>NW_016690282.1:681109-688937 GCF_001604755.1 Lepidothrix coronata
CTTTTTCCTGAAAACTGGGATCACTCCTTACAGTTTACCAACAAAGCTTGGATCAAAAGTGCTCAGATTCCACGTACAGACATTTTTCCACCCCCAAATACACAATCCATGAAAAGTTTGACTCTGAGAGTTAAAACTACCTTCTGCTTGTCTTTCATCATGTGTAATAAGGAGTCTGCAAGCAGATCACACATTGCATGACTGGCTAGCTTCTTGGCACTCAGATGCATTTCTGTGTACTGGGGCTGTGCTGAATCTCATGTTTCTGGCTGCTTTTCTGCTACTGTTTTCAGTGTCAACACAACTAACTCTGAGCTAACATCCTCCTTTATTGCTGTCCCTTGAGCCATGTTGTCCATTTTGGGGGCAACTTTCAGTGAGTAAGTGTGAGGATTTTATTCCCTGCCCACCACTCCACAGCCTACTTGCCTTGTCCCTGCCCCACTTCTGCTGGGTGCTCCAAACACCTGCAGTGGCCTCTCTGTGGTGCAGGTGGGAGATGGCCTTAATGAGGTGGAATAGGAGACTGCTTTCTCTGGGTATTTTAATTTTCCTTCCTCTGAAATTTCTTGCATTTAGGATTCTCAGAGATTTACCCAGAGGGAAGTCGGGTGAAATGGACAATGCTCTGTGGCATTTCCACATGCACCAAACATGTTTCAGTACCCCACAGATTTCTCCTCCTAGCCAAAGAGATAGATCTCAGGAGCATCTGTTCTTACCCACTGCTAAACACTGCTCAGTGCTGACCCCCCAGAAGGTACAACTGTTACCTCTATGAAAGCATTACTTGCAAAGGCAGTATTTGCCACCTGAAAAAACCAGCAACTTAAAGCCTAATAGGTTTTCTGAGACCTTGCGGGTGGAAAGCATGAGCCCTGGCTTGGTTGATGGGTTTTTATTCGCAAGGCAACTTTCAGCCTTTCCATACCAGAGGCATGACCACACACTATTGCACAGCCCGGGGTCACTGGTCTGGCAGGGTGCTATCAAACCTTGTGGTCCTCGGGATGAGCCCTTGGGGTGTTGAGCTCCACAATGGAATGGCAACAGGGCATGTGGGGGACCACATCTCATGAGCACTGGCAGAGTGAAGGGTGAGAAACAGGCAGAGACTTGCCCTCTTTATGCATAGGTCTAACATGCCCAATTACTCCATCCTCTCCTCACCTCCGCAATGTAAAAGACTCTTGTTGAGAGTGGTCATAATTCATGGTGAACACCCTGCCTCCCCCTTACTCCCTTCACACCCACTGCTCTCCATTTTCCTTCCAGAAAAAAAATGTGTCTTTGATGAAATGAAATGGCTCAGTCAAAGAACCCCTCAAATGATTGGAGACCCCTGCAGTTGGCCACCCGTGCCCACTTCCCAGCTCTATTTCTGGCCGAGTTTGGAGTTTAAGTGGGCTGACCTTGTGCCCTGATAGCCCTGGGGGTCAGTGATGAAAGCGGATGGAGGCTTCACAGTCAGGTCTCTTGTGTGTGACTCTTTTGTTCCCTGGACAAGGGTGTGCAATGCCTGAGACAGTGCTCAATTGTTCAGGGGCACTGCTTTACCCGTCATGCCGTTCCCCGGGTGGCCCCAGCCCTTCTCGCTCATGCGTGGGAGGGGGGCAGCTTCCCTACTCGGGGGTAGGGAGGAGGAAGCAGAGTCTGCATTACTCGACATCATTTCTGGCTGTTTATCAATCTGGGTAATAAATTTTGTGGAGTTCCTGAAAGCAGAAAGAGAAAGAAAGTTAAAAAAAAACCCAAAAAAAACTCCTCCCTGGCATTTTGTGACTCCTGCCTGTCACTGGGTGCATCCTCCATTGTCCTGCTGTGGAGGTGATGTTGTCACCTTGTCCTAGCCAGCTCCTGTGTCCATCCATTGTACTCCATGGGATGCACCTTGTCACCAAGAACTCTACCCTTCTGCAGGTGTTTAATGAGAAAAAGCAAAGTGTCAGGCCTGAGGCACTGGGCTTAGTCTGAGTGGAGGCAACGTGTTCACACCAGGCAGTGCAGAAGCTTTGCATTGGTATTGTGGAGGAACAAGCCCAGGGTTGGGTATGCTGAGACTCCTGGAAAGTTTTGCTAGACCTGAGCTGGGCACCACACCTGGCACTGCTCTGAGGACATTCAGAGGAGTGGTGGGTTTTCTGTAGGTATGCTTGGGCAGGGGAAGGATGCTGGGCAACCTGTGGGCATGATGATAAAGAACTAAAGGTTTACAAAAGCCTTGCCTGATGGAGGTAGGTCAGCAGAGCTCAGCACCTTGTACCACTCAATACCTCTTTGGCAGCCCCTTCAGCATATTTCTTTTCATAGAAAGTCCTTCCTGTGCTTTACATCTTCATTACAGCTGGAGACTGGGGCAGGAGCCTCCACAGCAGGCCCTCCCCTCTGCCATTTTGGGGAGTGACTGTGCAGAGGAAATGGATAAAAGGAGCCCAGGGTCAGGGTTTAATTACCCCATTGCGTGCAGAGACAAGTGATGAACAGAGACTGTCAGTGGGTCACCGATTAGCTGCCACAGAGCAGACAGAGAAGGGGGAGATGTGATGAGCCCCTGGGACAGACCAGTGTTGGGGAGAGTTGTGAGACATGGAGATGGCAGCTCGTTGCGGGAGACACTTTTTCTTTTAGTTGTTTCCCCAGTCTTTCATCCCACTCTTTGTCCCAGCTCCATCAGGAGCCCTGTGGGCTCAAAAGTCTCCTCTAAGGCCCTGGCTGCTTCACTGGTTTGGGATAAGTGGGGCTGGGGTTGCAGTCCCCTGGGGGAATGGAGAAGAAAGTGGGATGTCTCCTGCCAACTGTGCTGAGCTCTTGTCTCCCTGTGGAAAGGTGGTGAGGAAGGATGGAGGGAGGGAAGAAGGGAAGGAGGAACAAATGGATGTGAGGGAAGGAAAGGGAGAAGGCTGAAGGAAATGGCTGCTGGCAGGTGAGGTGTAATACTCCTCTCTGTAGGTGTGAAGGTCTCCTGCAGAGAGATCAGCCCAACCAAAGTGGAAACCAGACTGACTGCCTGTCTTCAGCCACACTGCCTCACCACTGCCTCCTCTGGACACAGCTGAATGCCTCAGGTAATAAATCTATCTGGCATCTGCTGGCTCTGGGATGGAGAGAGATAAGGATTATTATCTTGGCAGATTTGGTGACCTGGTTTTGTGTAGCTGAACGTAGAAGTAGCAAGTTTCAGCATCTTAACTCTTCTGCTCCTAACCCCATAGGTATTTCCCCCTCCTTTCCTTCTCACTGTCATATCAATCCCTGTTCATCATTCCACCACATTGCCTCTGAGCCCAGGCTCCCTTTTCCTGCATTTTGACAACTCAGTCAACTCTACCCTGACCTTCCCTCAGACCTGCCATACAATGTCACACCTAACCTTCTTCCACTAGTCTTGTTACCCTTGGTCTCATGACTTCTCTTTCTTCTCCTTTTCTCTAAAATCCCTCTACACATTCTCTTTTGGATTGTGACCTCCAGAGTCTACCTCCATTCACAGTTGCCCTCCAAGGTCCTGATTCCCATGTACCCTCTCCCTACTACTTCTAACCTTTCTTCTAACCTTAATTCTCACTCATCCTCTACCCCTCTTTCCTGTCCCCTTCACCCCTGATCTCCCAGGGTTGTTTGCGTGAATCGTTTCTGGAATCATGAGATCATTGTTTTTTTCTGTCTCTGTCAGTGGGAACATCATATTAAGTAGCGTGGATAAGTGACCAGGGGCCATTGGGGTGACTCTGGCACCCCCTCTCCCCACCCTCCCTACCCCCTCTTCTTCTGTATCAAAGGAAGCTTTGTTGTCCAAAAGCAGAAAGAGAAAAGCAGATAAAAAGGCAGAACATGTGATCTCATTGGCTTTATTTAGCCATCTAGCTATCCCTCCTCTCTTTTCTTGATTCATCCCAAATTATCTAAGTAAGAATCCATAATCCATCCTTGGGCTTCCCATCTGTGAAGAGATGGTGGTAGATTTTTTTTCCAAGAGACTTCAACAGCTGACCTCTTGGTCTCCATGGGGTGCAAAGATGACCCTGACAGGGCTCTCTAGACAGTGTAATGCCTTTGACTGTAGTAGTGTTCACTTGGGGAGTGTGGGATCCCACCCTGTGAAGAAGAATTGAAATCAGGGAGAAGGAAAACCTTTTCCTTAAAGTTTCAGCGTTGCTTAATGTGGGTTTCCAAGAGGATCCGGCAATGCATGGCTTCATCAGGGGCACTGCTTGGTGGGGAGGTTTATGTTTGTAGCATTAGATGCACAACATTTGAATTAATGAGTTTCTGGATCTTCCAGAGACTTGTTTTTTTGACAAGAGTAAAATTCTTCATCTCAGGGTCCTTCAGTTGTCCTTTGTGATGGAGATGATGATTGTTTATCTACTATGGCTGACTGCACACTCCTGGCAAGCACTCTGTACATAGAGCTACTGTGGGAGTGGTGGGGCACAGCTGGGATTGTAGTAAGGATCTCTGTGTCTGTATTGGGATTCATTCAGATGCTATCAAGCCAGGAGGCAGGAAGAAGGATTATTATATGTGCCTTAATTTTTACACATTAGATGGGTTTGAGGCTTTACAGTGAAAGCTGCTCTGCCCGCTGTTTCAGAACAGATATGTTTGACTAAGCACAAATCTTTATTGTGGGCAGAGTCATACGAATATAAAGAGTTGGTCAGTGCATCGTTTTCATGATGTTTTAACCAGCTTGGTTAAAATCCACCAGACAAGAAGTCCTTCTAATGCGGGAACATAATGGCCCTTTTATCTGTATAGTCCATTCCCCTTCGCTACAGGAGTAAAAATTCTCCGCATAACGCCTTAAGTCCACAGCTTTGTATCTGTGTGTGCGGGATGTTGCTAAGGCTGAAATTTCATTATTGTTTCTAGGACCTTCCAAAACAGTTAAGGCACTGAATGGGAGAAGAGTGCAGAAAGCTTGGCAGATGGACCCAAGCAGCATATGCTGTGTTCACCTAAAGCATGACATGGACTGAAATGAACTCAGGACAAAGGGTGGTCAGAGGAGTCAGGAGGGTGAGTAGAGAAGGTGAACAGAAAGGCAAGAGGATTTGCTTCAGGTGAGACTGAAGAATTTTATTTTTTGCAGAAGACAGTATCAGTGAAGTATATACCCAAATGCTGTAAAAGGCAGGGAGGTGGGAATGTGGCTAAGGAATTGTTTCTGTTGCAGAAAGGTCACTGTAGAAGTTGCAGTGACTTTGGTGTCATGTGATCTTATGCATATCTGTGTACCTGTGAGGTGACTCAGTGGAGCAGCATGTGCAAGGAGACTGTAGCTAGAAGGATGCCTATGGGAATGCCTGAGGTATAATTTCAATGGGGTGTGGGAAGACAATGTTCCTGGGGATTTGCCACAACTTTTCTGTGGTAGATCATACACAAGAAGATTTACAACAATAGTGCAGAGAAACCATGGGATGCTACAACCCATCCAACAAAGAGTGATGGCTCCAGCTTACAAACAGCTGAATCAGTAAATGTGGAGGCAAGAAAGTGACTTTTTTGTACCTCCTATGTATTTTTTAATAAATGCCAAGTTCCCATAAAAATCTAGACCTGCTGAAGCTGCCACTCGACTCCTGCCAGTTCTCGGTTCCTATCATTTAATTTTCCTGAAACAGACATCATGACTCAATTCACAAGACATTTCCATTAGCATGTTGGGCTGATTCAACTTATATCCTGCCATGTTGTGTCTGACTCATTTTTCCCCACGTCTAAGAAAAGCCTGGGGGAAGGCAGAGGGCCCTTCACATAGATGCTCAAGGTCTCTATCAGATAATAAGGAAAGAAATATTTGCCATGACCAAGCTGTGGCCATTTTTTGCCATTCCTTAGTCACTTGGCAGCCAATGGAGGGAAGAGGCGAGAGCAGGGTGGGGGAGAGTAAATGAGACAGGGAGATGAGAACAAAAGATCCTTTTGTAGTAATGAGAGAGAGAAAAGGGAAAGCATCACCAAATGCCCAGAAGCCATGTTTGTAACAAGAGACCTATTCTCTCAGCTACTTGGAAAACAACTTGGAGTAAAAGGCCCTGGTTGAATTAACCCTTCATGGAGGCGATTTACTGAGCAGGAGGGAAAGAGGCATGGCCATGGGAGGCATAGTCTGTGTGGTGAGGCAGCGGTCTTGGCTCTTGGGCAATTTAAAACAAGGTTTGGTTGTCTGGGAAAAGGATGTAGGGATGATGTTGGGTGGTTTGACCCTACCAAAGTTTTAAAATGTCAGATGTCCTTTCTTCATAGAAGCCTTGGTTTTGGAAAAGATCACTGTAGAGATTTTTGCAGCATATGAAACGATTGCTCTTTCCCATTGACATTTTTCCTAGGGATGCTGGCAGATAGGACTATGGAGTAAGAAAAACACTGCCCAAAAAATAAATGGTTTACCACAGAATAATCTTGTCCCATCATGGCCTCTGTGAATTCAGTTTCTATTGCTGGCCTTCAAAACGTCTGTTCTCACACATTTCATCTCTCTTGCTCATGTCTTAGTCCTCCCTTTGGCTGAGAAGAACAATTTTACTGGAGTTAGGGTTTCTCTGTACAAATGAATTGAAGATAAGCCAAATCCTCCATTTCCAAAGAAACAACTATCTTTATTTAATAGTGAACTCTCTCCCTTTACCTCCTCCCTGTTCTTTATAAGGAGATATCCTCTTTTATTGAGTGGATCTTCAGACAAAAGGAGACTTTTGTGATGATGGTACCAGAAAAAGTTCTACCCAAGGAAACAGGATCTGCACCTGTATGAAGATGGTGGATATAGGCATAGGCTGTGTTAGTTTGAATACGAGCTTGCTTCTAGGTGCTCTACAAAACAGAAGAAACAAGACAGACAGATCTGAAAGAAAAGCTTTTTCTACTTATAACAGTACAGAAGGGACAACACCCTACCTCTGGGGCCTCCTAACACAGTGCCAGGCAAAGGGGTGCAAAGAGCAGTCTGGAAATGGAAAGGCAGTTCTCTCTGCTTCATTGTCTCACAAGGTCAAGAGCAGTGTCCACTCATCATGGGTCACCCATCCCCCTTGGGCTGATGGCGCAGATGGGGAGGATGCAGTGGGTACCCATGGAACCCGCAGTCAGGTGGGCTCTGAGCGGATGTGAGATGCACACAGCTTTACAACTGTGCTTTCGTAAATAAGCAATCACATGGGACTCGTGTGTGTCTGTTAGAGCAGCGGTTTGAAAACAACTAGGAAAATCATGTGGCAACAGAAATCTGCAGGCTCCCAGCCCTCCCCCACCATCTGACCTTCTCCCTCCCTTTCTTTTCTATCTCTCCCTCTGTCTTACTGAGATGGTAACCACAAAGGCTGGAGCTGAATTTTGCTCCTGCTAACCTCATCCAGGGCTTTGGGGTGTTTGTGTTGGCACTTGGTCTTAGAGTACCTGTGCTACTTAGACCACCTGTGCTGTGTAATGTTCCCTGCAGTCCTGCCAGGGAAATGTTCAAATTCAGTCTCCTAAAGGGATTGGAGGACATTTACCCAGAGGGGATACTAAATATGATTAAACTCATTGCTCAATGGGATTTTCACTATTGCAGGTGTGAGTCTGGCAAAAATTGACTTTTTCTTGGCATTATGGTTTTAATACCTGATTGGCACTTACTGGAGTTACTGTAAGGTCAGAAGAGAGAGTTCTGGAGTTTGAAATGAGGTTTGAAAACTAAAAAACTTGAAGTTCTCCACTGCTACCTCCTACAACTCATTCACAGTAGCACAGCAAGGCAGGAGTCTCAGAGCATTGAGATCTCAGCTGAGCTACAAGCAGGTGGTGTTCTGTGTGGAGCAAGTGCTACTACACTGTCAGT
>NW_016690282.1:688987-787884 GCF_001604755.1 Lepidothrix coronata
TGCACATCTTTGAGCCTTGTCTCCATTCACAGCCTCCAAGGTCCTGGGTGCATATGGCTACCGAACTTGTTGAGTGCAAAGAGCTCATGGAGTCAGGAAGAAATGGAGGGACTTACTGGACTGTGCTAGGTGAGGCTCAACCTGTCCCACTGTCCTAGCACTTGGGTGGTGCTGTTGATTACACCTTCTTATACCATACAATTCTCTAGCTATCATTTCCTCCAAGCTGGCTTTTCCTGACTTAGAAGCTCAGGATCTTAGTCCACAGTCTAAGAGGTACAGAACATGTACCTTTTCCTGTGCTACATGTTCCACCAAGTTCCACATGTTCCACATGTTCTCCTCTCCCACAAAACCATAGGGAGCAAAGTGATGGGCATGTTCTGTGTAGTCTAGATTTGACTGGGTTTGCCTTAGACTGTGTTGAATTTGGATCTGAAAATGGGCCTGGTTTGGACTGAGTTAATATTTACAGCAGATGGGAGTGGGCTGATGGAAGGAATTTGCCTGGATACAGTGCTGCTAAAATGGTGAGTGAATTTACTGTGGCTGGTTTAAAAGCCTTGTTTTGCTTATACCAGAACCTGTCACTCCACTTGGGGAGCAGTTTGCTGGATAGCTTTCTATGGATAGGAAAAAGATTATTCAGCAAGTGCTGAAATGGGATTCTCAAAAAGTGACAAAAGTCTTTAATTCCTCAGTGTCCAGCTGCTCCAGGCTATCTCCTTCTCCCACAACCTGTGAGTGATTCATGCCAGAACATCTGAGTCTTCTTCCCAATCTAATGCACCAGGCCAAATCTTTCATCACTCAGCATCTTAGCCTTAAAAAGGAAAATCTTCCCATCCAGGAATCACAGAATCATAGAACAGTTTGGTTTGGAAGGGACCCTAAAAATCCTCTATTCCCAACCTCCCCGCCATGGGCGGGGATGCCACTCCAGTAGACAAGGTTGCTCAAAGCCCCACATAACCTGACCTTGAACAGTTCCAGAGATGGACAGGAATGGCTATCAGTGTTTGAAGTGCGAAAATAGAACCTGTAAACCTCTCACAGGACTTACATTTTGACTAGGTTTTCTTGATAGGACAAAATTTCATGCATTCTAATATGGTGTGTGTAACACATTGCCCCAGTGTTACTTATCAAGGGAATGTAATAAATACTTCACTCGGACACAAGATTAAGCCCCAAACAAAGGAAAATTAAGACTGTTTCTAAATAAACAATGTCTCAACACAAAAGACTCTACCTGGAGGATCTGGCAACTCAGTCTAGGTGACAGTGCTGCCAAATCCCTTCCCTCCACACTTGTTCTGGCTCTGCTTTAAAAAAAAATACAAAGCAGAAAGAAATGTGTAGTGACGAATAGGAGATGTTGTGGTCCCGGGGAGAAGCAGAGCCTCATCTCTTTGCACAGTTAGCAGAATGGAGCAGGAGAGCGGAGGGTAGCACAGTGCTGTACAGCTGCAGGGCTGCTCACAACAGGGCAGAGCTCCCAGAGAATGTGCTCTTTGTTCCCTGCCTTTAAAGGGTAAGAGAAACACTTATGCATGGCAAATTAGCCCAAAAATGTATTTCTCTAAAACACCCGATTGTCTGGCCAGCTCTGCAGCTGCAGGGAAGTTCCAGCGAGAGAAGGGGGAGGCGGCGGGAAGGAGGAGGGAGGCAGGGAAGGAGGATATTGATGGCTGGGGGGGGGCAAGGCAAGATGATTGTGCGAACGAGGGAGAAATTCTCATGCCTTGATTCAAACAGAGCTGACCAGTGAGCTAGGGGACCCCTAACAGAGAGGCCACGTTGGTAGCCAGGGGACCACGGATACAGTGTTGTCCTCTGGGGGCTAGGGAGAGGAGGGGACATGAGGCAGCTGTGCTGTGGACAGCGTGGGAGCAGGCACTGGTGCAGCCGGTGGTGCCGGGGAGTCCTGCTGCCCGCCAGGTTCAGCTGTGCCATCTGGGCCGGGATGCTCAGCGAGCAGTGCCATGCTCCTCTAGTCACCGTGTCACACATCCCGGCAGGCTATGACTCCTTCCCTGCTCCTGAGCAAAGTGTACAATGTTGAACTGTCTCAGAGGTACAGGGCCCGTGCTGTTCCCAAGAGGTGACATTTAGATTTAAAACATCCCAAATGTACCTCTTGATTAGGAAATTGATCTGGGCTTGTTAAGAATTTCCAGCTTAATGCTGATACCCATTTAAAAACTCCCAGACTCTTTGGCAAGTGGTTCCTTGAACTTCCCTGGGGTTTGGGAAGCAAAACCTAGTGGCAAAATTCTTGACAACTGCTGAGACTGCGAAGTTCATAGTGAGTGCCACAGTCCTGTCCCTACCCCAAGGGATACCCCTGTAAGCAGTCAGGTCCACCATGAGCATAGCTGAGACCTCAGTGTCCAAGGAGTTTCTCTCACATGGTCTGGGATGAGACATCCTCTTTGTGTACATGATGAGTATTTATTTTCTTTTCTATTACCTGCTCATGTGGAAGGAGAGGTGCTCCCTGCTGCAAACTGCAGTGCTTTGCAGGCACAGCCTTGAGACAACCTGACTCATCCTCATCACTGCCCACTGAATGCTTTTAAGGGCATCTGCAGTGTGATCCTGATGCTGCCTGCAGGGAGAGCAGCTCAGGCTAGACTTTGCCTTTGAGGACACTCAGAGGTGCACTTGCCTGCTATAGATCCAGGTCCCAGTGCTCTGTCCTTTCTGTCACATGTCATGACCTACTCTGGGCCGACACTAACTTCTCCTTCAAAGCCACAAGTGCCACCTGCTATGAGGGCTGATGAAATTGAGAGATGGCCTTAGGTTGGGCAAAGCTTAGACTGCCCATGGGAAAAAAGAGAGCCATGAGAGTCTCAGAGGGGATTTGGCTTTAATACATTTCTGTGACTGTCCAGCACAGGTGAAGGATTGATGTTGCCACCAGTTCAAGTTGGCACAGGCAAACCATACTCTGTTTCCAGTTTGCTGTTATACTCATCATGAGACTAAATTTTTTCAAGGAAAACCCTGTAACTCTCTGAGTTTTTAATGTAGAAGTCCTATGAAGTCCCCTCTCACTGGACTAGAGGAAGAGAAGGACAAGTGGACCTGAATGTTTTATCTGAGCAAGTAGTGATACTGACTGATGCTGGGAATTATTTACAGAATCATGGAATGGGTCAGGTTGGAAGGGACCACAGGAGGTCATCTGGTCCAACCTTGCTGCTCAAGCAGGGTCATACTAGAGCATGTTTCATAGGATTGCATCCAGATGGTTCTTGAACTTCTCTAATGAGGGAGACTCCACAAACTGTCTTGGCCACCTGTACCAGCACGCAGTGACCTGCACAGTAAAGAAGTTCTTCCCCACATTCAGGTGGAACTTCCTGTGCATCAGTTTCTGCCCATTGCCTCTTGTCCTGTTGCTTGGACAACTGCCTATTCATTCTTTGAATCTTGCCTATTCATTCTTTCTTTTCAAAGGAAGATGCTTTAACTGACACTGGGTATGGAAGTACCTGCTGGATATGGAGCAGGATCTGACTGGGGGAAGCCAGAATCAGGTTTGATAATTTCTTATAGCGAAGAAGATCATCAGGCTTCTGTTGAAGAGGTGTGATGGGCAGAAGAGGAGGTAGGGAGCTGAACCACTTTTTAAATGAGGCGTTGGGAAGCTGCTGGCAGCTGTACAATCTGTCATCACTACCTTGCATATCTCTTTGTGGCCAATTCACTCTCTCATTTTATGTTTATGTGGGAGAAGAGAGTATGAAAAATGTTAGCTTTAATTAAGTCAGCAATATTACTTAGCTTTGACACACTTCATTTTCCACTCGGGTGAAAAGGGGTCCCTCGGCAGGCACTGCTATATATCCATGTGATGAGGGAGAGTCTGTCCTGTTCCCTCCTCTCAGCCCTTCACATCCCTGCCACTCCTCGCATGTCGCTTTAGAAACACCCTGAGCTGCAGCTGCACAAACATCTGCGACCACATTAAATGCACTTAAGCCTCTCATTTTTAAGGCCACAGAGGTACAGCTGTGCCAGTGCTGGGCTTTACACCTGACCTGCAGGGGGTAGGTGGCACGGACTGATGGCAGGCCTGCCGTGAGTTCTGAGATCACCTGTGCCAAGGTGGGACTCAGGGAAATCAAGAACCCAACCACATTCCAGCACTTTGTGGAGACCCTGAGACCTTCCAAGAATGGCAAGGATGTGCCATCATCTGAATGTGGGAATGACTGGTACTAGGGAAGCAATTATTAGTAAATAATTTACCAAGAAATGGGACTTCAGAGAAATGAAACCAGTTGCAAATCCAGACATAATTCAACAAGCACTTTTGACTGGAAAGTGAGTGTGGGAGATAAATTTTTAAAATATCAAAACATTTCATTTCAAGGCAATTTTCCTGAATTATTCTTTTCTAAATGCCAAAATGCTGTGAATGGACATTTTCAAAGTGAATTTCTGACATTTCATTTCAAGCCAGCATTTTGCATTTAAAACTTGACCCAGATTGAAAGATGAGAGGTCAGACACAAGAGCCTAATAACCACAAAATAAAACCTGCTATTTCAAGTTCAGCAGAATGTTTCGATCTCTGAGTCATGCCATTTGAAATAAAAAATAAAAAATCACCACAGAGCTCCTGCGTATCCAGGTCAACATACCCCTATGCAACACCTCTGAGGTGGTGGAGTCACTGGAGCAGAAACAGACGGTGTGATGGGGCAAAAAACCAGCCAGCAGTGGCCTGAAATGAACTAGAAAATGCCCTTGAGCATCCCAGACAGAATTTCACTCTTTTATCAATAAATTTCACTTTGATCTCAATAAGGCTGTTTATGGTGGGATATGCACCTCTTAGGGATGTTTGTGTATGTTCAGCTTCATGGGTAGCAACAGACATGGCAATGACGAGCAAAGCCCCTGTGGCTGTGGCGATTTTACCCATGCTGTCACCTAGCTTTAGTCAAAGTGGCAAGCAAAGCGTAATCACCTTCCAGCAATCCCTGGAAGCACTGCCCCACTGATCCCCATGAAAATCAGTGCAGGTCTTTATGGGCATGTGTCCATGGGCTGCTGAAGGGGAAAAAATGCAAGTGTAAGCAAGGTCTGGGCACAAGAAAATCTCTGCTAATTTGGGAAGTGGCCCTGTTACTTGCTATAACGGGTGGGTAGGTTGGGGGACAATAACCAAGCAGGATGAAGGACACGGACAATGCTTTGAGAACACTGTGCCTCCCAATTACCAACTGCAGGAAGGCAGGTTCAGTCTTGAGGGACGTGAGGATTAGCCTTCCTTCCCCTTCCCCACTGGCCCCAACTCCTCACTCCCACTGCCCCATCCTCTCTGCCATGCACACGTGGTCCCAGCTGGCCATGAATAGAGTTGGCACGAGTGGGCCCAGCCTGAGCCACTGGGGATCATGACTCTCGACCTGAATAAGAAGCATAAAGGCACAGAGCAGCCCCGTCGCGGCTCTGTCCTGACCCATCCTCCCCAGCTGCAACAGCATCCGCTGTGGGCCCAGACCAGCCATTCTTACCACGTCCTTCTGTGCCGTTTGTCTTTCTCTCCCTCTCTTGCCTCCCCCCCACCCCCGCCTCTTTTTTTTTTTTTAATCCCCTTTTTTTCGAACATATCATTAAAGGAGCAACAAAAAAGATGGGACAATACAGCCATTGATGAACTGCTCTCGTCCTCCAGTCCCGATCCCCCCCACTCCCTCCCTCCCCTTCTCTGGTGCGTGCCAACACTCTTTCCACCCGCCCAGGGCTGGAGCCAGCGCCAAACAACCTCTGCTAATAAACAAGAGGAACCAGATAAACCAGGAACACAATAGAGGGATTTGTTGCACTTTAGTGATGGTGGGAACAATGTCAACTCCGTGGCGCAGCTGCATGGACCCCCTCCCATCCTCTCCCCCCCAACGCCTTGTGCCCCCCGTGTATTTGCAGCCCAACACTGTGATTTATGAAAGGCCAAAGGTCATCATGCATTAAAGGGCTTCTTTCTTGAATCATTTATTAACCCCTCTATGACAAGGCACACTCATTGTGGTAGTGGTGGTGGCGGTGCTACAGGGAGTGGGGCAGGAGTCTATCCCAGGAGTCTATCCCAGTGGCACTATGGATCTTTTGGAGGATGCTGAGATGCCGGGCTAGTGCTTAAGACTGGTTATACGCTAACCTGGTATGTGGGGAGAGAAGGGGAGGCTTTGGTGGGATACGTTTCGACCAGCAAAATCTACTCATGCACTCCAGCATGGCTCTCTTTGCATTTCATGCAGGTCACTGTCTGCCCGACCTACACTTGCTGCCAGGCTTGTAAGCTCAAGTTGCAGTCTGTGCTCACACCTGGAGCTGACTCGAAGGGCTGCCCTGAAGGCCCTCTAGTCCACATGGTAGAGCTGACCACATTGCATTGTCAGAGCCTCGAGTCTGTGCTGTCACGTTGTCACATAGCTGCCCATGATGTGGCCAGGTAGAGAAGAGGCTGGGGGTCATGGTGTCGGATGGATCACTCCAAAGTCTCCTTCTCTGGACAGTAGAGATGTGGCCAAAGTCTCTTCTTTTCTCACCAAAGCTGGTTGTCATTACAGGCAATGGTGCAGTGTCACTGTGCAGCACTTTCAAGCCTTCCTCTGTAGCCATGAAGAAATGCCATGAAACAGTCACATGACAAGTCCTTAGACTAATCTTTTTCTCCTGAAATTTCAGTGACCAAGGCAGTTTGGGTGAGACAATGCAACAGCAAAGGCTTCAGCACTGAACTTTGTAGTTCCCTAAGCTACAGCCTGCTATCCTGTGATTGAGGGCTCCCTGGAGACCCTCTCCATGGGCAAACTTGATTGGGAGGACAAATCTGACAGCCATTATAGGCTGGGGGTGATGAGTGAGCCCTGGAAAGGGGGTGCCTCCTGCAGTTCAAGTGCAGTGTGAGGGCAGTGGGGTTGTGCTGGCGCCTGGTTGCCTGGCACATCCCCCCAGGCTCAGCAGAGGGGAGGTTGTGGTGTTGACGGGCTTGGACATCTCATCCCTCCTGGGGATGAAGTGATGGGTAATCAGAGACAAGCTTAGGAGCTGTTGGGATCCCTTTGAGTATGAGTGTCAGGGTGAGATCCTGCACAGGGTAGAGGGCACATGGAGATCGGGATGAAGGGGAAGATAGTCCCGCTGCCCAAATACTGGCTGGTAACTCTGGTTACCAGCCAAACTGCTCTTGCCCTGGCTCTGGTGCCTCGGCCTCAGGCCGTGCTCTCTCGTTCACTCTCCCTCACATTCCTCCGGGAGCTGATCAGGGCTTGAATGACACCCCAGATGACTCTTTGCTATTAATTCCTGTGAACAGAAAGGGCTCCTTGTTCTCCCAGTCCTACTCTCTGGAGGAATTACAGGGGCCAAGGCAGCAGGCTGAAGCCTTCACGACTTAACCCTTCCCCCGGCTCCCCAGGAGCCTCCCTGCATTAAGAAGACCAGCAATAGGTGAAGATCACTCTGGAGCCACCTTGACCACTACTGAATGAGCTCACTGGGATCACTCAGCATTGCTACCACCACAGGTCCTGTTGAGAGGGTCCCCTTTTCTGCTTTTCTGGTTGTTCTGCCCAGTCTTGTACAATTCCTTTCCTTTCTGCTCTTGGCATCTCTCCTCTGCTGTGCAGACTGAAAGCATCCAGCTCCCTCCATTACATAACACTAGATATGCCAGACTCTGTCCAAGAAAAGGCAAAATCTTTCTTTCTCCCTCAACTCTACCCCTTCAGTGCATGCTTTTTGAGATCAGCCTTTTGGAAGTACACCTGTCCTCTCTGGCAGGAGACGAGGGGGTTAACAGCCAGGCAGGCTCAGTGCCACCTAACAAAGCAGGTAGCAGACAGACATGCTTGCCCCGTTCCTCTTTGATCTTCCCAGACCCCAGTAATGCAGGAAAATTGTCCTGTTTAGCCCTCACAAGTCCTTGTCATGCACGTGAAACATTGGATTGGCCAAGGTGACGGGCTGGGAGCTCCCTGGGATATTTGCAATGCTCAGGGATGATTCTCCTCTTTACTCCCATGAGGTTTTCCTTACACCTCCTCTCTGGCACAGCTGGTGCCTTACTCTACTGGTTTAGAGCAAAAAGTGCTGCTCAGCAAAGTCTGTTTGGCCACATCAAGGCCACACACTAGTGGCAGCAGTGGTATGGTATCCTGCACCTGTGGGAGCCCTCATCGTGTCTTGGAGAGGGAACAGGTTTTCTCCTGCTCTGAAGCCAGATGGGACTCTGCAACCATGTCCCAGACCCAGTCTCCAAGAAGTTTCCCGAGGGCTCCCATCCAGTCCTGGGGTGATGGGAGTGCAGGGCCATGCACTAATCAGCATCATCCAGGCCTTGTTGCTCATGGGGAATGATAATCCTTAAAGAGGTCAGCCACTGCGACGTTTCTTTTGCTGCCCTGTGCAGGACACTGCGTTGTCAAACAACTCATCCAGCAATAAATTACTCCAGACATTGCCTGCCTTGTGCTTCCCCTGATACCCCATGACAAAACCCACTGCACAGCCCCTGCAGCTGTAACTGTCCTGTAACCACACAGACGCTGTGCGGTGCTACCGAAACCCAAGTATGTCTGCAGGTATGGTTGTGCTTCCTGAGTGACCCACACCACTTTCTTTCTCCTTAGGCTGCCTTGTGAGCAACCAGTTTACCAAGGCCCACAATTGGAAGCTCAGAGGTATCTGGGAAGGTCTAGGACCAATAGTGGAAGCTTCCGCCAAAAATGGTGCAGGGTGATAAAGACCAGAACCCAGCAGTGGTTTCTGTGCCCAGCTCCCTGTTGGGAGGATGCCTATGACACAAGGCAAAATGAAGGGCTCTTTGGAGATCATGGAGAATCCAGGAGGGTGACACAAACACTGGTTTCTGGGACCCTCTGCTTCTCCATTTAATGGAAAGGCCTTGAAAATAATCCACACACTGGGAACCTGGGAGAACGGTCATGACATCAAGATGGGAAAGAAATTTGGAGAGAAAGGCATGAGGAAATGGTGGAGACAGGGCTGGGCTTCGGTGCTCCAGCAAAGGGTACGACCTGGTCCTGATCTCTCTCAGGCTGTCATCAGTCATGTCCCGTGATGTCTCATGAGTGAGACCATCTGCAGACTCACAGATTTTCCAGGCATTATACTGACCTTTCCCTTTGCTCCTCCCTGCTCTTTCTCAGAGCATCACACTTAGGCAATCATCAAATTAAAAGAGTAATGGTTTGAAATCTTTTAATTTTTCCAATTATTTCCTGACTTTCCCTGTGGATGGTTCAGATGGTCACCTGGCCATCCCCTCACTAGACTTCACTTGCCCCCAGGACTAGTAACCAGCTTCCCAGCTATTTCATGGCCATGGTGATGAGGTGTGATAGGGCCCAGTGGCATCTCCACAAAAAAAGGGACATGCAGTCCTCACTGAGGATGTCGGATATACAATTTCTGACTGGGACAGTGGCACTTCCAACATGGGGCAACTGTCTCTGCTGTCTGCAATCCTCCCATGACCACCCAGGTTGCCTGGTCCTCTCCCTTTCTCTTTCTGCCTTATGGGTAGGAAGACATTCCCCCTTTACAGCAGCGGGCTCCCCGCTCCTCTTCCTCACCAAGCCCTCCCCTCCAGCCATGTCAGGTAGGACCAGCAAGCTTCATATCCGCAAAGATGCAAATCCCACTAGGGAGGCAGGGTAGGTCAAGGGCTTGGCTTTGGTGTGGGAAACCTGGCTCCCCTCACTGGCAGTTGGTAAGGTCATTCCCCATCCTTCCCACAGCATCAGAGGGGGATACAGGCAGTGCAAATCCACACCAGCCTGGTGCAGTCAAGAAGACAGCAGGGGCAAGATGCCCTCCCACCCCCAAATGCCAAATCTTGCCCCCCCCACACCCCACCTGCCCCTCATTCCCTCACGTGCCCACCTCCACGGGAAGGGGATTTTGCAAAGAGGAGGTGGCGCCTGCTCATCCATCCAAGTGGCCGTTCTCATCCTGGCCACTGCTGCTGCCTCAGCTCCTCTTAGCCCGAGCTTCCTCTCCCGTCTTCGGGTCTGGAGCAAGCTGGACGCTCTTAAAAAGCTTTTTATGTGCGTGCGTGTGTGTGTGTGAGTGTGTGTTAATCACATGATTGTCATTCACCTGTATCCCGAACAAAGACGGTGCACTGTTTAGGGCCCAAACAAGAAAGCCAGCAAGGGAAGGAGGGGGGTTGTTGGGAAAACTGAAGGGGCCGTTGAGAGAGCGGGCGCGCGCGAACAAATCCTTATCAAACTCCCAATTCATGGGTCTCCCTTTCCCTCAGCACACTGTGGGTATTGTTTGGCTGGGGGGTGTGTGTATGTGTATTTTTTCGAATGTCTCTGTCGTCCCCTCCTCGCTCCCCAGCTCTGACGTTGTTTTACTGTATGGAAAGATTTCATGGAGAACCCCTCCCATTTTCCCAGGCAGTCCTGGGACAATACCAGTGCTGTGCCCCTGAGTTGGGCAGGGGACAAAAGCTGGCCCTGGCTCTCATGCTGGGGATCCTGCTGCTCCTCTACTGTGGACAGGCTCTCCCCTCTTACTCCTCTCTTGCTACAGAAGCAGAGGAATAGGTGTCATCTGGCAAAATCCCTCCCCGGAAACCTCAGTGGTCCCACCTGGGTGGTGGAGGTGTCCCACCAATGTGGTCCCCTCATTTAAACCCTACTGAGGAGGTGCTGCTGCAATGATGCACCTTGCTCTCCAAGCAGTCAGCCTGGAGCAGGGTGTCTTTCCTACTACCCTTGGGAGTGATGTGGACACAGAGGCACCTGATGGAACATCTCCATTTCCCACTTGCTTTTAACCATTTTCTTCCTCGCATAGCTTTATGGTGGAGAAGTGGCATCCTTCCAGCTTTCCATATTGGGGACTGAGGCCCAAGGAAAGCAATTCACTGATGTGTCATGGGAAATTTGTGGCTTACCAAGGTGTCTGGCTTGTGAATCCCTTCTTTCACAAAGGACTGTCCCTTCTTACGGACCTGTAACTCCTCATCCATAGAAATACAGGCTGAAAAGAAGGGATGGAAATCTGCTATCTGAGCATTCCCCCTGAGATCAGTTATTGGGAAAACTTGCATTTAGAAAGACCACTTCTGCAATGTCAGCTTCTGTGGCCAGCAGTAGCATTTAGAGGGTCCTCTAAAAGGACCCCCAGGAGTGACTCCCAGGAGGAGGAGAAAGAGACATGCCACCCTAGTGATTCCTGAAACAGGAATGGTCTCTTCTCCTTCCCCTCTGCCTGTCTTCTCACCTCAATTGAAGAGAAAGATCATACCTCTCCCTGCTGCAGTAGAGTTATATTTTCCACAGCTCTCTCTCCTGCATCTGCCTCTTTGTAAAACAAGAGAAGAGGCGATATATGAACAGAAGAGAATTGAAAAAGGATATACAAACACTCAGTGCTGTGAGAGGGATCTGGAAAAAGGGGGGAAAGGGCTGCAAAGAAAGAGAGTTCAGAAAGTGGAGGCTGGACCAAAGGAGACAAACCGTAAGAACTGGAGTAAGGCAAAATGAAGGAAAAAATCCCTTCCCTGTCATTTAAATATGAGCAGACACTGGGACATCAGATTGCAGAGACAATGGGGCTGGTACATGCTCCTTTGACCCTCTGCAGCTGAGTCACCCACAGCTCTTCCGAAAAGGCATGAATGGGACTTGGGTCCTGTCTGGCAGGTGGCAGCAGTCCTTGTCAGGGATGGTGAGCAGTGGGACAAACACTCGTCCAGAGCCCTGGGGGTTACTGAAATCCCTTCTGGGTCTGATTCCTTTCTTATCCAGTTGGGAGTGGCAAATAAATCTGAAGGGAGGGCAAATAAACATGGTTTTCTGGCCATTTTCTGTGTCATTGTTCCTCCCCAGCCCGGGTTGGAGATTGGCTGCAGACAGGGGAACAAGCAGGGCAGCGTTTCTCAGCAGTGGCTACCTTCCTGAGGGGCAGGAGACCAACTCCCACTCCACTTCTCCCACACCTCCTATGCAGGGCCCCTGCAGATTGGATGGAGGAAGATGCCATGAGCTCTGCAGTATCACTGACTCTGCATCCAGTGGGCCATGGACAACTGTGTATGAACTGACCTTGCCCCACCAGTTTTTGCTGGTTATCTGTCCACCAGAGAGAGGATGATCTGCCAAATTGCTCCTGTCTGTGCTGCGAGACCTCTTCTTGTGACAACTACAACTGGGGTCTCTCTTGGTGAGAGAACTCATCCCATACTGCAAGACTTGAGGTTGACCAGCTGCTGATTTGGCCGAGGAAGCGGGGTCTCGATATTTTGCTAGGCTCTCCACTAAGTTTTCTTGTCATCACAAAGTTTCTAGAGTGAGTATCTGCTGTAGGAGTTGAAAATGTTCTTGAAATCCCTTCAAGCTGGTTCCCTGGATCACATCCTTTAATCTTGTTATAGTTTATGACTTAGCACTGAAGTGTCTTCAGGTTGGGTCTCCAGCAAGGAGCTGAGGCCAGAGCTAGGTTCATCTCATTGATAACTCAGGAGGGCCTGCAAAGATCAACAGAATTTTCATGGGTGACTTCTCATGGTTGAAGGGTTGGTGTTGGTCTATACTAGCCCTGGTAACAAAGAAAAGTGAAGAAATCAACTACCAGAAGCACCTGGGAAGGAAAGCAAGCTAGAAAATGGAAGATGTGATGGACAACATTCTAGTACATTGAGTGCTAAGATCCTCTTCATGTCCCAGTGCACTAGCAGCAAGAATGAGGGTGAGTGAGTGTGAGAGAGTCCTTCTCATCAGGAGACCTTCCTTTCTTTGTGAAAGACCCCACATTTGCCTTCAGAAGCAGCTCAGCATGTTGGAGGAGGCAGAGCCTGCTTGTCTTGGGAAGATGCCACAGAGATGAACGTGTTGTGATGAGCCCGTTCCTAGATTGCAAAAGTCTTAAGAAGGTTCAAATTGGTATCCACTGTCCAGCAGCATGGTATTTTCCCTGGACTTGATGTCCTCCACCCTCAGGACACACCTGATCTCCTGCATCCCCTTCCCCACCCTACAGATGCAGGTCTGAATGATGCTCTTTTAGCACCAAAGGGTCCTGGGCCAACTTGTTGCAGCACAGCAGGGTCCTCATGAGACTCTGTGACAAGGACTGGGGACTCATTTAGCACATGGGGAGCACTAGATCCCTCAGGAGTGACCATGCTATCAGGGAAAAAGCGTGGGACTCCTGTCCTGGGGATGCACACCCACCTCCCCAAACCACCTAGATCCCTTCCAGCATCCCACCACCCCAGCTTCTCAGGGGTGAATCTTCCAGCACCATCTCTGAGGTGGTCATGCCACTGAGAGCAGCCCAATGCCAGCAGTTCAAGTGAAGAGGCTGGCACCACGGAAAGCAGGGAACGTGCTGGTGACTGAGGTGGGGTGGGGGGCTGCTTGCATCCCCTCCCCGCTGCCCCTGACCGACTGTATTCTGGCTCTGAGGAGTGCTTGGCTCCACCTTCCGCCCTTCCCTCCCCCGGTGCTAAGCAGCAAAGCCAGCTAGAGACATCCAGCCGGGGTATTAGTAAAAACCAAGCCTCCCTCCAGGAATGGCACTCGCTTGAGAGCCTCCCTGTGCTGCACGCCCCGACGCCGCTGGGGCTGGGAGGGAGAACAGGGGGACTATTGGGATACAAATCACAGCCCTCGCAGGATTTGCCCGGCACATCGGCCAGCAATGTAAGTTTTCCTACCTGAGCTCGCTTGCACACGCACACACGTTTGTTCGCGCTTTTCCCCCCCTACTTTCTCTTACTTTTTTCATTTCCCCCATCGAAAGTCTGTGTTGCCCTCTGAAACTAGAGGGATAGCCACCCTTGCTCTAGACTGGCTTTTTTCTTCAGTTAAGTCAGGGGCATGCTTTTCTAGAGCTTCTTTATTTTTTCTTTTTTATTTCTTTCTTCTCTATTTTTTTTTTTTTAGATCCTTAATGGGGAGGATAGCAAGGCCTTTATTTTTAGAGTGTTTCTTTCTCCAGGGGGAAATTGCTGCATGGCAGCAGGGACTTTTAGAGGTGACTACAGACAGAAGGAGAGAGGCGGAGTGTGTGGGGCAGGCAACCCAAAGCTTTGGCTTGTCTCAAAGTTAAATTTGGTTTTGTTTGTATCTGTATATTTATAGATATATGCATGATGTGAGTATGTATATGCGTATATACACATAGACAGGAGTGTGTGTGTGGATGAAGTGTAGATGTATTTTAAGCCTTTGGTTTATCAGCTGCAAGAGGAGGGTGAGGGATGAGGTGTTCCCACAGAAGCACTTTCCTATAGTTGGGATCAGGGTCTCTGAGTCTGGACCCAGGGCCTGGGCTGATTCCCTTCACGGTGGTACCACTCGCTCAGATTCCCTGGCAGCTGGAATATAGGTCCCTTCTGACTTATCAATACCGTGCTGGCACTTCCCCTCTCATGCCTCCCCCTGGGAATTTCATTGTACATCTTTGAAAGAAAGGAGCACTTCCCCACACAAGTTTTGTGGCTGTCCCCCATATCCCACTCCCCTGTGGGGTGCTGTGCCCAGGCAGGATGGTCCGTGTCTCTCTCCTTTCAGGTCCCCAACCTTCCTTATCCCTTTTGCTGTAGGCCCTTCTGCACATGTCAGTTCCACACAATTGCAGAGATAGGGAGCAATATGCCAATTAATCAGGGGCCCCGACCCATTCCCACCCCCATCGATCACGGGTTTTGTGGTGTGCATGGCAATTGCTTTGCTTGCGCTTTTAGTGAGCAGCCCCTGACTCGTGGTCAGTTCTTCAGAGACTTTGGAGCACCTTTCAGCTTTGGTGGTTGCTTCTTCTTTTCTCTTTTCCCCGCTCTTTCCTTTCTTTCCTTTGTTTTTTTTTTTCTTCCTTCCTCCCCTCCCCAGTGAGAAGAAGGACAGCGAGAAGGAAGAGAGAAGGCTCGAGAGCAACAATGGCTGATGACCAAGACCTTTCAGAGGTGGAGATGAGCCCAGTGGGCTCTGAAGACCACCACTGTCTCTCGCCAGGACCCTCCATGGCATCGGAAAACTCCCCACATCTCACTGGTTCTGGGAACGGGGAGATGGGGAAGGTCAAGAAGGAACAGCAAGACACAGAGGCAGATGATGACAAGTTCCCGGTGTGCATCCGTGAGGCAGTCAGCCAGGTGCTGAGTGGCTATGACTGGACCCTGGTGCCCATGCCTGTCCGGGTCAATGGAAGTAACAAGAGCAAACCCCACGTCAAGCGGCCCATGAATGCCTTCATGGTCTGGGCACAGGCTGCCCGGAGGAAGTTGGCTGACCAGTACCCGCACCTCCACAACGCCGAGCTCAGTAAGACCTTGGGGAAGCTTTGGAGGTAAGCGCGAGCGGCGGAGTGGGATGTGTGAGGGCTGAGGTCCAGAGGTGTCCTGTGGAGGACTGTGCGGTCATGCGGAAGGATGGAGACTTAGCGGCATGGAATGCATTTCACTTGAGGGGACTTTCCTTCTCTTTGGGGAACTTTCCTTCTCTATGGGGAGCATAGATTTTGACTGGAGCAAGAGTAGTGGTTGAATGTAGTGAAGGATTCCTCAGCAGAGCTCTCCTCAATCCTAGGTGGCAGACCTTTTCATGTGTTTCCCACTAAGTTTCCTTGTTGTTCCCAGCCAGGACAATTCTCATCCTCCCTGCCTGACTGCCTGGAGATCTCATTTTCTTGGCTTACCCTCCCTGCTGGGCCAAGTTGTGCATAGCAGGAAATGGGCTGAGCTTAAGACTTAAGCCCTAAGTCACTGGTGTCTGCCTCAAGCCTGTTTGAACTCAGGTCCCAGCGCCAGCAGGGTTTCGTTTCTGAGCAGTGCCACAAAGCAAGAGGGAAACCAAGTTACAGCTGAGGATGAAGGTCAGGGGAAGAGAGACAGGCAGTCAGAGCCCCACATCCATCCTTCCCAGGATGGTCCCAGTTTTTGCAGGTCATGCAGGTTCAGCAAGATGGGCAAGGAGAGACCTGGCTAGAAAGTGAAGTATGAGGCTTAGCAGAAAGGACGAGACCTACAACAGTCCCAGACTTAGCAGGCTCCCTTGGAATATGCTGACTCAAATGAGCCACATCTCTCTTTGCAAATGAGCTGAATCTCCCTTTGCACCCAGAGAAATGCCCTCCCTTCTTGCCAGCACACACATGCTTGTCCTTCTGGCCCCATCCGTTTGTGTGGCCATTTTCATTTTGTCTTAGTGCGGATCCTGGGTCCTTGGTGTACCCTCTGCTCCTTCCTCCAGAAGACTGATGGGCTGCCCTGATTGCAGCTGGCCCGTGAGTGTGCAGAGAGCTGTCATGCCCAAGCCAAACGTGTGCGGCTGGCCGTGCCACTTCCATCCCATCTGACAGTCTCTGCCTATAACCCCACCAAACGGTTACGAACACTTACTGACACAAGTGCCCAGCACAGTCCACTGCCTTGCACCAACCAACACAAACCAAGGCTCATTCTCCCTCCCGCCCTGAGGGCATTTCATAGAGGAAGCCCTCAGTCTTGGGTGGGCCAGGAGACATTCTTCCAAGCAGAAACAAAACATACTCCGTATAGCAGCTGATGGTGAGGTCTTTTAATTTTGGCTTCAAAACTCCTTGCTTGCAAGGGACCAACCCCTTGGGCATTAGATTGTGCCTCTGCTATGTTAGCCCATTTACCGTGACTCCTCACTGCTTAGTGTAACCCCAGAAAAGAGATTTCTTTAGGAAGTCAAAAGCAGGCTGTTGATTGCAGGTGTCTAATCTGATGCAATTTCCTGCTTTGACCCCCTCTGCCTTCCCTTCCCTTTATCATGGCACTCGCTCCCACCTGGGGCTCTGCTGCCAGCCTCTGGACTGTGAAGCTGTGCTGGAATGAGTGAGAGTGTGTGTGTGTGTGTGTGTGTGTAGAATCCAGCTTTTTTGTTCCAAAAATGTTGATTTCAAGGTATCATTCCTCTACTGCAAAATGTTGCCAGATTTTAGAGAAATAGTCTCCTTCCAGACACTGCATTTTCCTTGAAAATATAGCAGAGCAGCACTACTCCGCATATATTGCATTCAGAGTGCAGGGAGACATAGCCACCAAATGTCCGTGCACCCAACTGCCTCCCTGCTCCAGGGGCATGGCTCCCGCTGCTGGCCGCATGGGACTCAGAACAGTAGGACACTGCTGCTGGACAATGGTCAAGGTCCCAGTGTTTCTTAGGGCACTGTACAGCCAGAAGTTTGTGGGGTCAGGCCTGGTGCTCTTGTGTGCTGCTGAGTTTGCCACCTGGGTGCTTTGCTGAATGTCTCCCCTCTGAGTGTCCCGAGTGCAGGCTGAGGTTCTCTAAGCTGTACCAGAGCAGAGTAAGCTGGGTTGTGGGTACAGGCAGTGTCTGGCCTCGGTAGGACCTAATGTGTGTGTCTTTCTGTGAGGCTGGGGGAAAATACCAGCCACAAAACTCCAGGGAAGGTAGCCCAAAGGCTATAAGGGTAGTAGCCCGGAGACTTGCCTTCCAGCCATGGCATGGTTGGGTCTTCTTCCACTGAGGTTCCCACTGCCATTATTTACACTGTTCCCACTGCCATTATCTACACTGTCCCACATGTATAGCTCCTACACATCAGTACAACTGCAAGCAGCCATGATTTTTCTGGCTTGGTCTCAAACTTTTGACAAGGGTCAAAACTTTTGACAGGGCCCTGCAAAGGGCCCTGGCTCACCCCTACAGGGTGGCCTCCCAAACCCTACAGCCATGGCTTGTAGCTCTGGAAAATGTGGGTTACTACTATTTCCATCCGGGCTGCTCTGACCTTATACAGATAAAGGGCATGTAAGGCAGAGAGGCAAATGCAGCTGAGCACAGAGACTGCCTGCAGACCACTGTTAAACTGAGCATGTCCCCAGCAATCATCACTGAGAGGGGCTGGGAAATCTTTAGAGGCAGCTAGCAGATGGAGCAGTAACCCCAGTGCCATCCCATGTGCCCCTCTGCAAAATGGGATGCAACGGCCTGGTCTTTTTTTTTAAGCCCAGATTATGCTCCAGCTCAGTGCCACCACCATGTCCCCTATAGGTTCCCGTCCTCGTTGGAAAGGATATGCCCTGATGGCCACACTACGCACCTCACCCCAAATGTGGTGCTAGGGGGCATTCACCTTCCCAAGTCTGTACCCGCTTAGGGTGTTTCATGGGTGCAGACACCAAATGGGAGGTACTAAAACTGAAGGGAATATTTCTGTGCTTCATGGTCAGGAAATGTCTCCTAGGATGCTTTCCTTCCCCAGTGTGGGACAGGGAGCAGATCTTAAATGGAGGCTGGCTGCTGAAAATATCAGCATGACTATTAGCCAAAATGCCAGCCAGCACCACCTCTAGGGCGGAAAACAAGAGAGACAAGGGAAGAAAGGGAGGAAGGCTTAATAGGGAGGAGCAAGGGTCCCCAGTGAGGGTATCTTTGCATGAGGGTAGCAGCACCCAGGGGGTTGGTTCATGTGCACAAAATCTAGGGACGTGGACCCGTAGGAGAGAGCCTGCCTGGCTGCTTTCTGCTCCCAGGCAGCCCTTGCCTTGCATCAGCCCCAGTGCCCAACCCCATCACCGCACTGACTCATTGCCAGCTGAGTCCCAGCACAGGGTCGGGCCTCTGGCTGAGCCAAGGTGCCTGGCACGCAGAGCAGTGCAATGCCAGGCAGCAGAAGGGGAGGCTGCAAGAGGTGGGCAGAAAGATTTTAGCCCTTCTTTCTCTTCCCAGAGTGCGGCGCTGGATGCTTGCCCCTCTCCCCTCAGCTCGGGGGTGAGCATTTAGTGTCAGGCTCGGATAAGCCCCATGAAGGGCTCTGCTCTGTGATCCATAACTTCTCTGCCCGTGCGAGATTCCTTTGCATTATGGCCTGGGGACCATGAGGGCAGGAGGGGGAAGGCAGGAAGCAAGTGAAATCCAAATCCCCCCAAATCTCCTGGCCTTTGCCTGCTCGCACCAGTTTCACTTTGCTAAAGCCGATTTGAGTTCTGATCCCGACAGGAGGGAGGAGGGAGCAGGCAGCCTTAGAGACCAGAAGGCAAAGATGCAGGGAGTGGACTTACCTCTGTCCTGCTGGTGGCACTGCCCGTGGGCTGCTGTCAAGGGGAGAGGAGATGAGGCACTTGAACATAGCTCACAGGGCAGGGATCTGAGTCCTGCATAGCCTCCAGCAGCTCTGGTTCACACCATACACAAGCTGGATTTCAGAGGTTGAGCTTTGCAGGTTTTGCCTCTATTCTCCATATCCCAAGTTCTGCAAAGATCAAAGTTTTGCCAAGGCAAGGTCACTCCCAGTCCACGATAACTACAAGGGCTGGCCCTTGGAGGGCCGTCTGGAGCAGCACAGGCTGAGGGATTAGAGCCCTCCAGGACGTGTGAGTGTGGTATACGGTGGCAGGAGGGAGACAGGAAAGCTGGTGTTGGATTCATGGTGGCTCAATTGCTTTAATCTCCGGGATTAAGGCAGTGGAGGAATGTGGTGTGTGGCCGCGACCTGCTTAGGCCGCCTGGAGTGAACCCAGGTCAGCACCATGATGGGCTCCAGCCCGTGCCACACACCTTCTGGCTGCCAGATGAGGGGATGCACAAGGAGCAGGAGGAAAGAGGGTGCTTAGGAACCAACCCATTACTTGCTAGTCCCCTCTTTGATCCCCCACCAGATTTACCCGTGTTTTCCACGAGCAATGCCTCCTCTTCAGTTTTTTGGGCCAGTTCAGGCCTCTGTATCTTCCTCAGAGCCTACAGCTTAACAGAATTGGTCACATTTTAGTGCAAAGGGCTACAGGGGTGCCAAGGTGCTGCCAAAGTCCCATCCCATGTAGTTATTTTGCTGGGGACATAACAAATGAAACTTTTTTTGCTGTTTGTGAGCCCTGCTATTCCTTAACAGCTGTGGAGAATTCCCAGTCATGGGAAGACTGGTCACTTCTGAGAGCACTGGGTTTTGGCTGGATGTAGAATGACCTTAAGTCACAAGAATATTTGAGGAGGAAAACCATAAAATGAAATTGAAGTGCTTCTGGCTGAAACGCTGGTGAAGCCTTGAGCTATGAGTTTGATCTCATCTTCAAATGCTCTGAGCCGTCCTTCCTGTGCACTTCACCATTTCCTTGGAGAGCCTATGTTAAACTAGAGCAGCTCATGATCTGGCAGGAATACAGAGAAGGAGCTTACATTTCTGCAGTGCCTTTCATCCAGAGACCAAAGCCCATCTATTTCTACAAGGAACATAGAAGCTAAATTTTTTACAACTGCTTGGCCAAGTTCAAGAAAGGCTGGCCCTTTGTGCTTCAGCCTTTTGCATTATCCATGTCTGAGGTGAGCAGGAGCTACAGCAATAGCTGTAGCACTGTTTCTGCCCCTTCCAAAATTTCTTTGAGTCCCTTCTAGGATATTGCAACATGATTAAAGGCCTAGCAAGCTCCAGACAACAACATGGATACTGTGGAACCAACGCCAATTGCTGCCATTTTTGCTCAGTAGAGTCTCAAACTTGGAGTAGAGCCTACGGAAGAGTGGGAGGTTAACCTGGAACAGAGTCTGGGGAAAAGCAAGAGTCATGGGGAAGGCAACACTACAGGTAGTGATGGTGTGCCACTCTACCTTTGTCCAAAGGATGATCCCAACTGCCCTTAATTTCCACAAGGTTTTTGAAAGCAGCTCGTCCAACCTTATTTTACACAGCTATGAAAGGCTGCGCTTTGCCCTTTGGCAATATAAGAGAGGGTGTTGAACTTACTGAGGTGAGAAGCATCACACAGGTGGGGAAGGTGGACCCAACACTGGCACCAACCAGTGTCAGGGCCTAATGAATAATAATGAGTAGGAGGAAAACATTACTGTCTCCACCGAAACACTCCAAGCTTTTCCTGTTGTTCTGGGAAGTACTCTCAATGGGGCAACACCCTGGCATTTGGATTTACACGCTGTGCCCCATAATGCTGCGTATAGGTGTTTTTTTTCTGACGTATCTGCCCCACTCCTTCCCCTCTTCTCTTTACCACCTTGGTCTCTGCAGGCTGTTGAACGAAAGCGACAAGCGGCCCTTTATCGAAGAGGCAGAGCGGCTGAGGATGCAGCACAAGAAGGACCATCCTGATTACAAGTACCAGCCCCGTCGGCGGAAAAACGGCAAGGCCACACAGGGTGAGGGTGAAGGCCAGGTAGAGGGGGACGCTGGCGGGGCTGCTGCCATCCAGGCCCACTACAAGAACGCCCACCTGGATCACAGGCATCCCGGTGAAGGGTCGCCCATGTCTGACGGTCATCCAGAACACTCCTCAGGTGAGTCCCAGGTCTCTGTGAATCTATTGATCTCTTAGCTACAGTCAACTCATAGGCTCAAAAAAGACAAGTCATCATGGTGAAAGTCTTGGCAAGGGGGCTCACACCTTGCACAGAGTTTGACCCAACAAGCTCTGCTGGTGTCAGCAGTTCTGGGACGTGCCTGAATTTTGTAGGCACTTGCATTCTTCTGGTCTCGTTGCACCCTCTCTTTTTTCCACAAGATGACATAAAAAGGTTTGGTTTAGGCTATTTCTTTCTCCCTCCACTGAAGTCTCCAACCAGACAGCTATTGGCATACTGGGAAGAACAGAGTTATGTATAGAGCCAGGCATAAAGCGGTAACTCACCTCTTCTCTCTCTTTCCTCCTCAAAATGTTCTTCACATTGCAGGTCAGAGCCACGGGCCCCCCACACCGCCTACCACTCCTAAGACCGAGCTGCAGGCAGGCAAAGCCGACTCCAAACGGGAAGGGCGTTCCCTTGGGGAAGGGGGAAAGCCACACATTGACTTTGGCAATGTGGACATTGGGGAAATCAGCCATGAAGTGATGTCCAACATGGAGACCTTTGATGTCAATGAATTCGACCAATACCTGCCGCCCAACGGACACGCCGGCCACCCAGGCCATGTCGGGGGCTATGCGGCAGCGGCGGCTGCTGGCTACGGCCTTGGGAGCGCCCTGGCTGCAGCCAGTGGACACTCTGCCTGGATCTCCAAGCAGCATGGAGTCTCCTTGTCCACTGCCACCTCATCAGTGGTGGATTCCAAGGCCCAGGTGAAAACAGAGGGGTCCACCCCTGGAGGTCATTACACTGACCAGCCCTCCACCTCCCAGATAGCTTACACATCCCTGAGTCTGCCCCACTACGGTTCGGCCTTTCCCTCCATCTCCAGGCCACAGTTTGACTACCCGGACCACCAGCCCTCAGGACCCTACTACAGCCATTCCACTCAAGCCTCTGGCCTTTACTCTGCCTTCTCCTATATGGGACCTTCTCAACGTCCCCTTTACACTGCCATCTCTGACCCTGCACCGTCTGTGCCACAGTCCCATAGCCCCACACATTGGGAACAGCCCGTGTACACGACTCTCTCCAGACCATAGGGAATGGGAAACGGTGACCGAAGCAGGAATGGAAAGGCTCCGAAGAATCAGCACAGGCAGAAGAGCCTCTGAACTCCAAGGTCACTCAGTGCCCATCCAGTCACCAGAATGCACTGAGTATACCGAAGTGCCTTTCTTGACCCCAGCTATCATTGGCACACCCGCCTTGAGGAAGGTTTATCGTCCTTTCGCCCTTTACCACTTTCATGCAGGCCACACGACTGGCTTGCCACACCTTATTGGCCTTCTAGATGAGGAGGATTCTAGACATGGAGTGACTGGTCTGTGGTGGGTTTTGTGTGCACCATGGACTGTACAATGAGAGAGACTGTCCTTTCCTTCCCCTCCCCAGATTGCTCCAGGGAGTTAGCAAGTGTTTCCAACAGGCTACAATGGCAAGCACTTTGTCACCTACCGCAAGTGAAGGGTGGTTGCTCAGCCTTGGTGGATGTGTAAGAGGAGCAGTAGGGAGGATGGCATGGACGGCTTCCTTGCAATCAGCATCGTGCAGCAGTCCTGCCTAAGATTCACACGTGCATGAATCTTGAACCACTTGGAAGACCAACCTACACCTGCTTCCCTGCTGATTTCCACAGCTGCACCCCAGCTTTTCTCCCCACCTCCTCTCTCCATCCTGTCTCTGTTTAATCTTACACTTTTTCCAGCATGGGGATTTTAAGCATGAACAGTGCATGGGACTTGGGAACAGCATTGTCAGTCTTAGTGTAACTCATATTACAGCCTGTATGCACATGTGTGTTCATGAATGGAGGTGGAGGAGAGGTGGGGAAGGACCAGTGAATCACTACGGTGTTGTGGGTGAATCCTCTTTTCTTAAAATTACTCTGTATCATTCATTTATGTCAGGCATTTCTGGCCTCTCAGTCTTTTCTAATCTCTTCAGAATCCCAAACAACCCCTAAGCAAACTTGGTCCTTGCTCTTCCATGTTTGACTGTGCCTTCCTGAAATGAAGAGGCACCAAGAAAGCTACTATGCACTTGTCAACACTCTGAGGTGATTCCAGTACTCTTTGAACCCCCACTCCAAACCCAGGCTGATGGGATCTGTGTCCCCACTCATTTGTTCATCATGTCTCCCAGTCAGTCAACACCTCTCTCCCATCTACACTGAGGATGGAAAGATACTCCTGTGGCTTTAAGCAAGGTAGATACAGACCCAATCTTGGATGGGTGTAAAGAAGCCTATTTAGGTGCAAAGGAATCTATTTTCCCCTTTGGGTTTCAAACTCAAAGCAACCAGCTCTCCCAGTCAGACTAATCTCCTTTTTCAGTCCAACACCTGCGGACAGTCTGCTTGCTTCTCCTTTGTCACCTTCAGGACTGGGGTGGTTTGTCATGCCAGGGAGTGAACTGGCACAAAACTTGCTGCAGGAAAAGATGACTCCTGCCAATTGATCACAGAGACATTTGTGGGACCGTCCAGTGCATATTCCAGTCTAGAAAGAGACTTTAACCAAACGTGGACTGCGATGGGCACTGCTGTATCCCTCTGCTGATATGACTGTCAGATGCCTCTCCTGCCTCCCTTAGCTACAGATGACTTATCCTTGTGGTGTCTGAAAAGATCACGTAGAATGTTTGCTCCTTGTACGCATGTAACTTCTTCCAGCCCTGTCCCCTTATTTATGCAAGTAGCACCTTCCTCCCTCACCTCCCTTTCCTCAGTCTCTATGCTGTCCTAGCACCAATAACTCTGCATTAAACATATGGAATAATAAACTTAAAAGTTTCATTTTCACATGTCTGGGTTTTTTTGACGTCTTCTCTTCAAGTCTCTGTTTTTTCCCCCAGTAAATGTATGATGGGTCACATCACCACCATAAGGATCCTGTGCACAGCTTTCCTCTACCTTTCAGGAAAAGGACACAAGCCGAACTCTGGCTGACCAGACTCTTTCATGGAGGTGAAGCTCATCTTCTGCTCACACCCCAGCTCCAATCATTGATTCCGTAAGAAGTGCACTAACACTGATTTCTGTTCTTCAGCTGAAATTCAGCGCATGCAATAAGGAGCACTATTTTGCATGTGCTTCACCCAAAAATTTCTTAGGGTAATAGTTAATGCTCCCTAGAAGTGTGGGATTTCTCATCTTGGTTCCTCATCACCAGGTAGCAGGTAACATACCTTCAAAAAAAACTTCCCCACATACACAAACTTTTGTATTTTGGAAGCAACCTTTAGTTTCTCTGTAGAAACTCAACCCCTCAGCCTCTTGCCTTCCACAAGCAAAAACGTAAATACAAACACTCACACACACAGAGTATATTCCAGATTAGATGTATACACCTTCTTACTTGTTGAAGACATTCTGGGTATAGTCAGATCTGAGAGGGTATCTGAAGTTTCCAGAAAGAAAATGTATAGCAGGTATCACTGTGCTTCAGAACATCTCTTGAGGCTAACAGCAGGAAGGTAGGAGCCCAATTAACAGAGACTCCACAACAATTACAAGTTGATTCCAAAGGGTTTCAGTGCTGATGCACGTGAGCAAATACAGTGAGTTTGTGTTCACTAAACACTTTATGGGCGAGTAGAGTGAGCAGAACATCTGGGAACTGTAGAACACATTCAAAACTTTTTAAAAAGCACAGCACTATTTGGATGAAGTTCTGTATAGGGTCAAGAGCATCCATAGCAGAATGGCTTAATGGATCTAATAACAGTGATGCCAGCTAAAGAGTTCTATGAAAAATAGGACTGACCATTTATGGAGAGGAGAAATCTCTACCCCAAATTACAGGCTTTAGGAAGAGCCCAGGAAGGAACTACTGCACTGCTGATCAGGTCAGGACTGTGTGTGGGGAAGAAGGGAAGTCATGGTGGAGTTAGGGGTATGAGAGCTGATCGCAGGGATGTGAGAGAGAAGTGACACGGCATGGATGAACAGAAGAGTGGAAAAGAAAGTTCGTAACTACACCTAAGTACCCTTCTCCAGCTCCTCATAAAGCAAATTAAGAAAGCAAGTAGGCTCTGCCTCGACCATTCTCCAGTGGAAAGAAATGCTTCCTCTCATGTAGGAGGATGCTCACAACTAAGACAGGACTGAGAATGCCACTGGTAACAGAGGGGTTAATCACTCGTCCTGCAGCCTAGCAGGAGCTGGCCCGGCATCCTTCCCTATCCCTTTAATCGTATCTGATACAGATGCAAGGCTGGGGAGGGGAGGCGGGTAGGGAACAAAGAAGCCATTTAAAAAAAAAATCAAAAAAAAGGACAAGAAAACGACCCCGCGCTCCATGGCAGACGCCAAAATGATTGCACAAAGGCACCATTTCAGGGCTGAAATTTCACCGCACCAACGTGATTAAAGGATTCCATGGAGGGTGGGGGGAGAGGGCTGAAGGCAACAGTGCTGCAAATTAACCTTTTCTTGGTAAGGTTGGCCTGGACTAGGAAGCATTTGTGTTCCTCACAGTCAATCCCCTTCCCACACCTGCAAGCACCTCCACATCCCCTTTGACCTGTCAGTTTTGCCCAGGATCCATTCAATTCTTGCATTATTGCCTTGAAAACCAGCCCCTCCCGTACACATCAACAGAAGATGCTCAGACTGGTGCTTTTACAGGGAGCAGTAAGAGAATGACATTCATGGTTGGTTATATGAGCAGAGTTCCCAGGCAGGTGGGTATAAACTCCCTTTGGGACATGGATGCTCACGTGCAGGCACTGACCACATATGCAGCATGGAGAATGAACACTTTATATATACAAGCACAAGCTTTAACACAGATTAGTTGGAAATACTCTTTCTAGGCCAGTGTAAAAAAAAAAATTAATATAAGGCAGAAACCATAGGTGAGGTGCACCTTCCCCCTTCTTCTCTTTAGAAATAAAACCTGAAAATTCTGAGAGCACTTTTTAGTAAGAAAATTAAGAAAGACTTCATGTGTTCTGCCCAAGAGCTCAGATCTTCCTCACGTAGAACAAGAATCTTGATGCACACAGAACAAAAAATGACAAGTAGGTAGCTGTTGGCTGGAAGCCCTTGCAGATTGTAAGGCATCCACCCAAATCTTCACTCGAGCACGTTACCTCCCTGCACATCAGAGGTAAGAGTGCAGGTACCTAAAGGGGCCAAATGACTGATCTTTCATCACACTACAGATTAAAGGAACTTCAGGCTTTGACTAGTTGTGCCACTGTAAGAACCACCAGGGTATGTACAAGTGAGATGGCTGGAGAGCACCCACCCCTCCAGAACATCAGTTCCACTGCGTGTCAGAGAATGGCTGCACAAGGAGCGAGCGAAACCACCTACGACTGCAAAGTTGGTGGGGCTGCAAGTGGCGACTGCGCTTCCGGCTGGGGCAGTGCCACTGAAAGGGGATCCCCACTTCTGATAAGCAGTGGGAGCACAGAAACAATAGGTGATTTGATGAGAGTGCTCTACGATACTCCTGAGAAGCCCCACAGTCAGCACCGGCCAAAGAGGAAATTGGGAGTTTCCACAGCAACCTGCTCAGGGCACAAAGGCCCAACTGTCTAGGGAGAAGCAATGAAGGTGTCTCAGCACTCTCATTTTAAGAAGGAACAGCGGTGGAAGGCTGGAGTCTTTCTGAAGTCAGTGTACCTGCAAGATCATTTCTGTACAGCAGGAGTTTAATTGTATATCAGTCCTATAACCAGGGAGGAGCAGTGCTGGAGGAGGAGGAAGTAGTTACTGCAGACTTTAGCCTAGCTAAAAGATAAGGGGGAAAAAAAGCTGCAAAAAAAGCATTGCACTCGGGTCCCTAATTTTACTAATACAGCCCATGACACAGAGAGAAAGAACAATAGCCAAGCTGTTACACAGAAAGTCATCTTTGGGGCATGTAGGACTGAGATGAAAGAGGAAGCGGGAGAGGAAAAAACCCAAACACATTTAACTTAAAATGAGGAGATTTAAAATTTATTTACATAAATACTAAACAAAATTAGAAACATTCCTGAAAAAGAAAAAAAAAAAAAAAACTGGTGGCTGGAGTCTGATCAGTCTGTGATAATTAACTCATCCACACCCCAGTCTTCATAGCTCCCATCTGGCAGGTAACGACGGATGATTATGGGGATCTTGCGTGCTCTGCAGGGAAGACAGAGAGGTGAACAGAAATGTCAGAGCCTTCCCTGTATCGCTTTAGCAGGCAATGGGAACTCAGGAGCTTGGTGGTTTCAATAAGCTCATCATACTTAACTGAGGGCTGTGTAGCACCAGTGATTTGATACGATATAGCGAAGTCCCAACAACCTTTTGTCTTTTGTAGATGCAAAGCACTGAGCGCCCTTAGGCTACAAACACCGAAGACTCACAAGTCAGACCTCTGTTGCTAGTGCAGGAATTGAGCCCTGTGATCTGAACCCACTATGAGACAACATCAAGCATCTAACACTGATATGGGGGAGAAGCAAACTGTGGGACAGCAGGGAGCTCTGCTGTGGAAAGGTGGGCCTCCAAATGGTCATCCAAAAGCTGCCTCTGCTACAGTCAGAAAGGATTTATTTACCTTTCTGTAAGCAGGGGCCAAGCACAATAAGCCAAGCACGCAAGGGTGCAGGAAACACACATTCTCACCAGATTGACCCTTATTTTAATTTTTGCCAGGACTTCATGTGAACATAGGTCTGTTCAGATGGCTGCTTTGAAACAATTCCATTTGGGGAATTAAACTGAGTCTGGAAAGATGAGGACCTTGAGTTTGCATCACAGAAATAAAGAACACTGGGACTGTGAAGTAGAAGAGGTCCAGAGCACTCCTAATCATCAGTATTTGCACAAGCAACTAGGATGGAAGAGAGCAGCTGTGGAGAAGCTTCAATGTGAAAAAAGGGGAAGGCAACTATAGAGCTTACTGAAGGAAGACAAATTCATCTTGGAATAAACTGCTAAATGCTGGGATGAGGAGAGGATTGCTGGCTTTATGGGAATCAATACACTCACCACCAAATCTGTGACTTACTTGAGTTCTTTCATGGCAATCAGCAAGGGGTCTGTCTCGCCTTCCAGCTCAACCATCACAGGGGCACACATCCTGAGAAGAACATCAACAACCACTTAAATAAACACACAGAAGAAAAAAAAGGACAGCTCAACATCTGTCTGCCTCTGTCACCTGTACAATGGCCAATAAAGGAGAAGGGTGAGACTGGCAAAACTGATTTGCTCTGTTACGCACTTCAAGAAGAAAATTCTCCCAGCTGGCTACAGAAAGAACTTTTACTTGAATGTTCTTCTTGTCCCACCCCTCAGCCTCTGCTGACCAGCTCATGCTCAAGGACTGGTCAAACCCACGCTCATCTCCCTCTGCTGTGCTTAAACATGAGGAAAAGAGCAGTTCTACAATTAATCCAATGGAAAGGGTGGAACTGCTGTATATTGAGCATGCCTCCTGCAACTCCAGCACATCTGTTATGTTCTGACTTGCTCACAGCTTCCAGGCTTTTATCAAGGGAAGAGAGGGGCTGGATTTACAACATACTTTACCTCTAGGAAGCAAAAAATTATGCATTTTGCAATGGATTGTGATGACATCCATCTACTGGGCAGTGGCAGCAGAGAAACCTCACGTTATATGTGGGTGAGGCCACGGGGGCTGCTCACCTGGGTTCAGCACCAAAGGCAGAAGACGCAGGTGAAGCAGAACTAGGTGGCAGAGTGTTGTGGATTAAAGGCCTGGCATGGGCCCATCTCATCTCCCCCCATCTTTCTGGCCTTCTGCCAATTGAAAGAAGTGCACAAAACAGGTTCACAGAGCAGAGGCTGTGCAGAGAACGGCTTGGAAAAGTTGTAAGGAAAGATCTGATCACTACCTGCGAGCTTCTAAACAATACAGAACAGAGGCTTCATTTCAAGGGTGGATATAGCGAAGATGAAACTCAAAAACTTGTCACTGCCTAAGAATCTAATTCAAAATGCAGTTTTTCCAAAAGCACAAAATTTTTTTATATTTATTATTATAATAAATATAAATAGGAAAACTGATTAAGTTGAGAGCAGCAAGCCTTGACAGCACTTAAAATAGGTTCTAAATGTTATTACCTATTTTGAGTGAAGCCTTATTATTGCACATTAAAAACTTACAAGTGCAAACATTATTGCACTTTAAAAAACTTACAGCTCGCCACAACAGAACTGCACTTAAAGTGAATTTCACGTTGGTTTCTCCTGTCCAATTCCTACAGCCCTGTGGTATCAACTGAACACATTTCGGAGCATCCTGCTCTTCAGGCTTTTACAAAACAGTTATGAGCTTTCCAGTCCACATTGGCTCTCTTAGGAAAGACAGAAACCAGAATCGGCATGTCCCATTCTGTACTAATTTTTGTCTGTGACCTAGGAAAATTCACTGGGGCTAATAAATGCTCCCCTTCTCTAGGCACAAGTAGCACAGTCTCAGCCAAGGAGAGACACAGAGACATCAGGTGCAACTAAGAGCTCCACGGTTCTGGGCATCAGTGTTGACCAAGAGGATGACATGCAAGCTCAGCAGCCATGCAAAGGATCCAGGAGTTTTTAAGGGAAGAGGAAAGCACGTTTCAGTGCAAAGGGACGCGCAGCTGTGGCGGCGGTGGGGACACAGCGGGCAGTACTCACGCTATCTGGAGAGCACGGGTGCCCAGGACTCTGGCTCGCTCGTACTTGGTCATGTAGGGTGTTGTAATCCGCTTCTGGTTCGCCTGCTGTCGCTCTCCCGAGGGCAGGATTTCCACGTTCTCCTGTCCTTCCTGGTAGAAAGCAGATCGGCACCGCAGCTCAGCTGCGCCCGCCGCCGAGGCCCTGAGGTACCGGGAGGGCCCCCGAGGCCTCCCCAGCTCCGGCCCAGCGGGACCGGCAGAGCCGCGGGGCACTCACCTCCTCCGCGTTCTCCAGGTCCTCCAGGCCCTCATCCTCCTCCACATCGTCGAAGTCGTCCCCATCAAAGCTGCGGGGGAGACATGAACGTCACACGCGGGGCCGCCGCCTCCCCCCGACCGGCCCTGAGGCGTGACACGCCACTGCCGCCCCCCCTCCGTGCCCCCGGCCGCCCCGCTCTCACTTGTCCTCGTTGTCAGACATGTTGCCCGCCCGGCGGAACTGGGAGGCACTTCCAGGAGCCAGTTCCGGGCGCTGCCGTGACGCTGCCGGAACCCATCCGGTGCCGTTGCCATGGCGACCGCCTCCGTGTCCTGTCCGCCAGCCCGGTCGCGCCGCTCGCCGCCCGTCGCGATGGAGGCGCTGGGGACCCCGGGCCGCGGCGGGGGCTCGAGGCCGGGCAGGTCGGCCCAGTACAGCCCGGGCACCCGGGAGCTGCTGAGAGGTAACGGCGGAGCGGGGCCCCCCCGTGCCCCCGTGCTCCGGCCCGCCGTGCCTCGCCCGAAGGAGAGCGTCCCTCCGTGGTCTGGGAACGGGGCGGGCCCGTCGCTCGTGTCGCCGCCCCGGCTGGAGTCTCCTAAACCTGCATGTTCCCCATTGGGTTCGGGTCGTGACGGGGGGTGGCCCCGGGGCGGGTTCCCCAGCCCGGCCCCGCTGCCTCTTCACCCACACGTCGTGTTTTTCAGCGATGATGGAGGAGCTGAAGCTGACACATTCCCAGAGGCGATACCTGATGGACTGTGTGAAACGTGAGTGAGGCGCCCGGGCTCTCCCGACCGCTGCTGTGCTGTTGGTGAAGAGCTTTTGCCGCTCACCTTGAGACGGGGGCGTTCGTCCGCAGCCTGCTTGGATGAGCAAGTGCTTTAAAACAGCAGCACGGCAGCTGCTGACACGCTGGGATGTGGGGTGAGGTGTCCCTAGGGGTCATCCAGGAAACAAGGCACAACATGGTGACTTGAACCACAGTCTGTCTCGTACCAACGACCAGGGTGAGGCATCTGTGGCATCTGGAGTCTTTGCTTGTGATGCTACAGTAGATCAACAGGCAGGTCTTCTGCTGGCACTAGGCCAGGATCCTTGTGGTCACTTCTGTGTCGCTTACTGTTATTTTTGGTTTCTTCCCCAGGAGGAAATGCCCTGCCCCTCCAGTGGCCCTCCACATCCAGCAAACAGCCAGTGCCTGCTTCCTCCCCACCAGCCTGTCAGCCAAGCAGGCTTCCAGCTAGACCACATCTCCGACCTGCCAAGGTGTGCCAGGCAGGAGATGCCTACACTCGAGAGAAGTTCAAGCCACAGCCCACACGTAAGTTGGCAAACATTGCTGATAAATACACAGTGACACCTGGACCCTCTCTTCCCCTTCTGTCCATCCCCTGCCTGCAGTCTCAGTAGTGGCAGAATGTATCTGAATTGCTCCATGTCCTCATGCTTTTGGTCTTTAGAGACACTTTAGAAATGGATCTCTGACAGAACATCTACTTTAAGTGCTTGCTGACTTCTGCCCCCCAGCTTGGGGTGGGGACAGGCAATAGGGACCTGCACAGTCCTTGAGTAAGAAGAAAGTACTATGTGACTTTCTAGCACATAAATGTGAATCAAACCTCTGATGTTGGTCTGATTGGCTCTGTCCACCTGTGTGGTGCTTCAACAGTTCAGTCCCGGGATGGACTGATGTTAATGTAACACCTCCTTCTGTCACCGTTAGCAGGGGAGTGGTGTGGCCAGGCTCCTCCCTGAGGAGACAGGCTGATAATAAATTCCTTTCCCTTGGCATTCACAGGAGATTTGGAAAAGGAGAAGCAAAGACTTCAAAACATCTTAGCGACAGGGAAGGATGAGGTGGAGGATGAGGTGGAACGGGTGCTGGTTCGAACAAAGGAAGAGGAGATACCTGAGCCTGACCGGTTTGAAGAATGTACGACTTTATATCCCCTGGAGGGAGGCAGGCAGGAAGCCTCGGAAGCCAGCTCCCTCCGAGGGCTGGGGTGGCAGGCTGTGTTGCCAGTAACCTGGAGCCCATTGCAGAAGGAGGCACAAAGCCCAATTTCCAAGAGAAAGGCCTTGCTGCTGTGCTGCTGAGATCCAGCCACCCTTGCAGAGCTTATACTGCTGGCAGATTAAAGCTCCCTGGACTGCCTGCACAAAATGAACTCTGCCAGCAGGGGAATACCCTAAGGATGTGCAGGGTGACCTGGGCAGCAAGCCCAGATACTGTGTGTCTTTCCCCAGCAAGCATAACTCAACATAGATTAGGTCACTTTCCAGCCTGACTATGGTTTGGGCTGTTTCACTCCAGGATCACAGCAGTTACACTAGCAAGGCTTAAATGTTGAGCAAAATTTTAAGCAGTGAAAAACTTTGGCCTGAAGAGTATGCTGGGATAGCAGAACCCTGCCTAATACCTCTCTGTGCTTGAATCTTCAATGTATGTGTACGCCCCAGCCAGCCCTTCGCTAGCCAGGACAGCACAAAGATGGGCAACACCAGAATAACGTGTACAGAAGGGGTGCTTTGGTCCCTGCTGCAGGGAGCCAGTGCAGCTGGCATCACACATGCTTGGTATCCTCCAAAACTTGTCACAAGCTGAGTGTTGTCCTTCGCACATCTTTGACAGGATTTGGACCAGCTGGCTGGAGGTCTGTGCTGCAAAACAGCAGCTAATGTTTCCTGCCTGGTCCTGGGAGCAGAGATGGTTGAGATAACTGGGTGATGTGTGTCAGCTAATGAACCTCAACAGCAGGTTCTCTCTCCATACACAGACTGGCTAAATTGCCCACAAGCAACAGAGAATTGTCTGTACAAAGAAAACCAGAAACCTACCATTCCTGGAAGTTGGGGAGGAGGAAGAAGTTGGGCAGAGGGGACATTTCCCATTGTGGAAGGGTCTACTGGGGTATTGTGAAGATGTGCAAAATGAGTGTTAAGAACATCACCCTGCCTCTGGTGGGACTGCTGTTCAAGTTGAGCTAGGAAATTGGGGGTTCAGAACTAGACAGAAACATGTTTTCTTGCCTTTTGGCTGTATCCTGTTTCCACAGTTCTTTCTCTTATCCATTAGTGGTGAATGAAATTCAGGACAGGAGGGAATTCCTGGCGCAGATGGAAGCTCTAGGACAGGACAAGGAGTATAAAGGGATTGTCCTTGCTGAAATCTCACAGGTACGCAAGGGTCTTGTCTATACAGTAAGTAGAGGGAATGCCTTGTGTCAGAGACCATAAAGCAGAGACCTCTGGTATCCGAGCAGGGAAGGGGACAGAGAGCTGTTTCCCTTCATGGCACAGCTCAGGCGTGAATTTGGGGAATGGTGGGTAGAGGTTTTTAGCCTTTCTTTTCATCTCTGCGTGTAACTCAATCAGGGAAATTGAACTTTTGTTCTTGAGATTGGCAAAAGAAGAAAAAAAAAGCTGATGGCTTTCTCCCTGCTCAGCCCTTTCTCTTTGTACTTTGCAGAAAATGCATGAGATGGAGATCATTGACAAGAAGAGAAGTGAGGAAATTAGAAAGATGATGACAAAAGACTTCCCTGGTGGGAACAAATCTGATCTCCATGACTAGGCCAAGGACAAAACACGAGTGCAGTTTGTTCCCACCTTTTCTTCCCAGACTCTTGGCATCGGAGTCTTAAGGACTGGTCTTTTCCCAAAGAGGGGGGAGCACCATCTGTTGCCCAGCGGGCAGGACCAATTTGTACATAAACGGCAACAGAAGTTGTTGTAAAATCCTACCCACACACCGGATCCCCTCTTGCTCAACAATATTAAAGACACGGAAACACATGGCAATCAAAACATGACAAAGCAGAGCCTCCTTTGCCTATGCAATGCCTCAGTACAGCAATCCACCCATAGAAATGTCACTCCTTCCCATCTACCCAGAGGTGGAGGTTTCTCATGACAGCATGATGCTAACACACACACTGCCACCCACACCTGCAGCCCACTCGCTCCTGTCCCTCCCGACTCAGGGAACAATTCAGGAATGGCTCTGCTGGCAGAAGGCAGGGAGGAGGATGCAGCTGCGTGGCCTTGCGCAAGCATGAGCCCCCCTGACATTGCTGCAGGTCAGTGTGACTGTGCATCAGCAAAGCTCTGGCAGCAGCTGAGCTGGGCAGTCACTCAGGAACACAGCTGTGCCGAGCAGGGAGAGGGGATTTCAGACCAGTGCCTGCTGCTCTTGGCTGTGGGTTTGCTGTGGTTTTTTGGTTCCTGAAAGCACGGTATGCAGAATAGCCATCAGCTTCCCACAGAGCCTGGAAATGGCTGCTTGCTTACCTCAGACATACCCACACCTTTGTACTCTAGCAGGCTGAAGCATGATGCCTTGCTTTTCCTGTGCAAATCCCAGCATAAAGTCCAGTTTCCAATTTCCTTAAGATTCCATCCTCTGCTTCTAAGCAATACTCTTGTCAGCCACTCACCAAAGCCAGGCAGCATGCCCTGTCCAACATGACTACACAAAGGAATCAGAAACCTAAGCCAAGATCATTTTTTAAATCCAATGTTTCTTTTATTTCTGTTCAGGTGAATGGAAGTCACGGAGTTAGTACAGTATAATTTACAAATCAATCTTCTGACTGGGCGTGGGGCCAAGGGGTGTCAGGCTGCAGTGATCCCAATGGCCTTTGGCAACAGTGACATGACAGCAGGCTCTAAAGCAGGTCTGTTTCTCCTTGGAGAAGGGTTGTGCTTTGGGATCTCCCCTCCCCTACCACTGCTCCTCATCAGCCTGCTGGGGTAGGGAAAGGTGAGATGGCATCACCAGCGCAGGGCTGAGCTGGCCAGCTCCCAGCCATGGGGGCCACACTGGGGCTGAGGAGGGGCTCGGGTCCCTCTGGTTTTGGGAAACGAGGATCCCTTTCCAGAATGCCATGCCAGCCACCTTGCAAGGCACTGCTCTGAGAGCATTTTGGTTAAAGCCTGTTGGGTTTTTAGAAGGGACTGCAGCAGATGGCTCAGGGCTGGTTATGTCTAATTTGCTAATGAAAAGGCATGATGAACAGCTGACCAACCAAACACCCATGAAACTCTACTTCTGGCTGATCCAACAATTCAATAAATAATTCTCCTCGCCTTGGAAGAGAAGGCAGGAAACAAAAATGGAAGGAAGAAGGGATGGTTGGAAGAATACCACCCCCCATTCCCTCCTCCAATGTACACACACGCACACACACAACAAATAAAATAAGGGGTTTAAAGTTTTAGGATGGGTTTGAATTCATCTAGTAAAGGAGGTGTAAAAAATAACCAGCCAACACCTGCACACTTTTAAAGTATACACCGACGAAGCTGGGTAAAGGTCAGTTGTGACCACGCCTCTCTCCACAGCCGCTCAAGGGTGGCACTGGTGAGCAGGGACACAGCCTAGTGCCCCCTGCCAGCGCTGAGTCAGTCTTGAGCTTTTCTGTCCTTGCCCGGAAAAGGGACGTTCCTCCCTCCCCAGGAAGGCAGCAGTGGTGTTTAGCAGCAGTGGGGGTCCTGAGTAGGGCGTGTGCGCTATGTCCCAGCAGCTGTACACTGTCCCCTTGGGTCCTCTCAGCCTTGTGACAGAGCCCACCCAGCCCTGGCACTCAAGGGAGGGGACAGCTCAAAATAAATAGGGCACCAGTTATTTTTTTGGCTATGGCTCTAGAGCCTTGTGACATGGGAGTGTTTTCTTAACCTTTTAGTTTAGGCCAGTAAAACCCAAAGAATCCTGATTCTAATGTCAGAGTTTTCTCCCGAAGTTAAAAACGGGACAGAAAGGGCACAAGAGCGGGCAGTCAGGGAGGGACAGGGAGGCCCAGTCCTGGCAAAAGTCAGAGGCACGTGGAACTGTCACAGTTAGAGCAGGAGAAAGGACGGGGTGCAGTTAGTGCAAGTTTTCCCACAAACACAAAACTCCTTGGCTTGCTTCTCAGTTAACGACAAGAATGCGCAACGGGGTAATGTATCTGAGAAGCAAATCCATCTTCTCCCTGCCTCGTTAGCAAGGCTTCATGGAGGGGATGGCCATGCCCCTCTGCAGCCTTGGGAAAGGGAGCACTTTGGTCAGACTCCCCCACTCTGGGCTGAGGGCTGGCATCTCCCTGGGGAGGGAGCAGGGAGAGAGGTGAGCCAGCTGCAGAGAGGCCAGGGCTGTCTGGCAAGCACTTCCCTCCCACTGCTGGTGTTCCCCTGCTCTAGCTTTTCTCCTTGGGTGACTTGCTCTTGGAGTCGTGCTTGTTGCCCAGCAGCTTAAGCACCTTCATGGGCTTGAATTTGCCTTTCTTCTTGCTCTCAGTCTCCGTCTCCCTGTGAAATTCTGGGATTGCAAAGGGAGGTTGTTACTTTGGGATGTCAGTGGTAGTACAGACACATGCATGACAACAGAGCCAAGAGAGTCATGAGTCAAAGCCCTCCACTGTATGCACACTTCTTTCTCTGATAACAGCAGGGAGCAGCACAACTGCGGCCCTACAGGAAATTCTACCGAGTTTACAGAGAATAGATTCAATCTCTCCTGCACACAATTTCACAAATGGCTCGTGCTGCCCCTTGCTGGGGTCAGCAGTGAAAACATCACTCCAAAAATCTTCCCAACTGTTTCTTACCTTTCCTTTTAATCATGGCTTCCAGCATTTTATCCTCCTCCTCTTCTCTGAAAGAAAGAATGGGAAAGAGGTCAGCAATTCAGCCCTGAAAACAGCCGCTGTATTGTTTAAGGCTAGAGAGCCTCCTACTTAGAAGCCACAGAGGGGCAGATCCATCATTGTCTTGTGAGCATTTGCTATCAGCAGGTTAAATCCCACATGCTGCACTTAGTGACCTGTCTTTCCCACACGAAACATTCAAAGAGACAAATATGGGGAAGCCTGAGAAAGACATCAGCAACATGGACATCTTGGGACACCCCCACAAGTTGCTCATGTGGTGCTGAGTCAGATGGGCTATGCTTTTCCCTTCTCCTCCAGCTCACCCCACTCCTCACTCACCTCTGCCGGTCCTCATCCAGGCAATTCACAATGGCATTCCTCTGCTCGATGATGGTCACCAGCTCCTGCATCAGCACCTTCTCCCTCCCTCGGTCCTCGTCAGTCCAGTCCTTCTCTACCCACCCAAACCCCAAGGAAGGACAGGCAATTACAGGGCTGAAGGAGCGCTGAAATTCAGAGCTTTGGGGCAAAGATCCCCAGCATGATCCCCTCTACCCTGCCATGTTGTGGGGCCAGTTGAGCTGGCAGTGCTTTGGGGACAGAGCCCTGCATGTGGCATCCCATCGGGACAAAAGGAACGTGTCCCTGCACAGTGCTGGGGCACACAATGAGATGGGACAGTGGCTCTAGACCCAGCTGATTGTGCTGGCATCCCTACAGATCTGCCTCTCTTCACCTGAGACCCACCTGGACAGAGGGAAGATGATGCCCAGGGGAAAAATGATCCTTGTGGGGTCCCTTCTGACTCAGAAAAAGGGGTAACCCCACCCAGAGTGGTGCTTTACCTGGCTTGTTGAGGAGGCACCGCAGTTCATACTCCACGTCTGACTGCCGCTGCTCCAGATTCTGCTGCTTGAAGCTGCAAGGGAAGGGGGAACTGTCAGGAACCACTGCAAGGCTCCAGAGAGCAGGAACATCACCCCAAAGTATGGGGTGAGCTTGGAAAGAACCACCCAGATGCCGATCTTGTCCTGCATATCCAGGGAGCCAAACACCAGCAATGTGGGAAATGACTGGATGGTAGGCCTTGAATTTGAGCAGTTGCAGCTCTGAAGCTGCAGAGGAATGTAAACAACTCTAAGGAAATATTTACTGCAATGCTGGATGGAACAAAGGTAATGCAGCCGAGACCAAAGGTCACCAACCAAAATGTGTATAGTGTCACCAATGACAGCATGCACAGTGTCTTCAGTGTCACCAATGAAAGTATGTACAGTGTCTTCTGTGTTACCAATGAAAGTATATACAGTGTTTTATGTTTGAGACTTTTAACCAATTATGTTTGTAGCACGATAGTATACAAAGAGTATAAAAGAAACATTCGAGAGGAATAAAGTAGCCATGTGCCTTTCCCTGCTGAGTGCATTCTTGGCTGTCCACAGCAAGGACCAGCCCTGGCTGCTCAAGGCCTTCCTTAAGGAGATACTGCTGGGGCTCTGGTGACTTGTTGTGGATCAGCTGGGTATATTTGGAAAGATTTGTCTGCTTACCCTTTCTCCCTCCCTTCTCTAGGCAAGGAGGCCCTGTCAGGCTCTCCCTTGGAAACACTGTTTCAGGAGGGCTGAGAAAGGGCTCACTGAAAGAGCGTCAGTGCCTCTCCACACACTTGCATACACTTACATGTAGATGAGCTCCGACTCGTGGCGCACTAGCATGTGCTTCTCATGGATGAGTTTGAACCAGTCCACAAGCAGGCTGTCCTCAGGGTTATCTGCCAAGCAAAGGGACAATTCAGAGCCATTCTCAGCCCTGGTGATGCAGGCACCCCATCACACTGCAGCAGGCTGGACTCTGCCAAGCCAGGAGACAGGCACTGGGCTATAGCCAACCCAATCTCAGCCTGTTCCTGAGTCCCAGAGAGAGACCTTAGCTTTTCTCCCACCTGTTTTAATTCTAGGGACATCTCCATGTCCAGGGTATGGTTGTGACCAGTCTTGGAGCCCAGCACATCCTCTTTTGCTCTTCCAACCCCAGCATCAGCAGGGAGGAAGTCATTGCTGCAATCTCTTTGGCTGGAGAGAGGGCAGCCCTGAAGTCTATCCTGCCCCACACCCACAGACAGCTCTCCCCACATACCATTCTCAGCACTGCGAAGCTTTTCCTCCAAAGCTACCCCACGGTGCTCCAGCTGGTCCAGCTGATGCTCAATGGCATCCATCTCCCCATAGATATCTTCTTCAGGGATGTACTGATCTGTCTGCACCTGCCAAAGCATAAACCACCAACCTCTAGCTTCCAGCAGTAACTCAAAGGCTGGTCAACACTAACAGGGCCAGAAGAACAATAGAATATTCCACCTAAGTGTGGATCTGAAATCCCCACCCCATCTGGAGCAAAGGGAGACCATGATGCTGCCATGAACAGGGTCTAGTCTACACACCATCCTCCCCAGCCACAGCCACCAGCTGCGTCCCTGCCCACAGATGCATCAGCAGGGTGCATGTATACTGCTATAGCCCTGGGGGGTAGCAGAGAGCTGGCTTTTCCCTCCCCGATTCTAAGGGCCCTTTTACCTTGCGCTTGATCAGTGGGAAGCCATGACCTGGTGCAGGAGGACGCACTGGCTTGGAGCCCTTGGGAGGTTTCTTTGCCGAGGGGGAGGCGGCAGGTGATGGCTTCCGGTTGAAGGGGTTCTCTTTGCAGGAAGACTGGAGAGGAGGGACAAAAGGAGATACATGGGCATCGAGGAAACAGAATGGATACAGCATTCCAACAGCTGTGAATGAGCAGACAGGGCAGCCCTAGGGTTTATCCTGCCCCACATCCTCCTAAAGGAGGAACATAGCACTTGTCTTCACGAGCTGCCAAGCCATGGGGCAAAAAGCCAGCTGTGCTCCTGTTTGGCATCAGTTCCCCAACTTCTCTCCAACAAGCACGCTGAATTATTTTCCTTCACAGTTCCCTTCCTATTTGCTCTGACCACATGACATCCTGCCTCTTCTCTAGCATGGGGCAGGCAGAGACACCATTTAACAAACATACACTTGAACCTTGCTTTCAGGGGGTCACACATCAAACCTACCAAAGGGGCAAGCTTGGAATCACAATCCCCCTGTGACCGAGTGATGGATGGGGAAAAAAAGCCCTCTGATCTGGATGGGAGGAAGGTCACTATCTCACCTTCAGCTGTGGTTTGGGTGAGGAGGGTGTCTTGGGGCTTCCAGCTCCCCCCTCTGAAGCCAAGAGGATGGGTGTAGGGCTGGCCCCAGTTGGAGGCTTGGGGGGCAGCCGGCTGGGGCTGGTCTTTAAGCTGCCAGTGGAGATGCTCCTGCTGGCATGCAGGGTGCTGGGCTGCATCTCCCCACTGAAGCTGGCCAGCTCGCTGGAGGAGGAGAAGGAGGAGTTGGTGGAGAGGCTGGCTGGGGCAGCAGGGCTTTCACTGGAAGAGACGCTGGCCAGTGGCGTATCAGCACTAGAGGTCTTGGCAGCTGTCGGCGTGTGGACAGTGGGCTCGGAGGAGCTTTTGGGCACTGAGGCCTCATCGGTGTCTCCCAGCACCTTGGCTGAACTCTCAGAGTTGATGCTCTCAAGGCTGAGGGCTGGAGATGGTGTGGAGGATGATGGCTCAGAGTGTGACAGCCTGGAGATGGGGTGGTGGGCTGCAAAGCAAAGGGAGAGCTCAGGAAGGAGTGAAGGGAGAGCCAGGAGAGAAGGGAAGGGTGGTATACACTGGACACAGGGGTCAGCACAAAAGTCTTGCCTGCAAATGCTGTGCTCCAGTGGGTAGAGAGGACATGGCTAGTGCAAGTTTTAGCACAACCATCACTGCATAAAGGCCTGGCCTGCCAGTGATGCCAAGGTACCTGGGAAGGGGGAGCCTCCAAGGGGATGCACAGGGGTTGCAGAGGAAGGATAAGGGAGCAAGGGGAAGCTCACCTAGTGGGGAAGCATTGGGAGCTCGTGGAGCTGGCCGCTTCTTTGTCTTTGGGCTGCTGGTGGGAGTGATGCCGTACCAGGGGTGGAGAGGCTTGGCAGCAGCCTCGCTCTGCTCCTGCTCAGGCATGTTCTTTTGGGCATCAGCACTCTCCTCTTCCTCCTCATCCTCCTCCTCAAAGGGGTTGTAAGGTTTGGGCTCTGTGGCATCAGACCTGTTCTCCTCACTCCTGACTTTCCCCACCTCCTCCCCATCCTCCTCCTCTGAAGTCCTACTTGGAGTCTCATGGCTGTTGCCTGGGGGAGGAGGGGGAGCTGGCTTCTTCTTGGGCTCTGCTTGCACTAAGGCCATCCATGGTGGGTCCTTGGCTCTTGCAGCAGCTCCACTACTGGTAGAAGAGAAAGAGAAGTTGAGGCAGCAGGGAGCAGAGACAAGCAGGGATGGTGAGGCACTGGAGAGGGACTTAGCTCTTGGGGAAAAGGACAGATGGAACAGGATATCTCCCATGCAGAAGCAGCTTTACCATCCAATGAGTCTTCCCCAGACACAGTGTCTTGCTCTCCATGGGCAAACCTATGGGCCTGAGGGAAGCACAGCCTGCCTCACTTGCCTGCTGGACCCAGTGTTTTGGTTTCTGAATATTACTGCTTCCATCTGCTAGGCAGTGGTAAAGGCTGAGCTTTATGGGCATAGCTGGTCTCCCCTCCCTGACACCACTACTACACCCAGCTCTGCTCCTCAAGCTGTGGACAGAGGGGGAGTTGAGATGAGATATATACCCTCTGTGGCACATTCCTCTCCAACATGCAGAGGGCTGTTCATCCAAGAGTCCCAGGGATGCACTCTTCTTTGCTAACTCCTGTGGTTGAAAACACTGCTGGTCCTCTGGGGGCACAGCTCACACCATGGCTCAGTGAATCACTGCTGGTCAGGAAAGTGGCCACCACTTGCCGCACACACCTGCTCTTTGACCATTGCAAATGTGGGATGTTTGTGCAACCTCTGTCCCAAAGGCAGGCAAGAATGAACCAACACCAGTGGGCTGCTGGGTAAGAGCCCAGAAGGTGTAAAGGTTGCAGCCAGACACTCACAATGACCCTGGACTGGACCTTTCCCAGCTCAAACCCTCCACAAGGCAGAAAAGCATCCCCTTCTCAGCACACATAAGCAGAGCCATTTCAGAAGGCACTTGGCTATCTGCATATGCCACAAAAATGCCTTTATGAAGCCCTCAAACACTTTACAAACCCTAAGAGACAAAGGGCCTGGGAGGTATGGACAAACACTGTTAGCCTGACCATGCTGGGCTGGCACCTATTAGGAAAGGGACATGGTCAAAGCCTACATCCTCCTAAGAACAGGGGCTGATGGCGGTGGTAGAGAAAACCACAGATGTGCTGTTACCATAGCCCCAGCTTGCTATGGATTTTCCAGGGATCTGCAAGCAGAAGGACGTACCGATCAGAGGAGCAGGGTCTTCCTCGAGGTTTTGGGACAGGGGGACTGGGTTCAGGTACTCGACCTAGAAAGACACAGGGTCAGACTGTCACAACATCAAAAGGACATGAAGAAAGAGGTTAAATCAACACAAGGCACCTCTTACACATCTTCCTACTGGTGGGCAGCTATTCCCACACTCTGAAGACCTCAAGGCATTTCTCCTGCAGCTGGTGCAGCCAGCTAACCCCAAATGTTCCCTTTGACTTTTTCTCCCCACCTCACCCTCAGAGCTGCACCTGGAGACATGATGTGCCCCGTTTATCCCCACACCTGCAAACTGCACTAGCACTGCCACCTTCCCTCTGCACTGGCAGCAACTCTGTAGAGTTCTGGAGAAATATAAGGGAACAGGCAGGCATGAAAGCTAGCACTACTCTCTCTGCTCTAGGGATGGCTGGCAATGGCTGGCAGTCAAGGGCTCAGTGTCTGAGCCCAAGATTTATTCAGAGGTAGAAGAGTGTTGTGCTGCAGAGAAGGAATGAAACTCATCCAACCTGCAGCCGACCACTTTGGCTGCTGGGGATGTGGAGGGTAACCCCTGCCACCACTGTGCCCTCTTACCGTTCACTATGCCAGGCCCACCCTCGCTGCTCTCACCCTGGAGAGTGGACCTGGGCCGGGGGACGGGGTGAGAGGTTGGAGGGGAGAGGGCTGAGGCATCGGTGGCCTTCCTTGGGGCAGGGGTGGGGCGCGAGTCTCTGAGCTGTCCATCCAGTGAGCTGGCTTTGTCCTGGGTGAGCACCGCGGGCTTGCTGGGGAGGGGAGGTCTGGAAGGAGTTTGGGAGATTGGTGTCCCACTGCCTGCGTGAGCAGGGGGCATTGCTGTCTCTGCTTTGCTGGGTGTGCTGTCCTTCTCTGCTGGGCCAGCCAGGCCCTCTGCAGGCGTATGGGTCTCTGCCATGCTCTCCAAGGAGTTGCCACTGTCCTTCCCCACCTCTGCTCCTGCAGGGAGGGCATCCTCTCTCATGTTGTCAGCTCCAGTCTCAGTTCTTAGCTCTGGTGACTGTCGGTCTGGGCTGGGCCTCCTCTCTGCCTTCCCACTCATGGCCAATTTACCACGATGCTGTGTGCAGACAAAAGTCCCCGCCTCTGACCCAGGCTTGTATGACCCTGGGAGCAGCGTGCTGGAGCACTCCTTACACCTGCCAACAAGAGGAGAATGCTCCATGAGATGGGGGATACCATCCTGCCCCTCATGGAAGGCAAGGCACCTGGGAGATCCTTGCAGCGACATGGAGTTAGTTCCCACCCCTGCTACTAAATCCTAGTGTGGTCTTGGGGGAGTCATTCAGAAAAGAAGAGGAACAGAGAAATGTCACCATGCCACTGTATGAGCCCATGGGGAGTTCACAGCTCAAATACTGTGTGCATTTGGCTTCCTCCTTCAACTCAGAAAGAATTTAATAGATGTAGAAGGGCAACAGTCGGTATTGGCATATGGCATGGTTTCCAGACGTGGAAGGGGGAGAGGGATCAACCATTCACAGACATGAAAGAGGGAGTATCAACTGGAATTAGGGAGCAGCTTGTTCCAAACTGGCACAGGGAAGCTGATGGGCTCCTTTGCAGGGGTCAAAGGTCCAGGTGGGTTAAAGAACCATCAGACATGTTTGTAAAACAAAACCCCACAAACTCTGATTATTAAATAAAATGACATCACTTCCAACTCGGGAAATTCCTGCTCTGGAGGCTTCAAGAGCAGTCAGGAGAAACAGCATACAAGGCTGGCCCGGTCTCATGCTCACCCTCACTAATGCTGACCATGGCACCCAACAGGGCCACAGCATTTGGCTGTAAGGACAAGGGAATTAAGCAGTGGGCCGTTCATACACTCTGCCTTGCCTGTTGAAACTGGGCTAATAGCTTCCCTGTCCTGTGCTGTCTGCCACATCTCCTTGGATCATCCACTCTTTCCCCACTGAGCCTCTGAATGCTTCCTAATGAAGCCCTTCAGGCACAAGAGTAATGCACAGCATTGGCAACTAAATCAGCCCTTTTCCACCTGGGAAGGAAGGTGGATAGCATACATGAAAGACAGCCAAGGGCAAGGGCTGATCAAGCACTCCCATGAAAACCAAGCTTGTTCCTTCTTGTCCAAATACCTGGTACTTGCAGCAGCTGGCTGCCCTACACTGCAAGAAGATAGTTTTGGTGAGGAATTCTGCTCTGGGCATCCAGTTGACTGGGATTTCCTTTGAAATGGAGAGCAGAAGTGTGAGGACACAGAGGCTCTAGAGAGAAGGGGTATGATGAAATGAAGAGTGGCAAGTTCGGACAAGGGGAGAAAGTGATTTGCTTTGGATTTATCTCCATCAGCCCACAGGAAATGCTGCCAGAGGGCTTCATGACCAAACAGCATCCATGAATCAGCACAGGAAAAAAAAACAAACCTGAAAAAGTGATAAGAAAAGCATGAGGAGGCAAAACATTTGGGATAAAATTACAAGGATCTCACTGCTCAGTCTGAAGGGCCATCAGCTATGCTATGGCAGATATGGCACCTCTCCTACTCCTGGCCCATGAAGACAGTGGGAATGCTGCACCTGCACCCCAAAACTCCTGCTTTTGCCACAGGTGCAGACGGGAAGCTTGATGGGCCCCAGCTTAGCTCCCCTCCTGCGATGCTGTTTCTATGGCACATCCCCAACTGGCTTAGGTAGGTGAAAGAGGCCTCCTGTATCTTCACAGTGGCTCAATATTTCTGTCCTGAGATGCCAGCTCTTGTCCTGTGGCCCATGGGAGAGATCTCATCCCTTCATCATCAGAGCAGGGAAAGCAAAGTGAAATGATTTCACAGGTGCTACAGGTAAGGACCTGTACGCAGGAAGTAACCACAGAGCTGCTGACGTCTAAACCCTCATTCCCCAGTTTATTAACAGCTGCAGCTCTCCAAATGCTCCCTGACAGCTCAGCACCACCCAGGCAGCATGGAAGCCTGTATATCCAGTTGAGGATGTGGAGTGTAGGTGGAATGAGATCTGTAGGATGATGTCATAACTTAGACGTCATTGAAAAGTGAAGTGGGGGTGGTCCTGGGTAGGCAGGTGGTAAAGAGGCAGAGCATCCTTGTTCATGTGACAAAGGAGAAGCTCAAGAGGCTGGGATCCCAGAGGGAAACCACAAGTCAGCAAGTGAGGCAGGGAAGAAGGGAGGAATGGAGTACAGGGTTGGACACAAGGGGCTAGCCAGACCTCTGGGACAGGGCGGGTGGCAAGAAATGGAACATCTTCAGTATCATTTCAAGCACTGTTGTTGATGCTCCACATTGCCCAAGGACACAGACACGCAAAGACGGGGTGCAGCTGGCCACAGACCTGCAGTTTGCCAAGGAGAGTGGCCACCCCACCGGGCCTGGCCATGACATACCTGAAGCAGTGGCGGTGGTAGAGCTTGCCCTCGGCCAGGTAGCGCTGGACCAGGTGGACGTGCTGCTGGCAGGCTGTGCAGGTACTGCTGGGCGTGGTGCGCTGGGACTGCTCCAGTGGCTCCGAGGGGGCATCATCCTGTGACACAACACACAGGAAGCTCAGGCTGGGGGCCACGAGCTGCTCCCCAGACCACAGATCCTCCAGAGCAGCTGCTCCCTGTGCAAGGCCCATCGCTGAGGGCTTGTGGTGCAGTTCAGGGGTTGACCTCAGGGGCTGACAATGCACAGAACAGCTGCCCCCAGGCCAGGCACAGGCAGGCTGCCTCTTCCCAAATTAGAAGGGGCCACTTCAAAAAGTGCCTTGCCCCCATCTATGGCTGAAGGGCTGTGGAAGGGACTAATCTATACCCCAGGCAGCAGGGCCCTGGAAGACACTGAAAAATGTCCCATCCCAGACATCTGCTAAAACCGGAAATAAAAGGCATCTTTTCTGCTCTTCTAGTCCCATATTCCTGCTCTTGCCTTATCTACAGGGTTATCTTCAAATGGGAAGGAGTGTTTGTGCCCTGAGTGGCTCAAGGAACCAATTCAGCACCGATCTGCCCAACCTCTTGCCTGTCAAAGATCAATTACAGTCCACAGACTCCTAGAGAGAAATCACTCTCTGCACTGGATCCCCCCAAGGAACCAAAATCCCAAACACCCCTCAACTCCCAAAGTACACAGGCAGCCCCCTGCAAAGATCCACTGTACTCTGACAGGCTCTCTCTCATCTCCTCACCCACAGTGCAGGGAGCACCACTGTCTCAGGCTGGCTTTGAATCAAGAAATTGGGTACCTGTGGTGCTGAAGGACTCTCGACCGCAGCCACAGGCTTCTTGTGGGACAGCAGAGGAGGTGAGGAGGCAGCAGTTGGGCGCTTCATAGACGGAGGGACGCTGGCTGGAGGCAGAAGGGAAGGCGGATCAGGCACTGGGAGCAGCGGTGACTCACACCACCCAAGTGGGGGAAGGGGAGGGGAAAAAAAATAAAATCATCCAGCCTTGTGACATAGGATGGGACTTGCCGCTCCCAACACTTCAGTGCTTATTTTAAGTGGAAGAGACGAACACAATCTAATAATGGGTCAGCTGTAAGGCTGCCAGAGAGCCTGGCCCTGCTGTGGATCCCCTTCTGTGGCCCAGGGATACCAGCCTCCCACTGTGATTTTATTTACTCATCAAATGCTACTTGGCTTCCTTGTAATTGACTCCCTAAGCAATGGTTAAAGCCCAGAGCACCTGGGGTAGCTGCTGATGTATTATTGTGACCCACTGGGGCCCAGGGCTTCCAGGCTGTCAGCAGGTCTGTGAAGCATCTCTTGCTGTCAGGGCTGGAACTCACATACCGGGCCCAAGCAAGATTCCCTGGCTGGGAGACCAGCACCCCTGGAGAATTACATGCAAGTGGAAGAGATTTATCTGATGTTGTGGCTAGAGAGCAGAACAGGAGACCTGGAGCCCTCGTCTGTGAGCTCAAGTTGCCATTGTAGGGACAGATGAACTGATCTGAAACACTTCACCCTGGCTCCACTCCCTCTGTCCTCCAGTCACTTTACATGCACCAAGGCGATAAAAATTAGCTGCATTAGGTGGGCCCCTATCTAGCTTTCTCCCATTTTAGTGGGTTAGAGCAGATCACAAAGGGGTCTAGTGAGCACCAGGGGTGGTGACCAAACCCAAGCAGCAGGAATGCAGGCAGAGGGAGGAGAAAGGCGTTTCTCTTTCCACAGCCTGAGCTGTTACATCACTCCCCACCTCTTGTGAAACCTCACCCTAATGCACTCCCTCCTCCAGGCCTTCCTCAGGGGCACCAGCAAGATGCAGGAGAGGCAGGTACTACCTGCTCCTCTCCTCCCCCACAAGCACACACAGCGCCCAGTTGCCACAGGAAAGAGGAAGCAAAGGGTAACACTGGGTTTCCTGTACTCAAATGGGGGCAAACTGGAAGCCAGAAGGGTGGGAGGACACTCACCTTGGCTGGGGTTGTTGAAATGGTTGTAATACTGAGACACATAAGTCATGATGCTGAGGCAGTCAGGGACTTTCATGGAGACCATATCATTAGGATCTAGAAGGGCTGGGATGCCCAGCTCCCGCTCTGCCAATTCAAAGGCCTGGAAGAACAGCAGAGAGGTATTAAGGAGAGAAAATCGGTGCTTTATGGAAAGTAACAAAGAAATTAAGCTGGAAGGACCCTGCAGAAGTAGCAAACCTATGGCATCCCTGATGGACAGAGGCTCCAGACATGCCATCTGACTAGAAAGGTAGCATCAGAAGTAAGGTTCCTTTCAAGTTTTCATTGAATAAAAACCCCAATGTTTTTTCAATCCGTGAAAAGGGCACACCAGCAGTGCCCTCACGCAAGAGCCCAGCAGAGCCTTGGCTGGCACTGCAAAGGGCGGAGGGCTGGCAGACATTTCCAGCAACAGAGCCAAACACCAGCTCTACTGAGCAGCGTCCCCAGCCACCCCGTGTGCTCATCCCACAGAAATACTGACACTGCCCATCCTTTCATGCTCTGGGGGGCCACATCTTCCCCTCCCACTAACATAGCCATCCTGACTCAACATCCAGCAGCCTGCCATGCACAAGCCACGTCAGTACTTTTCTGTGTCTCAGCAAGCAGAAACAATGACATTGTGATAAGAAGCACACAACTCCAATTGCATACACAGCTACCTGAAAGGAAGGAAAGAAGGAGGGAAAAAGCTGCTTGAGAACTTCCCACTTAGCAGTGTATGTGGATTACTGCCTATACACTGTGCCAAGGGCAGCATACCCATATTCATCATCAAGGGAGCAGGGGTGCAAGACTATGGTGGGGACTGAAGAGAAGGTAAGCCAGGAGGAGGTAAGAGTTGTTTGGGCACTGAATGGTGAGGTACCAGGTGCACAGTGTGGGTAAAGACTGAAGGTGCCTCAACTCTGGGGCATGAGATGCTGTGCATGGTGTGGGATCTAAAGAAAAGGGATGGAGAAATAAAAAAACCTGGATATTTGCAGTTACTAGGGGTAAAAATGCCACCTGTTGACGCCCTGCTCTGCTCAGCCTGGCTTTAAGATGGTTCTCTGGACTGAGTCTTGCTGAATACATGGCTGCAAGAAGCCAGGAGCAAGGAGAGATCCCACCTAATAAGACAAGATACCTGTGGTATGGGTCTTGAATGGAAAAAGATAGCTGCTAATGGCTGAAAGAGGCCAGCTGGTCTAGGAAAGGATGTGCCAGGACACAGTTGGAGAGTCCTAATCCTATAAATCCAAATCACAGAATGGCTAGGGTTGTAAGAGACCTTGGAGATCACCTAGTCCTACCCCCTGCTAAAGCAGGTTCACCCAGAGCAGGTTGCACAGAGTTGTGTCCAGGCAGGTTTTGAATATCTCCAGAGCAAAAGACTCCACTTCCTCTCTGGGCATCCTGGTCCAGCTCTGTCACTCTCATAGTAAAGAATTTTCTTCCTTGTATTCAGATGGAAATTCCTGATGGAACTTCCAGTTTGTGCCTGTTGCCCCTTCTCCTGTCACTGGGCATCTCTGAAAATCTTGCCTCATCCTCTTGATATTTGTATGTAGCTCAACTCATCTTGGAAAGGTGATGGGTAGAGTCTCTCCACAGACTACCAGATGGAGCCTGTAGCAATTAGGTCTTTCTCTCATTAACAAAACCAGGGCTGTTGCTGCCCTGTCCTACCAATAGCCTCTGGAGTTGGACACCTCCCCATTCCCCACTGCCTGCTTCTGCTACTGGCTCCAGCTGTCCCAAGCAGCAGGGTAACATTGAAGACCAGGTTTCCAGCATGACCTTCCCCTCTGCTTATGCCTGGAACAAAACTAGCTTCCATTGCCTGCAAGTCTGGAACAACTGATGTCAAGATGATGTTGCACCATTTAAATCTTCACCTGAGATGTTGTCTTGACAACTGTTAGGATAACCAGTACAGGCTGGATGCCGATGTTTCAGATTCCCTTGTTTCCAGAGAAGCTCCTGCCTGTCACACAGATTTTTCTTACACCTTCACCACCGTCACAAACTCCTCCCACACTGCATGACTTCCATCAAATCATTCTCATGTCTATTCTTCCTTCTGTTGCGGAATGGGGACTTACCAAGCGGTTATTCTCATAGACGTCATCCTTGGAGAGAGAATCAAAGTCTCTGAAATGAGAAAGCACAAAAAAGCCACATGAGGTGCAGAGGAAAAGTGCCCCTATGCCATCGCATGCAGGTTCCCAGGACAGCCAACCTTACAACAACTCAACACGTAAGACTCGAGATAAACAAAACCTTGGCAAAGCACATTTCAGCTTGCAAAGGGACAAAGAAATCAAAGGGAAATTGCAATTAAAAAAAGAAAGCAAGTCCCAAATGGGTGGTGATGAGGAAATTAAAATGTCATTCTTGTCTCTCGTTACCCGCTTCTTCTGCCCTTGAGATTAAAGGCTGTAGAAATACCAGGACCATGTTTTAATCAGCACCAAACACTGCTGCACTGAAGGGTGCACAACATCACCCCAAACCTGCTCTTCCAAGGCCACTGGCACAACAGCAGGAGGAGGATGGGGATGCAGATTCTTTAGAGAAGGAGCCACCTGTGATATATCTGCTCCTCCAACAGGGTCCTTAGACAAACCTCCTTGCAACACCTCAAGGCATTTAAGGTCACTCCAGAATCTGGGGTGACACAGAAGATCTTAAACTGTACTTCTGTCCTTGCTATCCCCCCAGCCTTTGCAGTGCACACATCCTCAGCTGCAGTCTTTAGAGCTGAATGCAGGGTGTTCAGGGCACAAGGGGGAACCTCAGCAGTTCCCAACCCAGGCACGTTGCGCATTTCCCTCGTACACCTGGATGCCTTTGGGGGATCAAGTCAGTCAGGCCACAGGGACTGATTAACTGCCTTCACCAGAGGAGCAGAGGGCAGAGAATTACAGTGGTCTGCAGGCTTTCAGTAGAGGGGGAGCAATACAGGAAGGAGTAGTTATGCTTTTCGTATGTGTATGTGGGTATAATGTGTGAAAACAGCATCATGCTGAACTGCTTACAGCCCCTTCCTGCCAAGGATATCAGCTTTGTTACCAAAAAAAACCTTCATGCAGCAGCTTGGTGTGCTGCAAGCTGGATTCACAGGGGACAAGACAGTCCAGAGAGGTTGAGGGTCAAGTGAAGCCACCCCAGTGGCCCACAGAGAGGTGCCAAAGCCTGGGACACTGGCCCAGAAGCACAATTCAGATTAGAGGTGGGGAGTGTGAGCCCCACCCCAAAGGTGGTGTGCAGGAATAGGGCAAGATGGTAAATCCTCAGCCATTCACCCCTGGAGAGGGGCTACAGAAACCTCCCTTCCTCTATCCCCCTCTGGGTTTTATTGCCTTTTCCTGTAACATCAACACAGCCCATCCCAGTGTCACACGGCAGAGCAACCAGCCCCTTCTCGAAGCCCCTCATGCAGCTTTCCCAAAGTTGCAGAGGAAGTCTGTGATGAGCTCAGGAAGATTTTCCCAGCTGCTTGCACCACCATAATATTACACTTCCTCCGTTCAAAAGCAAGAGGCTGATGGTGCTGTTTCCTTGCAGATAAACGAAGCTGCAGCCGCTCACTGCTGTGGGAGCAGATGCAGCAGACATGCAAAAGATGGGCTGGATGTTCAGCTCTGTCACCCTTCTGAAAGCTGATGTGAATATATGTACAGAACTCAGCCTGCTCAAAATATCACAACTTTTCCTTCTCTACACACTAGTGGGCAAAGGCTTAAGCTGCAGCCTTCGCTTTCATGTGAAAACTACTGCCTTTTTTGTACTTATAAATAGTCTCCACTGGGAGTTGTTTTTTCCCTAAGTTTTTGTTTTGTTTTTGCCTAGAGAATGCCTTTAAACTTGCTGTGTTTTTCTTTTAAAGAAAATGCCAGCTTGGAACACAGGAGAGCAACGACAACCCAGTTATATATCAACTGCCCTCTAAACATTCATGACCTTCATTTTGAATGCTCTCACTTTCAGGATATGGGAGTGGTGTAGCTGGAAGCATGAAGACTCCTTGGTGGGCTGAGTTGGGAGAGTATTTTCTGTCAGAGAAAACAACATGTCCATTCCACTCTGCTCCAGCACACCAGAGCTGTTTTAGTAAACCAAGGCAAATCCACCAGGGAAAGTGGATGCCAGCAGAGGGGATGTGAAGCTCAAGAGGTAAAGAGGGGCTACCAAGCAGCAAGGCATCAGAAAATTTTTTCCACTAATGTAGGATTGCACACTCTCAGCTTTACCCGAGATATTGAAGTCCATCAACACAAGGCCCCAGGGATCAGTTTAATTCAGTTCCTCTCCACTGCGTTTCCCAGCTCCCTCTCCGAACAAGCCAAGCAGGACCATGCTGACCTGCATCACTCCCCACATGAGCACTCCCATATGCCACTCGGTCACATGGCATCCCTGTGGCTCCAGGCACATTCCCTGTACCAACGCAGAAGGAGCATGGGCTCTCAGGCATGGGGGAAAGCCACCCCAGACATATCCCTGTCCTCTCTATAAACTGCCTCCTCTGTAGAGAGCCCAGAACTTGCCATTTCACAGTTCTGTGACATGTGGCTGCATGTCACACTATTTCCTTGCCCTGATCTCAGCAATCTTTCATCCAGCCATGCTCAGGCTCCTCTCGTGACAACACACTGGTCCAAGGGATCGGATGTAAGAACAGGCAAGACTCTGGCTATCCCAGCTGAACAACTGTCTTGACTCAGCAAACCCCAGTGTCATACCATATCCTGGAGTAATATTTCTATGCAAATAACATCCCAGGCACTTACCTAATTAGATACATGCAGAGCCACTAAGCACTCTGGGGTTTAGGGCAGCTGCCAGGCAGCACAGCAGACCCGGGGAAGGGGGAAGGGTGTGCCGTACAGCTAAAACCAGAGCAAATTCCTGGATTCCTCAAACATAAATCATGAGCATTGTAATGGCAGTGCCGCATAATAAGCCATTCAGCTTTCCAGGTCTTGTCAGGGAAATGCAGGCAGTACATGGGAGGGAACAAACAAGATTTGTGATCCTGCCTGTAACCAAACCCTCGGCTCTAGGGACACAAAACAGCGTTTCTAAAACAGCTCTCATCTCCTGTTTTCCTCAAATCTCCATCTCTCCCAGCACTCAAAAGGCATGTGCCATGCTCTTTTATTCTTCTCACCCCTGAATGCCAAGATCCTCCCCTGAGCTCCAGGGAGGCTGTACAGCTTGGGACACTGAAAGATGCTCTTTGCTTCACTAAGCTGCAGCAAATGCCCTTGTAAACACTAATTTCATGCTTCAGATTTCTAGAGCATTGAGCAAACAAACTCATTAATCCCCAGAGTCCACTGTCAAGTTGGTCTGGATGTTTCCAGCTTAACTGACAAGGGAAAAGGAGAGATTAAATGTCTCATCTTGAGATCACACAGCCAGCAGTGTGGTCAGAGGCTAAATCCAGGTTTCCCATTTCCCTGACTGAGACAGTGAGGCTGTGAAGTCCAGCGAGGTGTGTACAACAGTGAAGCTAGAGTCAGGGGCTTTCATCTTCATGGTTCAACACACAGGTTCCACAGGTGTGTACCTCAGCCTTGGTGGTCACTTCAAGGCACCTTTAGCTGGATTCAGTAGACGCTGAGCATTTCCAGTCTATTTCTATATTGTTTCCAAGAGTTCTGTGGGACCTGCTCCAAAGCTCTCCAGGGCAGCATCTCTGATACCATTTGCCTTATCCCAATGAAACTGTTCAAGTCAAGGATCATGCGGAAAACTGCCCTCAGTCTCACTTAGCCCTGTGGTCTTTCATGACAGCCTCTTCCTCAGCCTGTCCCCTACCAGCACAGCAGCACAGTGTGGGTGCATCTGGGCAGGGTCAGACAACCAGGACAGGCCAACAGCCACCACAGCAGCAAAAGGCTGGGGGGATCAGAGTGGCAGAGGAGTGGTGTCACACAGGTAGAGAAAAGAGCTTCAGCTCAGCTCTTATGTGGATGAGCCTATTCCTCCCCTCTGCGACCCCAGGGGAAGCCGGCAGGAAGCAGGGAAGCAGCTGCATACAGAGGAACTCCAGCCTTTGGGGAGCAGCGCAGCTGCCTTGTGCGGGCCAGGAGAGCCCCGCACAAAGGAAGACCACACGGGGCCAGAAACACACTCGCAGATCCCTGCCAAGTCCCATTACCAGGCTGACTGAAAAGCACTTTAGAAGAAAAGAAGGGCAACCACTTTTCCTCTGCCGTCAGGAGATTTACTGCCTCTGATCCAATCTTCCCACTTCCAAATCGGGACAGGCTGAAGAAGCTGGAATCAGATGAAATGATGCTGCTCTCCCGACGGCTGTCTGAAAATCCTTCTACAGCATGCCATGTCCTTGTAAGGCCCTGGGCTCTGTCTCTACAATTCAGCTCGTGCAGAGGACCTGTGAAGCTTGTAGTTAGGACGTCTGCCAGGAGCAGATTTAAGCCCACTGACAACTAAAGAGCAGGCTGCTACTTAATGGGATGGTAAATATGGTTAATGGGAAACTATCAGGTGGTTTTAGTGGTATTTATCGTAAGCTTTTGCTGAACCTCTGCTTTTCAGTTCCCAGTTAGTGTGCCACTTACAAAAAATATTAATAATTGCAAGTGTTCCTGTTGTTAGTTTTCATCTTCCCCTCCAGCAGCCTTGCAACTGGGAGTGTTTTCAGAATCTCTATTCTAGGGTCAGAGCGAGCCATACCACCTGGGAGCTGTCAGGACACAAGACCACACGGCTCCCTCAAGACCCAGGATGCAAGAGGGATGCAAAGGCACTGTGTGTCTCGGCTCTCAGTGGTTCCAGAACATCATGCTGAGGCTTCTGTGGCAGCCACCTGAAACACAGCAGGCAGGAGTTTGTTTTCTAGCCCACCTGTTCAGCTCTTGTGTGTAAGGACACAGGCCTGCTTTGCCCTTTCGCAGGCACCGCAGCTCCACAGTGGACTCATAGTCAACCCTCTGCCTGCCAGAGGTTGCTATCATGGCAAAAGGCCATCCCTTGGCCATCTCAGAAAAGAAAATTTGTTCAATTTGGGCAACCTCAGAGGAGGAACTGCCAGCCCCAGAGCAGAACATGGCAGGGGACACATCACCTCTGTTGGCAAAGGAGCACATGCACGCTGGAGGCATGGCAAGGTGGGGCAATGCCTACCTGCGTTGCAAGGGCTACCAAGGATTAGAACAGATGGGAGCCGGATTCCCAGCACTGCTGGGGCACACAGGGTTACAGAGGCAGGTTGGGGCAGATTCCTTGCAGCGGCTCAGCCAGTTTCTCCAGCCTGACACCGTGCCCCCAAGCAATCCCAAACTCACTGTCTGCCTCCTGAAACTCACATTCCCCCTCAGAGACACCCAAGCTGGGGGAGGCTAGTGAGGTTCCACACCCCTGCTGGCATTTGCTACCTCCTGCTTTCACTGCGGCATCTACTGAAAACAAGCTGGAAGCAAATGCAAGCAGCAACCTGGTTCAGGGCTGTACACGTTTCAGAGCGGCTGCCTCTGGCAGCTGGGAATGTTCCTGTGCCAGGCAGGGCTCTGGTCCTCATGAAGTGTGAATGCCCATCTCTTGCTGAGGCGAAACACTCCCACTCCCAGGTGCCAACACCATGCCTCCTACCTGGCAGGCAGAGCTCTCAGTGGGGTGTATGGATCTAGCCCGCCTCCATGCTCTCCTTGGCCTTAAATCACACAACTTCTAACTCTGACCTTGACGGGTCTGCAGGACCAGATCAGAAAGCTGTTTTGCTTTCAGAAAGTTTTGTTTGCTGAAACACAAACTGACAGAACGATTTGGGTTGGAAGGGACATGAAAGATCACCCAGTTCCAACCTCCCTGCCGCGGGCAGGGACACCTTCCGCTAGGTTGGGCTGCTCAGAGCCCCATCCAGCCTGGCCTTGAGCACTTCCTGGGAGCATGGCATCCTTTACCTCCGTACCCAATTATTTCAGAAGGCGACGGAGCCACGGCTGTGCTTTTTGCCCCTGGGCCCCTCACGTCCGTGCCCAGGGAGACTCCGTCCCTCCCTGCCAGCCAGCCTGGAGTCGCTTCCCACGGAGCCTCCATCCTCCCCAGCCCCCTGCGAGCCCCCCAGCAGCCCCCGGGACCGCTGCAAAGAGGCACGGGCGGCCCAGCCCCTCCAGAGACGGGGCTCCCGGCACCCCTGTCCCCCAAAACCCCCGAGCCCCCGCGGTCCCCGGGCGGGGGCCGGAGCCCCGCGGCGCCCCGTCGGGAGCGGCGGGCACGGCGCGGCCTGCACTCACAGGAGGTCGGGGCGGTGGCGGTGCAGGATGGCGCAGAAGGCCAGCCCATCGCGGAAGGAGGCGCTGAGGTCGCGGATGTCCACGCCGCGGTAGCCCTCGCACTGCCGGCGGCACCAGGCTTGCAGGGCGCCCCGCGGACCCGACATCGGCGCGGCCGCTCCCACCGACGCCGCCGCCGCCTGCCCGGGGCGGGCGGGGCCTAAGGAGGCCGGGCTTAACGGGGCGGGGCTTGGCGGGGGCTGGACACATGGCAGCCAGCGGGTTCCCGGGCTCTCCGCTTCCCGCGAGCAGGGCAGGATGCTGGGAACAGCACCCGCTCGGAGAAAGCTGAATCCCAGAGGAAAGCCACGGACAAACGCTGCAGCCTTTTTTACACTCAGTCCCAGAAGCAAGGGGAGTACTGCAGGCAGGAACTGGAAAACCCACCAGGCAACCTCATTTCTGGATCCTCCTCAGTATTAGACATAGGCTGCTCCCCCTCTCAGCACTCCCAGGGGCATAAACCGTGGCAGCGGAATACGTGTGGGACGTAGGTGGCTCTCAGGGTAGGCTCAGGGCCAAGGAGAGCTTTGAAGATAAGGACACTTGGAGTTACAGGCAGCGCTTCACAGGAAGCGGTGGAAGAACCGGAGGAAGAGTGCGATACAATCTCAGGAACCCATCGAGGGGATGGGTTGTCAGGAGAGCTGGCATGTATGCTCAGTGTGATGCTTTGACAAGAGGGAGGGAAGCACACTATTAAATGCTACTGTATTTTGCGAAACATTTTTTTCACTTCCAGTTTGGCAAAAGGAGGCAATAGCTATCTCTCTGAAAGACCAAACCGTCACACTGATGTTGAGCTTGTTGCTGCCAGTTCCAAATCTGCAAGAGTCCCTCCTCTCAGTCCTTTCTCTACTCAGATCTCCTGCTTAGCACCCCTCTTTCCTCTATTACACTGTTTCATTGTATCAGTTCATAGCCCCAGAACTGTAACAAGAAATAAATTCTTTGAATGGCTTGCGCAAGCTGCCACTTCAGTGCCCCAGATAAGCTGCGGTGTAAATCACAAGAAAAATACTCTGTAGCGAAAAAGGAAATGAAGCATTGTCTCAGTTTTGTAACCACTGAGCTGGCTGCTCTGCATCCCCAGGGCTGCCTGACAGCGTCTTCCTGATGTATCCTAAGGGACAGCAGGATCAGGGATGTTTTCTTGACTATCTCTTCCAGGTTCCATAATCACACTCACCCCCTTCACAACTGTAGGTCAGAGACAGAGACACAGAGTACATGACCCCATACTGTAGTTCCCTCTGATAAAATCATTTTGTCCAGAACCACTTCCACTGAGCAAACCCCGCTGCAGCAGGCAAGGCTTGAGCTCCAACCACCCCCCCATCTCCCTGCTGAGCGCCTTCCCAGCAGCAGTGGGGTTCTGTTGATGCTGCTGAATGCCCTGCATTCCTCCAGCTTCAAGCAGTGCCAGGCACCACAGCTTACTGAGCCCATCCTTCCGCCCTGTGAGAGCTTCAAGCTCCTCCTGGCTCTGTTCCACCAAGTGCCAGTCCCGCTCAGTTAACCTTCGGCAGTCCCTCAGAGAAGGCATGGAGCCAGGGAGATCAGTGGAAGCTGCTCTGGCAGACAGAAACAAAGCAGCAGCATATTTACGCTACCTGAGGTCAGCCTGTAACCACTGGAGCGTTTCAGATGATAAATATATGCATTAAAAGTCTGTAATTCCAACATGCCGATCACAGATTAAAACCAGACCAAATCCCAGTAACCCACTGGATTCCTTTGCTATGCTATGAACTACAGTTGATCACGGAGATACCTGCCAGAGGTTCTCCTGTTGCATATCACATCCACCTGAGCACATGTTCTGGGAAAGATTTAGGCTTTGGATAATAAGAAAGTAGGGCAGTTGCTGTTGACAGCTATGCTTACTGTGCTGCTGTTGGTAAATACACAGAAGCTAAAGTGACAACCCTAAAAACAAAAGGGAGCAGATTCTCCTTGGTATGAACACAGCTCCCATGGGATGCTGCAATGCAGTGGCATCTCAGTCTTTTAACTTCTTAATGGTATGGCTGCCTCAAACCCTCCAGAACTGGAGGTAGTAAGTTCTTAGCATCCATAACAATAATGGCAGCAGCTAGAAGGCCAACAAGAATTGCCCATTTAATCTCACTCTGTGCAGCCTGTACCCTGCCCGTCCAGGATACTTGACTTTGTGGTGGAAAACAGTTTACTTTTGAGCAGTATCTAGGACATTGGAAACTTGACGCTCATTCAAACAGCATATAATCCAACAAAGGTTAATTATTCCCCACTTCTAAACAGAATCACACACAGAGCCAGACTGGGCTGCCAGGATCCCTCTCTCAGTAGAAAGGAACAATAGGGAGAGGTACAGAGAGGCAGGTGGTGTATTTGAAATACGCTTTGTGTAGCTTTCCTATTACACATGCAGGTTTTCCTCTTGCACCTGTTTCCACCACTCAAACACCAAACTATTTAAAGACACCAAGAGGAGAGGGGAGAGAGGGTGTGGAGGGATGCGATTCATTCTTTGCATTCTCTTCCCCTTCTTTACACGTCCTTGATTTCCCTTTATGGGGCTAGTTTTCAACTTTTTCCTCTTTCAAGGCACTGTAAATTTGTGGCTGGAGAGCTGGGAAAATTTGCATTTAAAGAGTTTTAATAAATTAAAAGCCCTTAGGGAGTTTTCCAGAGAAACTGAATTCTCTGGAAATTCACTGGGCATCACTTGTGCTGAAATAAAACACAACCTCCAGCAAGGACATCTCATCAGATGAGAGTTAATACTGGTTGAATGTTTACAAAAATCCTTCCCCTTCCTTCAAAAACACATCAATCCTTTTTAGAGTGTTTCTACATCTTAGCAACTAAAACTAAAAAGAGGAGTAGAAAGGCAAAAATGCAAACTTCTAGGAAAGCAGCTACAACTCAGGCTTATTCAATGTGTGGTGTAATAGCTCTTTCTGTGAAGACACTGTGGAACAGCTCGTTTTTTCCCCGTTAACCAGTTCTGCAGCCTTCCCTGTTTGCTGTGCACAGTGACTGTACAGGGCCCTGAAAGAGATCTGCTCCCTTCTGTTACCTGCAACAGCATGGACCAAAGAGAGCACAAACCAACAGCAGCTGCCTATGTCTCCAGATGCAGTTATATTCTTCCACAGAGGAAAACTAAATCAGTACATCAGATACCAAATGCTCACCAGAAAAATTCCACCAATTTATTAGATATCTTGTCCTTGGTGAGATAGCTTGAGCCAAACAAGTCTGCATATTTAAATACAAAAACCCTTCAGAGTCACAGGAGATTCCAGAAATGCCAGAACCCTGAGCTCCCTTCCCTCAACACAAAGAGAATAATCTCTCCCACCCACTTCTCTGCCCAGGTCTGCACTGCATCCACCGAAGTTTTAGGGTCTCTGGCCCATCTTCTTTAGGGTTCGGTTCAGCTGGAATTAGAGAAAGCAAATGTCAGAAAAATACATAGTGATTCACATACACTACTGTTCCCCTCAGCAGACTTTATTCAATGCTTCTACTCCTCCAACTCTTTGACAAAGAGAGCAAGTGCAGTGTGTGAAGTAGAAGGGGAACAAGTAAAACTCTCCTCTCCAAGACAGCAAAGGAAGATGTGGGGAGAAAAGAGGATGCAAACTTCTAGCACTAGTATCACAACCCTGTATTGCTCAAGTCCCCAAATCTCAGGATTTTGCTGTCTAAGCTTCCAGTGCACAACGGCCTCTGTTGGGAAAGTGGAGCAGTGACAGAATGTCACCTCCTGGCCAAGCACAATGCTGAGGTCATCTGTGCTCCTGGAATCTTTGAGGCTACTTTCTAGAGCCATAGTTATGAGGTTAGAGTTATGATTTTGGTTGTATTACTGACAGAAACACCGCAATAGTCTCGGGACAATGGAGTCAGTGTCCTTGGACAGTAAAACCCTCTTCCTTTTCCACTGTGGCTCAAATGAGCACTTCTCACAGAAAAACATACCATTCTTCAAAGGCCAGCAGCTGCTGCTTAGAACACCTGCCTCTGCCCAGTGCCTTGCAGAGCAAGGGCTCACCCCAGCAAGGAATCACACAGCTGTCTCACCCAAGCACGGCTACTCTAGGGCCTGCACAGCCCAATGCTTGCTCCATGTTTCTTAGAGAGCTACACAGCTCTGCTGCCCGGGCCTCACCTCCTCAAACTTGTGGATCTGGCGGATGAAGAAATCTCCATAGCGTCGAGCAACCTTTGTGTCTGCAATATGGATCATGTCCTGGGAAGAGAACAGCATGAGGTCAGGAAAAGGACTGTGCTAGCATGGAGACAACAAGAACTGCTAAACATGAGGAGCAAACTAAGGGGCTTCACTCCAGCCCTGGTTCAGCATCACGCATATCTAACCTGTGCTAGTACCACAGTAACCATTCAGCTTTCTGTGGGCAGCATTCCCTATACCTTTGCCTGTCATGGGTCCCCAAATCACACTGCATTCACATCTCACATTCTTGCACACTCTGCCTATTTTTGTCTCTCTTTGCAGCAGTTTGACAGTTCCAAGCCCAATTCATGCTTCTCTCTTTCAGCAGCTAAGAGTCACACTATATAACAGGAGCACTAGGCTGAGACACAGCATGAGACCTTGCAGAAAGAGCTCTGCTCTAAGAGCCAAGAACAAGGGGCAACCTAGTCTCCTTCCTAGCAAAAAACCTAATGGTTACTGCTGTCTTCTCTAAAAATGAAGTTCTCCAAGACTCTTTGCTACGCCCTCTGCTGCTGGAGCTCCAGCGGCAGTATGGTGACATGTCCATATACCTCATGTTTAGATTCCTCCTAGCCAGAGATAAATGCTCCTTCAATGAAAAGTGGATCTGTAACATGACCAAGAAACATCCCTGCTTCATGAAGTAAAGGAGAGATGTGGGGGACACCTATGAAATTGACAATTCCACCTGGCCCGCTGACAGCACTGTCACTTAATTGTCACCTCCCAGAAAACACTGACAAATAAACAGTTCTCTGTGTCCTGGGGAAGACACTTAGGACCTTTGTTTTTTAGGTATGCCGACTGCCAAAGCTGTCTGTGACATCCCATCAGTCTTTACCCATTGACACTCCTTTTAAGCCAGGACTACAACTTCACTGTGGGCAGCCAAGCCCCTCACATGGCAAAGGAAGAAGGGATGTTTCACACAGGATGGAGCAAGACCAGGTGCTGCCAATTCCACAATTTCCTGGGTGAAAGAATTTCCTAGCCAGCAAGGGCAGATACCAACCTTGTCAATATAGAAGTCAACCTCAGAGGCGGACTGGAACTCTCCGTCAAGGGCAGATATGCCACTGGTCCATACCAGGTTCTTCATCTTGTGCTTGAAGACGAGCAGCTGGATACGAAACTCCTGCTCTGTCAGGTCTAAGAAGCCAGCCAGCTTCGCCACTGGCATAGTGGTGTAGAGCTTGAGGAAGCTACGGATGGTGGAGAGCTGGGCCTGCTGCTGAACCTCATCAGCAAAGACCTTGAGCTGCTGCAGGAAGGGCTCCTTGTGGTAGTTGGGGTGCACGTTGTCGTAATTGGGCACCACAGGGGAAAGGAACTTGGGGCAGGCGTAACTGAAGAGCTCCTCATAGACCTGTGCATCGCCCTTCTGCATGCGCAGCATCTTGTCCCCGTACTTCTCCCGCAGCTGCAGGTGAATGCTCTCATCGATGCGCATGGGGTACATGGTGAGGGCGATGGCCAGCAGCGCGTGCATCTGCTCATTCTGCTTGTTGATCTGAGACAGAGAGGAGAACCTGTCAGCCTGACAGTGTGCTCAGGCTCCAGGGTGCTGAAGGGAGCCGGGAGCTGCATTTTCCAGAGACAGACTTTTACCCGAAGCATTGATGGTTCTAATGCTCAAGGGGGACAGCACAATAAGCAGTACCTCTGGGCAAAGCAAACAGATCAAGGCTCTCACCAGTGAAAAAGAGGGCTGGACAAAAGGAAAGTACAGAATGAATGTATCCAGAGCCATACAGAACCCGGATGGCCAGAAGCAGGTTTGACTGCTTTGGTGCAAAGAAGTGCAGAGAAGGGAAGGCAGATAGTTTAACAGCCATATTCTGGCAAGGGATAGTTATCAGGGAGGTCAGTGAAGCAAAAACTGTGAAGGAAGATTTATCTGAGTGTGTAATGAAACAGCTGTGTGGCTGAAAGAGACATATCAAATTTTTGAAGTGTCACAGAATTAAGACTGGCAGGATTTAGCTACACAGAGTTAGAAATAAATCATGAGGATGAAAAGAAGACAGCAGCAGCAGGTGGTAAAACAGGCACCAGAGACAGCTTAGGTGGAAGGAGAAAGGAACTTTTGTTACAGCCATATCTGTGAACGATTATCAGATAATGGAAATATATCCAACAATGGTAGCAACCTGAAGCACAGAACTGGACTAAGAACATGACTCAGTCTGAAGAAGTGTCAACAAGAAAATCATTAGCAGCTGATATTCAGTAACAACCTTGTCTAGGGGGAGAGTGCAAATGGAGCTGGGGCAACAGTGTGGGGAACAACCAAAGTAACTACTAACACAGCTAAGAGGAAATATTGCCACAAATGGCAAAGGAGTTCAAAGGATGCCTAGTCACCACTGTCAGCAAAATAAGGCTGGACTATTCAGCGTAGGCTATCAGGTGCTGGAGGAGGGGCAGGAAAGAAGAGCTTTTTCTTTTGGGAAGTCTAGTCTATTCTATCTCTTACCATCTCATACTTGTAGGTCGTCCTCTGAAACATGCTCTTGGTTCTCTGGATGTAGAGCAGGATGTTGGCAAAGACACGGATGGCATCCTGGTAACGCCGCATCATAAGGTATGCGAAGCCCACGTAGTAATAGGTGGTCACCTGGCACTCGGGTACCCGGGAGTACATGCTCTGAGAAGGAAGAATCAACGTGCAATGTTAGAGGGGAGACAATCCAAACAACTTGTTACCCAGAACCCAGCCACCTCTGCTTTCACTCCCTTCCCAAATATAGAAAAGAGAGGGTTAATTCAGGATACCTCACCTCCCACCCATCCCCGCAGCAGCTTCCTCATTGTTAATTAGATCATCCCATTTCCTATGTTTTCCAGTTTCAGCTTCCTGCAAGCAGAGAACTCATGCAGTGTGCCTAATATTGGTCTGCTCAGTTCCCTTTCCCCCTGTTTCATTCCACATCCTGTGCCAGACAGCACATACATAGATCTGTGCCAAATATTGGGCCAAGCCCACGTTGCTGCTGGACTTCAGTTAGCCACAAGCAGCACCCAATTCTAGGGCAAAACCACACAAGGTGGGAACAGGCATGGTGAGAACAAAAGCCAAAAATACAAGAATGAGCCATTGACAAAGACAGGAACAGTGTGTTCAGCTAGTTACCACTGTTACTGCTTACATTTCCAATGATATTCCCTGTAACAACACTGCCTTCCCAACACAGCAAACGCCCTAAAAAACTAGGCAATTGTGCTGCAACAGCATCAGGCATTATCATATGGCTTGATTTAATGCCAAAGCTCCAGCTGAGCCCAACTACAAACTCCTGACAACTACAGCAGATACAAACAGTATCCTCAGCTGGAAGATTCATTATGGCAATCTTTCACCAGCGTGTTTGAATAGAGGCAGTTGGAAGACTGCAAGAGAGGGCTTAGAACATGTTGTACTACCTTCTTGTTGAGCTCGATGTTCTCCAGCACCTTGATGGCTTGGTAGTAATCTCCCAGCAGAGAGTGCAGACGCAGTAGCCCAACCAGGCTGAAATAGCCCAGCATCTTGTAGAGGGAGTGGCGACCATATTCACCAGCCACACTTTCAGGGTCACCTAGGAAAATAAGGAACCACGCTGACACCCTCCAAGAAAGCAAGCTTGCCTTTCAGCACCTCTATGTTTACAGGCAAAAGGAGCAAGGCCTCTAATGTATCACCAGCACTTCTCAGCTAAGGCAAACAGAACCTGGTCCCAGCCAATCCAATCCTTGATAATGGGTTTGATCCAGCTCCCAACCAAGTTAACTGAGTTTGGTCAAATCAAAGCAAGGCAGCACAGACACCAGTGCTGCTTGGCACCACCCAGCTAGCTCACCTCCACTTGTATAGACCTCCAGCTGTCGGTTGATGTTGGATTTGTCCACCAGAGAGTGCAGCACATTAAGGACACTGTGGACGTTCCAGATCTTGGGGTTGGAGCGAAGGAAGTCGATTTCCTCTTCAGACTTCTTGGCTGTCTTACAGCGGTACTGGCTGAAAGACTGGAACTACAGGAAAAAGCAGAGATTCAATGATGAACAGCTTGTTTGCAGATGCTCAGCTGAGTGCACTAAGATTATAAGTTGCTCACACAAATGCAATACAATAAAGTAAAAGTTGCATGAAAAAAATAAAAAGAGTTTCGTCTGAGATCACCTGGAAATCAAAATGGTAAATTATATCACTTTTAAAGCACGTAGGGAAAAAATGATACAGTACAAAGGGAAAAGGCCAGAAAACAGATTGAAGCAGAGAAATATCTCTTAAGACAATTAGGACAGGCAACTAAACACAAATTTGCTGTCTGAACAGGTAGCAAAGAGAATGACCAAATCAGAAGATGAGTCTGCATACACACATCTTTTTTCTATATATGCACATATCCCTTTTTTCATCGTTAAGCTTGACAAGACAGCATTTGAGGAATTACAGGCAGTTCTATAGTAAAAAGTTACAGATAAAAGAATCTACAGAGAAAAAACAACAGCATTTGAGATCTGTACTGCTGCACTCAGAAAAATAAGTGTAAAAATATTTCCTAATGTTAAGATCTTAGACGAGAGCTTATTTCAAAGCAGGTCATCAATCTCTCAGTGCAAGCATAAAGGCCCAACTGACTAAGAAACACAAAACTTGTGTTCTGAAACAGAAATATCCACAAAAGTTCAGGACTCCCTAAAGAGCTCACCGAAGGTTTTTTTTACGTGCAGTGGTATCCTCACTATGAAAATCACAGCAAGAGAAGAGATGGAAAATTCATACAACTAATAAAGACAAAGCCACTCCAAAATGGTCTAGACTTATAGCCACATACCTGGTATATGAATTCATCAATGATATCCCAGAGCCACTGGTTGGGCAGTTCCAGGGGAGCAGGGCCATCAGCATCTGCAGAAGAATAGATGAGAGGCTCAATACCTTGAGCAAGAACAGTGGCAGAATTGGAGGAGTAGATAAATTAAAGAACACAAGAATTTCCTTGAAATGGGAGATGCAGCAGTAGATGAATGAAGCTTCCAGTAGGGCTGTGATATGTAGCTTCTACTACCTCAGCTGCCTTCACTTTCAAAGACTATGAACATGCACAGGGTTAATCTCTAAAGTGTGACGGCTCTGCAGCAGCGATTCTCAGAAGCTGTACACAGACTGTAGGGGTTTATCCCAACTGATCTAATCTCCACAAAAAGCCTGGCAGGGAGTCACAAACACTAAAATTTGCTCCAAGGGGAGTCAACAACAGTAAACAGTTGTGAAAACACTGCAAGTTCCTTTAGCTTAATTTTTCTTTAGCTTCATTTTAATTTTTAATAAAAGTAGATCAAGCAGTTCTCAGGAAGACAGAAAGCTAAATAAGTTTTATTCTTTACAGTGTTTCAGAAAGCACTGGGAACTATTTCTGCTTTTTATGGTTTTAAATTCATGGATGCAAACTGCTCTTCATTCAGCAAACTCAAACATACAGAAAACTCGTAGACTACTTCTCCCTCTGCAATCTATACACAAACATGTTGCAGTTCTTCTGACCCTTTCTCCAGCTCCACCCTCTCCATCCACTCTCCCTCTCCAAAAATAACAAACTAGACATGGATTGCAGCAACTCACTGAGGATGTAGTTGAAGAGATTGCAGTAGTTGTAGTAGGATTCAAATCTCTGCTCCAGTGTGGGCCCCCCCTGCAATGAGAAGTCAGCACAGTCTGCTTTGTTTTGAGCACCAAAGAGGGAAGTTCATGGACAACAGCATACAAAGGACACTGAATAGTCACAGCAGTGGAGGGGCTCTTTCAGAAGTGTTAAAGCCAGTATTCAACTAGGACATCCACCAGCATCACCCAGAAAGCCTGAAATTGTATCACTGTTGTCCCATAGAGCAGGGCTGACTTTTCCTGTACAGGTAGCTTCCCCCAGGACAATCGAGCAGTCAAAATTCCTGTGAATATTGTGCATTAACCTTCCCTCTTCCCCTCTCTGCTGCCCAGACTTAAGAACTTCCTATACCTTCACCAGCGTTCCTTCCTTCTCCCTTTATGAGAGGCCTTAATAAATCAACAATTCTGTTTCTGGACAGCATTTCTTAACACTTTGACCTACTGGTAAGGAATCACTCTCTTCCTAGAGTTCTCTCTCTTGTTCAGCCTGGAGACACTGAGTCTGAGAACCACTAACAGCACAGTTTGAGAAACCAGTTTCTCCTGCTAAAGCCTTGGATTAACACAGCACTTTTTAAAGTGCTCATTTCTCCACCCTCTGGTCCATAGTAAAATTGCAGTTATTACTTATATGCCCCGTAAGTCATGTGTCTGTTCAGCTTTTTTCCTTAAAAAACCAGGTACTGCGATTTTCTCACTGACTTTAAAGCAGCTTAAATAAAAAAAACCTGAGGGATTTGTTTTGTTTCACAGAGCATTATTCCTTCCACTTCTTCCTCCTGTATCCTTTATGGTATCCATACTTCCCTCTTTGCAAAGCACTCTGACCCCATGAGGGGTTTTTAATCACAAATAATGCACCTTCCTCTTGTGAAACTCCCCTCATCCACCTGCTCATCTGAAGAACAAAGAGTCACCAAGAAACACACAAAAAAAGCAATTAAAATGTAAATTCAATTAGCTCCCAAAACCTCCTTCTTCCCTAACTCACTAACTAACTCACTGAGCAGCACTGAATGTCAGAAACAAACAGCTTCTTGAAAACTCAGATCTGTCTTCCGATTCATTTGAGCTATCAGGGAATCCTGCACACTCATTATAACCAAGCCTGAAGAGACAGCTAATGAGCCTCAGACAAACAGTCAAGTCTTTCTTGCTTTTCAGCAATCAGTGAATCCTTACCAAACTAACAAAAGGCAAGAATTCTAAGTTTCCCTAGAAGCAATGTGACTTACAGCTCACAAACCCATAAATCCTGTCTTGCAAAAACTGTGGGACCACTGAAACTGTGGTGGCAGCAAGATTTGTCAAGTTTGCTGGCACAAAGAAACCAGCATTCAATCCACAGGAAGACAAAGGGCCAACACTCACGCTGACTTTGGCGTAGATGTGCCTGTAGTACAGCTCCTTGTATAGGATGAGGAAAACAGCATCTGGAAAAGATGACAGAAAGGGACATGAGCAAGCCACAAGGCCTATTAGCCTCCTGCCACAATCATAAAGGGAAGCACATAAGGATACTTCGCAGTTTGACTCCTTGCCAGGCACCTGCTGAAGGAGCTGCCAGAGCGGACAAAGACAACTGACTCAGGCGGCAGCAACGCTGTGCACCTGCTCACCCATGGATCAGAAGGATTTAGTTCCTTCTCTTTCCAACAACCAAAGAAAAAGACTTACCGTTCCCAACTTGAGGGGCAATGGCCTCAGCCTCTGGCCATGGGGTGTTCTTAAAAAACCTTTCTGTCAGTTTTGTCCAGCTGAAAGACAAGCACACGTGGTATGAAAAACCACTTTTCAGTATGACAGTGATGGAGTTAGAGATGACAACAGAGGCGCCTTGGGTTTGATGAAGGCTGAGCACCACCCCCACCCCCTGTAACTCCAGTGTTGAGGCAAAGAACAAGAACTGCAAACTAAGCAGTTAGTCTTCAGTTTATCCCTCAGTCACGGAACAGCCGTGCATGTTACTTTGTTACTTCCACATTTTCTTTATGGCAAGGTGACACAGCTACAAGCACGAGTGGAAGAGTATCTGTAGGGAACACACACAAAAGTTACACCTCACAGCTTTCTGCAAACTGCCTGGATAGCATGACTAAGGTTCCTTTTTGTAGCCTCCATATCTGTTAGGCCAGGGCTGATATTCTTCTTCAGAGGGGTCACAACTCACCTATACTTATGTTAGCCTAACAGGCTGGAAATATATGGGGTTTTTCCCCCCAGTAACCAAACCAAACCTATTTTAGAGAAAGCCCAAGTTTGGAACACAGGTAGCAGCAAGATTTGGCAAGCCTTTCCTTTTAAAGGCAGGGTGCACTTTCATCCCAGTTTAAACAGTGATTCCCACTTGCAGGGAGGATAGTGTTGTACCTGTTCTCATAAATGTCCTGGATCTCGTACACCTTCTGGTCAATAACATCACTGGAAACTCGGCTGGCCTGGAGCTCGTACACCTTCTGGTCAATGAGATCTGACACCGTCTTGTGAAAATACTGAATGAAGTTTTTGATCACTTCGGGGATCACTTGGTAGGTCTGCTGCTCGTACTGGCGCTCGTAGGCCAGGTCTTGCTTCGGGTCTCCTGCGGGGAAGGTGGAGTAGTGAAGCAGCCGCCGCACGGCCTGGCCCGGCCCCACAGACCCAGCCGGGCGCCGGAGCCCCCGCGGAAGCGCGGCCCAGGCCAGCACTCACCCGTGTGCATGTCATAGTCGTTGGAGTAGGCGTAGGGGTCGTAGGCGGCCTGTGGGAAGAAGGCGGCAGTGAGTACCCGCGAACAGCCCGACTGCGCCCCCCACGCCCCACGCCCCACGCCCCACGCCCTCACCTCGTTGTCGTAGTCCTCCCCCGGGTAGGCCATGGCGGCAGCGGCGCGTCGCGGAAAGAGCTCCGGCCGGAAACGCGGGCCTGGGGCGCGCACTAGGACGGGGCTCGGAGGGGCTGGCTGATCACTTCCATTGGTTAAAGCAACTGTCCGTCTTCAGCTCCCTGAGCCGCCATGGGCTGCCTGTGGTCCGTCCCTCCCTCTGATAGGAGAACGCGTCTGCCCGTCAGGCTTTCCTGGTCACCGCCTCTCTCCTCGTCTTCCTCCTTGCCTGCGCCCTTCCCATTGGCTGCACGCAGAAAGCGAGGCGCCTCCCATTGGTCGAGCGCATACGGCCCGCCCTGTTGCTATGGTGACGCCCCGCCCCTCTCCCCCGGCCCGGCCCGTGAGGAGATGGAGGGTGGCGGCGGGGCCGGCGCGGCACCCGGCGCGGGGCCGGGGCCAGAGCCGGAGTCGGAGTCGGAGCCGCAGCCGCAGCCGCAGCTGGAGCTGGAGCCGGAGCCGCAGCCGCTGGTCGGGCTGCCGCTGCTGGAGCCCGGGCTGCCGCTGGGGCCGGCGGCGGGCGCGCCCCTCGGGTACCTGCACGTCCTGTGGCAGCGGGAGGAGCCGGCGGGCAAGATCCCGGCCCGCCGCCTGCGGAGGGCCGCCCGCCTGCACCGCCGGCTGGGGCCCACGGGCAAGGAGGCCCACGGTGAGCAGGAGGCGGCGGGGAGCCGCTGTCCCACCCCGGGACAGCTCTGCCTTCGGCCGGCTCCGCATGGGAAGGGGGTCGGATCTGTTCTGGGGGCGACTTGGGAAGGCATCCCTGGTCCTGCCAGAGGAGGGTGCCGGTCAGAAGTGGGAGGGCTTCCGGAGGACACGAGGAGAGCTGTTCTTACCTGGTGGCTTGATCTCCAGCTTCCCCTTCTCCTGAGCCAGGAGCAGCAGTGCGATTTGGCCCCACAGCTGGGCTCGAGCACCAGGATGGGATGTTCCAGTAGGGAAACGCAGCTTTTTCTTCTGTGCTTCTTAGTAATTGCTTTCTGAAAAGGCTGCGTGAAGCTGCCAATAGCAATGATTTAGACACAGGTAAGGCTTCTGTCAGTCCCACTTGGGATCTCTTTCTGGAAGGGCAGTATGTCAAGGACTCTTATTTTAGGAGGGGACAAAATGGGTGCTGATAGTTTGTGGACGTGGTGGTTTAGATGCTTCAGATCTAGAAAATGCTCTTCTGGAGCCCAGTTTCATTCTCTGATCAGAGTGGGGCTGGTTATAGTGTTCACTTTTTCACTGCAGCTGGTTCATAGAGTTAATTTACCAACTGCCTCGAGCTAAATCCGCACTACACTGTTCCAGCTGCTTTAAAATGTACCTTTTGCCCAGTTGTAAGCAGCAAGAGAGTAATGTTTTGGTTAAGGTGGAAAAGCTGTGATTATCTAAGCCATGCCCTGTAAGATGAGGCAGTGTGACCCAGTAGATTAGAACCAGGACCAGAGATGGACTCTGCCTCTCACAGTGAACTCACAGAGGGCTCATGGCCTATCTGTTACTCTCTTTACCTTTCTAGACTGTGGATTAGGTGGGGTTTGATATGAAGTGTCCAGCAACAATATCTGCCCCTTTTCATTGTCCCTCTTTAGACTGTGCTGTCCCCTCAGCTGTGCTTGCCTTTTATCAGGCCAGTCAGTGAACAGAATTGGAAACTTGTTCGACTTGTAGAAAATCCCAGTCCACCAGATCAGGGGGAGGTTTCAGGTCCTTCAGCCCCACAATACACCTTCTTTCACAAACTAATGGGTAAAGTTCATCTGTGGGTTCTGTCAGTACAGAAGGGCTGGGCTTCAGTCAGTGAGTCAAGAGCAAGAATGAAAGAACGTGGCTTTATGGAAGTCGGTTTCAATCCATCTTGGATGTGAAAGACAGGTTCCCCTATTTACAATCCTGATGTGTTTTCTGCACTCTGCAACTTGAGAAAGTGCCTGATGATTAATTTATTCTTCATCAACAAGTAAACATCTTTGCTGTTTGCTGTGGTGGCATTGGGTGGGAGAGGTTATGTCATTCCTACTGGCTTCAGGGGAGGACTAGCTAAAGTGTTCCCCATTAATGGTTCTCACTGGGGGCACTCCAGTCTCCTTGTCTTTCTTCTGGAGTATCAGACATCCCCTGTTAACGCCACTTCCATCTTTTCAGATGTTCCTTTCAGTTCTGTGCCACACTTAAAGCAGGAGGTGTACAGGAGGAAATTCAAATGTGGCTATAATTCGATCTCTGGCAGCTGAGATGAACAGTGACTTTCAGTGGTCTGAGCTATCTAGTTTCTGTCTCCAGTACTTGACAGTCTTGGCTGTTGCAGGATATGCTGCTAAATATCTCAAAATATAGTGAACCTGTCAGCATTTTTAACAGCTACGTAGCGAGCTCTATTTTATGCACTCATCAGGGTTACCCTGTCAGGGTGATCTCAAAACAACAGGAGTAATAACCCTTACAGTTGTTCTTACCCACGTTGCAATAGATGCTATTTTTATGTACCTAATCTTTGCAACCTTTACTGGTCTCTTTGCATTGCTCTTGTAGAGTCGGTGCGCTCCCCTGCTTGCTACCCATACTGTAGCCACCATTCCCATACTTTTGCCACACCGAGTGGCAAAAGGGAAGGGGCATAGTCAAAACAGGTGTGAAAAAATGGCATTTCTCACTAGACATAGTTACACTGTGAAACTTTGACCACGAGTCCATGTTGGTGTGAAAACTTTACACAGGCACAGAAAAGGACCGTGCAAATCTATGGGGAAAGCCCACGGATGGGTAGTAAGCACAGGATGCTAACTCTAGCTTGGGAAGTGCCTGAGATACAGATGAGTAAAGCTGAGAGTTAGCCCCACAACCTTCCTGTCTTTTTATACTCTAGGCATTTGCTGCAGATTGTCCTTGGAACTTGAAAATTTGGCTAGATGGATCCTTAGCCATTAGTTGTTGACTTATCTTTTGTGGCAACATGTGGAAGGTGGTAAAGGCTGAAACAGAGGGTGGAGGTTGTGCTGCCTCAGCTGATTCTGCTGAGCAGGATGCTGGTTCAAGTCCCATTGACTTGGCAGCTGACAGCACATATATCTGCCCCAGAAGAGCAGATAGCATTACCCCTCTCTGATCAGGTGCCCCTTCAGCTTACCTGCTTTCTTCTCCTCCTTGGTGCTGTCAGTGCAGCAACTCTTGGAGGATGGAACTGATCCCTGTGCTGCGGACGACAAAGGCCGGACCGCCCTGCACTTCGCCTCCTGCAATGGCAACGATCACATCGGTGAGTGGGGAGGGGGAGTTCTGCCTTACAACCTCTCTGTGGCAGAGATTTCAAAGGATGCTCTTTAGTTTGATTCAGCATGTGACAGAGATTGCTCTTTTGTGTCAAAGTTGCCAGCTGAACTCTGGCCCCAGGGCTTCCCATGTCCCCCTGTTGGAGGGGGAGCAGGACCTCCCAGTTTTAGGGCTGTACTGATGCAGAGGGAAGGGTGTCCTTCCACCCCATTCTTCCCCTCAGAGAGCCCAAGGGCAGTGGCACTGCTTGACTTTGAGCTGGGTCCTTCTGCATTGCTGCACAAACCCCTGTTCCCTGTCTCAGTAAGGAAGCTGATGAGCTGAAGAGAAGCACCTGTAAGGCAGCCTGGTGGCTGCAACGTGGACCTGTGGCCCATATGGGCCTGACCTGTGGGGCAAAGGGAAGGGACTGATGTGGTTGTTTCCTTGTTTCCAGTGCAACTGCTTCTGGACCATGGGGCTGACCCAAACCAGAGAGATGGGCTGGGCAACACCCCCCTACATTTGGGTAAGTGCCACAGAGATGAGTTTTGCATGAAGAGAGGTGAGGTGAACACCACCTTACTGTTCCTTTCCTCTCCACCTTCCTCTTCCCTGTGCCTCAGAGTATGCATCCCCAGATTTAAGGACCTAGAAGGGGCTCTTTGAATTTCACTAGCTTCACTCCTCACAAAGTTTAGGGTCAGAAAAAAGGTTTGAGAGAATCAATTTCCCTCTCTCTGCCAGCCCCAAGGAGCGCAAGCTCTGTTCCAGAGGGAGTACTCAGGCTTGAGTGTGAGGTTATCTTAGCATTTGAGCTGTTCCTCTTTCCCATGGCAAAGAAGCCTTTGGGAAGCAGCAAGCTCCACGCTTGAGCAGGAACTCGTTTTTGCTAGTGCCTCTGAGTTGTGTGTCCTGTGTTTTCCCTCCCCAGCTGCCTGCACGAACCATGTTCCTGTCATCACCATGCTGCTGCGCGGAGGTAACATTTCCTCTATAACAATTACAGCCTGTCCCTTTCCTGCCTGCCCTGTTGATACTCCCCAGTTGATCTTGACAACAAATCTCACTTTCTGTCCTTGCTCGTGCATCTTACAGGGGCCAGAGTTGACGCCTTGGATCGAGCTGGCAGAACCCCACTGCACCTCGCTAAATCGAAGCTGAACATCCTGCAGGAAGGACTGTCCCACAGCCTGGAGGCCGTACGCCTGGAAGTGAAACAGGTAAAAGAAACAGTGCCATGTTCTGGTAAGGTGGCGCAGCCCCTGGCAGCATCCTGCACCCTTTATTTAAATACCTGTTTGTAGGTTCTTAACCACTGTGGGGAGAGTTTGACTTTCCCTTCCATTTTCAGAGACCTTCCTTTTTCCCAATCTCTACTCTAAATTTTTGCAGGACCTCCCTTGGCTCTGGTAGGCCAAGGATGCATTGAATATCCTAATTCTCGGGCTGTATGGAGCACTCCTTTTCTTCAACCACCATGTAAGACAGATGCCTTGTGGCAGGAGAGGGACCACAGCATGAGGCTGTAGCTATGGTGTGCACATGCAGGGACTCTGTATTTCTAGAACAGTCTACCCTGCTCCAATATGTGGAGCCATGGAATAGGAAAGCAGTTGTGAGGTTACAAATGAACACGGCATGGGCCTCACATCAGGAGCCTTGTAGGAGCCACAAGGATTTTCATCCACTGTGCACAAGCAGATCCTGCTGGTGTGGGAAGTCCCTGCTCCTCACAGTGAGGGAAGCTAGCTAGCCATAAAGAGAAGCTTGATGCTTTCGGGGCTAAGCCTTATGCTGCTTCAGCTGGGCCTATCTCTCTTCCCTGTTCCTAAACCAGACATAAGGATCACAAGTAGTCCATCTGTGGCTGATGAATGCCTCTGGTGACTCACTGGGCTCTTGTGCTGCCATTAGTGCTGTGCAGTTGCTTTGCATTTGTTCTTCTCTAAGGATCACGTACTCTGCCATGTGCTGCAGCATCAAGGCTGTGTACTTGGTGATCTAAGTGCAATTTAATTTTTCCTGTAAAAACGCCTCAGCTTGGTGCAGCTCTCTGATGTTTGCCTTCTATGCCTCTTGGTTTCAGATTATCCAGATGTTGCGGGAATACCTGGACCGTCTGGGGAGGCATGAGCAAAAGGAACAGCTGGATGACCTCTGTTCCAGGTTACAGATGACAAGCACAAAGGAGCAGGTAGGTGTCGTTGAGCTACTGTGACTCACCTTGTGTTGTGGCTCCTGTGTGTAGGAGAATGCAATTGCATGAGCAGTGGACGACATTAAAGACACGGTTATGGAAATGTTTTTGTTCACATTGGGTCAAGTGGGCAAGTTACGTGATGACTTGTACTCCTTTAGGCTGGAATTCAAAATGCAGAAAGCATTGCTGTGCCTAGCAGCTCAGGAGAGAAGCTGAACATCAGATGGGCTGAGGGCACAGTCATTTTAAGGCCAGGATCAGCACAACCACACCAGGTTGCAAGGCATGTTTGCTTTTTTCCTGCAAAGAATTGGCCCTTAGAAATAAGCTTAGAGGAAACAGCCCTGATACCACTGAGTTTTAGGTAATGCAGCAACACGCTTTTATTTTAAGGACTGGCTAAATCGCACAGGGTGGAGGTTAAGCATCGACCTCCTGAGGAATGAGAAGAACTCCCATTGCCTTACATTAGGGCTTGTTTGATCATGAGGATAAGAGCCCTTCTACATGATTGTTGGGACCAAAGGGATCCTGTCCTAGCATAAGCTCAGCACGGGCATTACTGGCAACCCTAGTTCAGGGGTAGTCCCTGCTGTGTCGCGGTTTATTCTATGGTGGCGAGTGGCTGTACAGCTGCATTCCCCTGCCTAACAGCCAGCTGTATTCTTCTGTCAGGTGGATGAGGTTACAGACCTCCTGGCCAGCTTCACATCGCTCAGCCTGCAGATGCAGAAGATGGAGAACAGGTAATGGGCTTCCAAATCATCTTCCTGATGCAGCAGGAGAAGCCTTAGAGAGAAAAAAAGGAAGCTGAAGCTTGCTTCCCAGATCGCTGAATAAACATTGCTGCCAGCGGCCTTTCCTGCCAGACTGACTCTCCAGTGGTGCTCAGACTGTTCCTGTTGGTGCTGCCACAGCTGCCTCACGGGGAGGCAGCAGGCTTTGGACAACAGAGGCAAGAGACAACAGAGTGCCGCATCTGTGACTTTGGGGTAAAAGAACTGCTCTACTTTTTATCAGATGGGCTGGTGATGAATAGAATACCTTTTCCAGAGATATTTTACCGCCTTCTAAGTACTTCAGCTTGATGTAGGTGGTGGCTGATGTCATGTACAGTCACCAGCCCTGACTAGTGCACTCAGCAGCTGGCCAGCATCATAGAAATGCTTGAAACGGGCACTTTTTGCCACCTCCATAGTGCTCAATTGCCTGAGAGAGAAAGTGAATACCTTGGACAACAGAAGGCTTTGTGCTGTGAGAAGTACACACGCTTAATTCTGCATGCTAGCAGCTGAGCAAACATACTGCTTTGAGAGACATGCACTGAGGCTTAATCCTCACCTTCCCCATAGCCTGTGGTCAGAGGGCAGAGAATCTGATTGTCTGGTTACAAATGGGATACAGCTTTTGCTGGCCTCATTTTTTAAATCACTGCTGCAAGTTAGTGCTTAGATACTACAGTGTAACACTTGCAAAAAATACCCAGGTACACAGCTAGCAGGTCAGAGCTACCCTGATGCAAGAATAAGGTTTGGGGGGTGACAATCTTAACATAGTTTTAGGTAGACATCTACATCTTGCAAAAAACCCCCACCATAACTGACTTTTGTGTTTCCTGTTACTGGCAGTCTCAGGCAAGGGGTCCCATTGTGACAGGTGTTGCACGTGCAGCATATTATTGGGCTGGCATGGATATGGGTTTATGTCTGCCTCAGCAGCACCAAGCCCACTGGTCAGCAATCCTGTGTTTCTTGCTTGTCATGCAGAGCCTTAAGTGCAGTGTGAGAAACAAATCATGACTTCTGCTGGGAGTCTGAAGTGATGCAGCTATGCAGTGAATTGATCTTGCTGCTCTCTCACTTCTGCCCCTGTGGTTAGTAATGAAGATTTAGATTACTTTGTTTTGGAGCAGGGATCATGAAATCCCATTGGTAGGGTGCCAACAGCAGCAGGGAGCAGGAACATGCCCAATAATAATCTGAATTCCTACCTGTGTACCACACCATGGTAGTGCTGTTAGCCATACCCATTCCACAGCTTGGAAATCACTGTTTGGAAGAGTGCCTTATTAGGATTCAGCTTAAACATGCAGCAGCCACAGTTTGGAGCATTCTTCAGAGACATTTAGATCAGCATGCTCTCTGATATCTGCCTCTTGTCCAGGAAGAGATTAAGTGGACCTCTGTGTTCAAAGCTGAGATACCAGAAATAGGCATGGCTTTTAGATGAGTTCACCCATGAGGTGCTGGAGAACATGACTGGGACCAGCAGTCTTGTGGTTGGTTGGGCTGGAGCTGTCACTATGAATAGTGGTACTTTGTTATGATGTGCTGGATGGGAAGGATGCCGAGGAGGTGGGAGACAATCTGACCTTTTTGTATTTTGAACTTCAATAAAATCCTGTCAGCCTTTTAAGACTCCTCAGCCAAATTCTCTTTTTCAGAGCAGCCCATTTCTCTTTCTTTACTGTATGTTCCAGGCCCCATGCACAGCACTGGACTTGGTAACTGCTACTGTCATAGCTGGTACCGAAATCAGAAGCGACAACACAAAATTGTTTGAATTCAAACACTGCTCTGTTTGCAGATCAAAGTACATGGTTGCTGACTGACTTTTTCTGATCCTGACTCCCACAGACAAGAAATCCAAACTTGAAATCTAGGCATTTGCTGTGAAAACTGAACAAATAGAGGAGAGAGATTCTCAGCACTCAGTGCTTCTGCACTCTTGCAAAGGTATGGAGCTGGTGGGAAGGTAGTGGCTGAATTTGTGCCTTGCCCCATGCTGGATAAAATGACTGTGCTGTGAAGAGGCAGCAAAGGGATGAGGGACTGGGGAGGGACATCTGGGCAGTGCAGAGAATTTCCAGTGTGGTCCCTGTGTAAGGAGCAGGTGACTTTCATGTCCAGCCTTTACTTACCCTATATCTTCCTGTCTTCACAGCCTAGTCTTGGTGTCCACATACACCCAGCTATCAGCGCTTCTGCCCTCAACAGCCTTGTTGCTGAGGAGACCATTAAGGTGCTCAAAGAGCAGGTGGCTGAAATGCTCTTTAACTCTGCAGTTATTTTAGTTGCTGATGTTGTCTGCTAACTAGACACCCCTTGGAAGCTTACCTCAAAGCGGGAATACATCTAGCTGGGACTCAGAGTGAAGCTTTTAGCCTCGGCACACGTGATATTGTCGACAGCTCTTCAAGCCTTTGTCTCACCTGGCACTGTTTTTTTCATAACAGCTCCTGACAGGGGAAAGGTGGGGGTGCTGCAGACAGCCAGGAGCAATTATCTTGCTTCTTGTGCAGCACTGCTCCCTCCATGGGAGGACGATCAATAATAAAACAAGCAGGGTTATAGGAAGTTTTGCCGCTGCTTTAACAGTAACACCAGGTAAGAAAGACAAAAGGGTATCTGGTTTTCAGTAGGGAAAAAACTGTATCATGTAGGAATCACATTCTGTGAATCACCACACTTAGTTCTGCTTTCCTGCCTCGGGAATGAAGCACTGGGCTGCTGAGAGCCATATCATGTGTTTGGTACTGGATGGAGAAAAGTTTTATGTTTCTTTGCATCAGCCGGTCTTGCCAAAACCTTAACTACCCTGTCATGCTCAGCAGCTGTATCTAGAACAAGTTAGGTGCTGGGGAGGGAAAGAAGGAAAGAAGAGGTTCCAGGGGAGGAGGAGACGGTGGCTTCACGCTGCTAAGAGCTGTTCACTGGCACTGTTTGGTTTTTTTGCTGCTCCTGGCCTAGAGACTTCAGCTTCTCCCAGCAGCTATTTCCCCCATCCTTGCACCCTGGGCCACAGATTTCCATGCACAGATTTCCCTGCACAACCCATGAGGCTGGTGGCAGCTTTCTGCATCTCCCAGTGGTGTCTGCTGCAGCAATGGAGAATAGAAACAACAGCACAGGTTTCCCTCTGCTATTTGTTTTGCTGTTATAATCAGTTCAACCTCCTTATTTTCTTTGTACCACACCATCAGACGCACTTCCCAGATCCCTTCCTGAGCAATGATGCATCCCTGTCCTCAGGGCCATGATATTAACTGGGACTTGACTCTAGGCCTTGTTCCCCCTCACCCCTACCTGACTTCCAAATACCCTCCATTTCCCCTCCTCATTCAGAGCATGGCTCTGCAGGGATGTGCTGAATCCCCAGCTACTGAACCCAGCAGCAACCTCCCTGGCTCTACAGCCGCTGCTGTGCTATAAGATGGTACCAAAGCCAGCGAGTAAAGACTGAAAACCTGCTTGTGTCTCACTGAGGACTCACAGCAGAAGCAACAGCCCTGAACAAAACCTCCCAGCAAAGCCACATGGATGTTGCTAAGCAAAAGGCCTTTCTCTGAAGCAGCCACTCACCCATGCAAGCGAATGTGAAGCGTGCACTGTAATGTGTGCGAACATCAAGAGTTTGTTCAGCTCTTCAGCGGCTGAAATAATTAATCTCTGACATCTGAATTCCTTTATTTCCTCCACCTTTGCCTTTCTAGCACACTCCAAATCCAGCACTGCAATTACCTGTGCTGCTAAGGAAGCCCAATGAAGCATCTCTGGCAAACTCCATGAAGCATCTCTGGCAAACCTCCCACCCTTTCATCTGCTTCCTCTGCTCACTCTGTGAGCAAGACAGATCTCTTCTCCTTCATCACAGGAGGGTACTTACAGAAAGATGCCTTCTTCATGTGGTGTGCCTGGCCCACGTGGGAGAGCAGCCCTAGGCAGCTGAGGGCTTAGGGGGTGAGTAGGTGGAAGAGTCAGTAAGTTTTGATTAGGAAGCTGATAAAAGAGGTATGGCAAACAGCGTTCCTTTGGTTTTTTTCTGAAAGCTCTGAGAGGGGAAGAGGTCATGTGGTTGTTGGAAGAATTAACATAATCAGCTGTCAACCTGCTAAGGCTGATTGTGGATTAGCAACCAGCAGCTAAACCCAAAAGCAAGTAACCAGAATTCCCACTCCAGGACTGCCAGATTTGCATGCAGGGGTGTAAGCACGATGAGCTTCTTGGCATCTGGGTCTGACACCTCCCAGCAGTGTTGGGCTCATGTCACACATGCCAGGGAGATGCCAGACACCAGAACCAGTGCACAGTTGGCAGGACTAAGTTGCTCCACAGAGAGGAGATGGTGCCGACCCCTAGCCACAAAGCCTCAACCTGCTCACACCTCTCCCATTTCATCTCTGTTTCAGCTCTTGGAATGGCAGTACTCGGCTAATGTGGCAAACCAGCCTCTCCAGTGTTAAAGATGAGCTCATCAGCCGGGGTGATGACAAGTAGGAAAGAAAATACAAGCAAGGAGTCATTAATTAAGGCAAGAAGCTAGGAGCAGAGACTGCAGAATGCTAATCAGTCTGGAGGGAAGGCTGCGTGGAAAGCAGCAATGAAGTTCCTTCAGCTTTAATTAAATCTAACTATATCAAGGATGTGACATCTTTGCTTCACCTCTGCTTTTGAGCTGAGAAACCGGTTGGAGCATGTACGCTGTTACTGGGCAGACAGGAATTCCCTCCTGGCTCCAGAGCCTTCCCAACTGAAACTCAGTGCCTGCCCATCCTGCTCACATGCTCCCCAAAATCAGGGCTTAGCACCAGGCAGAGCTTAGGGAAGGGGCCTGGGGCTTGCAGCCACTTGTCACATTAAATGCACTTTCTCCTAAGATATTCCTTGTTTTCTCTGCCCTGTTTTATTTAGGCTTCAACCAAATGTGCAGCAGTCAGTTCTGAGATGATCTGCTTCCTTTGCAAGCTGGGACTAGGAGGAGCAGGATTGGGGTGAGAAACAGCCCAGCCGCATCTGGGCAAGAACAGGCAGCATCCAGCTGTGCCACATCACTCTTCCTGACTCCTGTTCCCTTCTCCCTCCAGTGCTTTAGGCTGTGTAGTGAGTCTTCACCCACAGAAATGATGTAGGTATTTGTGTTGCCCAGAGGTGGGTTGAGGCCATGTGAGCTGGCCACCAGCCATGGCATCATGTGCAAAGGGTGGCTGTAGAACTTGCTGTCCCGGGAAGGTGGGTAAGGCAATCTGGACGTGTTTCTGAAAAGCATCAACTGCAGAGGAGTGGCAGCCATCATGAAGGGAGGGAGCTTGGAAAATCACAAACAGGGATAGGAGGCGAGGGAGGCTCGAAGTGCAGAAAGCAACATCAAGCACTTGAATGGAGAAAGAAAACTAATTCCCAGCACAGCTCTTCAGCTGGCCTCCACACAGAAAAACAGGTGTCCTTGGAGCTAAGCTCCAGCAAGGTCTACAACAGCTTCAGCAAGCGTTAGAAATACCACGTCACCTGGGAATTTAAGAGCAGGCAGGACAAAGCAATAAGGAAAGATTTACGCAAACGGAAGTAGGGAATAGAAAGAGAACAGAAATAAGGGGGAGATTGTGGCTCACACACATCACAGCTCTGCAAGCTGCCTGATGTCACCCAGCCCTGCTGCACAATGTCTACAGCACTGACAGCATTGGAGGGCACTGCTGGGACCAAAACACCTTTACTTTTTACACAACCTCCAGCACCATGCATGGGGACAAGTGAAGACACCAGCAGATTCTGCAGGCCATGCAGGGCTCAGGACACCACCGATGGCAACTGCACAGCTTCCCACAACTTAGCATTTGATGCAGCCTCGTGCTGGCAATTGGCTCCCGATGATGATCTCTCTCCTCTCTGCCAGCTGGGACTCCTCAGCATGAGTTCCCTCGCTGTTTCAACTAGCTAGAAAGAGAGGAGTGTGGTCCTTCCAGATTTCCAGGCTACAGAGTCTGCTGTAGCACCCAGTCCTTGCGTCTCCACCTGGAAAGTCAGCCCATAGGCCTTTGCTGAGAGGGATATCTCCATGAACATGATAACTGTGGGCAGTGGGGTGTAGGAAAGTGAACTGCTGTGGAGAGAGAATGACCTGCCTTGTTCAGGGCAAAGGTGTTCATTCTGAAACCTACTGGTGCCATGACAATCTGTAATTGTTTCCCATCTTCAGTGTGGAAGTCTGTGTGCCCCACAATGTCACTGCTTTCCACAAACACTTTTTGCCAAGCTTTCCCTCTTTCAACCTGCTATTAAGAAATTATGGGTGCAGATCTGCCTCATGTTAAGAGTTACATACTCAGGATCCATACAGCACTAATTAAATTCCATATGTAATTAAGGAAAAGGAGGGTTGTTGCAATGACTAAGTTTACTGTGAATGTTGTGAGTGGTGATGGCAGGTCTCAGACATGGCTACAGGATTGTGGAGGAGGTGGCTGAGGAGCTCTGGGGAACTTGAACTCAGTGGGTTTGAATGAGCGAGCTCATCTCTCACTGCCAACATAAGACCATCTCAGTGGGGATAAGGTGTGGGTCTGATGATCCTTGTCATGCGGTCAGAAACTGTGATGCTAATGGATATTCCTTTCTTGCCTCTCTAGACCCTTTCTAGGGCTTCTTCCTGTTTTTCTTCTACAGCATGACCAAAAGCTCCCAGGCCACAGGACTGAGGCTCAGGGGCTCTATCTGTGCTGGCAAACAGGATCTGTCTTGCTCACACTTGCAAGTCAGGTGGCATCACACACCTTGTGTTCCCAGAGCAAAACTGTCTCATCCAACGGAGGGTGGCCTTGGGTGGCTGCATTCACCTGCAGCACATGGACTTGGCACACCGGGAAAGCTGAGTATCCCGCTTGGTCCTCCCCTCCCCTCTCATGACTCATGTCATGGCCACGTGACAAAATGGGAGCTATGTGAGGTCAGCCAGGCACCGCAGCAAACCACAGCATTGTAGCAATGCAAATCCCACTGGCTCCCTCCCTCCCACATGTGCTAGACTGATCAAAGGCCTTGCTTGGACATTGTTTTCATGGGCTTCTCTGGCAGCCTGATGATGCAGAAAAATGCTGGAGAAAGATGTTGTGGGGCTGGAGTCCCAACATAGCCGAGTGATGCTCACCACCACTTTCTGTCCCTGGAGATGGCTCTCACCCAGCCCCACACATTTCTCATTTATATTGCCCCCCCACACCGGGTACTCTCACCATCCCTCCCTTTCCCTCTCTCTACTTCTGTCTCCTTCTATGACTCTCTTAAACACTGGCAGTGCTGGAGTCATATTAAAACCCTCAGCTTTGCTGTTTCTGGGCACTTCTGCAGTGTCTGCAAAGGCAAATAAACCAATTGCCGCCATGCTAGTGAGTCTGTGGTCAGATGGCTCATGCGGCCTACACCACCTCCAACCCAAACTGCAGAGCCCTGTGCATGGCAGAGATTGTATCCAACACACAGCAAACAAGGCAGGAGAAGGCAATTACCAGGTTTATTAAGGTCAAGCAGGGGAGAAATTCCAGCAACTTATGATTTCTTGTCCCGCCTTGCCATTCCCGCAGCACTTCCCACTGTCAGGCTGAGAGGATTCTTGGCCCTGCTACAGGGTGTCATTGAGCTGCTGCCACAGCTAAAGGTTTCTCCGCAGCTGCTCGGGGCAGCAGGGACAGAGCAGGGGAAAGTTTTTCTCCCAGGTGGACATGGGTCCCACAGCTATCCCACAACAGTGGCCAGTCTTGGAAGAGATCCCAACCCCCTCAGTGGTGCTGGCCATGTGCTCTCCTGGAAGTCTTCTCCACCATGTAGAAAGGAGCACTAAGGATTGAGCTAAGTGCACATGGGGGTGATGGGCCTGTTTCTTTCTCCTTTGCCTCACCATAATTGTCACCTGGCTCTACAGCTTATTTTGCAACTTGGTTACTTTCTTTTGCTTTGGTGACAGCCATCAATTCATTCACCATCTTCATCATCACATAGAAAAAAAATGTCTGGCCAAGTGAATAAACAGTGTGTGTGGGGCTAATATCGCTGAATAACATCACTGCTCTGAGAGCAAGAGGACCTTCAGCCCCAGAAGGAAGGGATGAAATTCCAAGTAGCAAGCACAGATCAAAGAGGAGGCAGCAATCCCTCAGAAATTTGAGAAAGACAAACAGAAAGTAAGCAGAGGGGTGAATCAGGTAGAACAATGCTGTGCATATTGTGTCATCGAGCTGTTGGCACAGACAGCTGACTTCCTTGTGCACCAGTTCAGTACTGGCAAAGATCCTTTGATCTGGATGCAGAGGCAAGGGAAGGGGGCAGAGGTGGATGAAGGCTGCCCCTGGCACATAGGAAAAGAAGGGCATGTGGGCAGGGGACAGCGTTTCTCCACTTGGGGCTCTCAGGAAGAGAGGCTTCCAGCTACTCTATTCAGACTCAGGTCCCTGTGAACTCCACCCTTCCCACCCATGCTCTGATGTGACCTTAACAGCCTGGATTTCCTACCAGGATATTTTCATTTTGGTTTCCTCCCTCTCAGAGTTTCAAGTCGTTGCACAAAATTAGCAAGTTAGGAAGTTGGGAAATGGAGTCCTTAAAATGTGTTGCAGGAATGCTGCTCAGGTCACTTGACATTATATTAACATGTCCTTCTATTCTGCATCTGGTTAGGTGGATTGTGACATTCCTAGGTGAATGCTGTGGGCCAGCGAGTGAAGGTGAGCGGGGCAATGGGTTTACCATTGCCACAGGATCTTTTGGTGGCTCTGCTGCATCCATTCCCCTCTGCCTCACATTATTTGCCCTGTTTGGGAATAGAGTGGCTACTCACGGTCTGGAAAATGTGTTTCTTCACTTAGTTCATCTGTGGTGAACAGTCAGAAACTCCTGAGTTCCTCTTAAAGTGGTCATGTCTAGGGAATGGCAAGCTGTTGCCAAATGTTCCTCCTCCAGTATCCCCTTTTTAACAGAGACCATGGCATCTTGAAGCTGCTGAGTCCATGCTCTGGCATGACTGGCACCTTCATGGTCCCTCTTCCTGGTGTCTTCTGGGACCTGGGTCACCTCAGTGTTGCCTCCATAGAAACCTCTGGTGCTGTTGATGAAACCTCTGTCCACATTGACCATATGGAATTTCCTTCCAACTCTCTTCTTCTTCTTCCTGGTCTTGTTCTGGAAGAAGAGGCAGGTGAAGACCTGCTTGAAACGCTTGCGGAAATGCTTGGAGATGAGGGCGTAGACAATGGGGTTGAGGCAGGAGTTGGTGTATGACAGGCAGTGGGAAGCCAGGCGGCAAATGTAAGTGGCTCGGTTGAAGGGGAAGTGGCCAAACCAGAAGCAGAGGATGACCAGGTGGTGGGGCAGCCAGCAGAGGCAGAACAGGATGGCCACAGCCACAATCATCTTCGTGACCTTACGCTTGGCCTTCCGGGACTCTGAGATTCTTTCTATGGGGTCTACGGAGGTCCACAGGAACTTGACGGTCCTAATGTACGCCAGGCTCACCACGGTCACGGGCAGGAGGTATCCAAAGACAAACGTGAGGATGTCCAGAACCTTTCGGCGCTGGTCCTCCCAGATGGGGACACAGATGGGCATACCATGGTAGTGGATTATCTGGTAGTAACTGAGGTAAGGCCCTGCAAAGAGCAGCGACAGTGACCAGATTGCTGCAATGGCCACTCCTGCGTTTTGGGAGGTGCGGAGGTCACGGGACTTCAGTGGATAGCGAATGGCCAAGTACCTGGCAAGGAGGGGAAGGAGATGGAGAGACCAAACACAAGATGGGTGAGATGAGGTATTTCTCCTGCCCTGTGGGGATGCCATCTATGCACCCCTACCCATGCAGCCACCCATCCCTCCCCTCTGCCACCTCTTGGGAGTGAGGGTTACAGTGAATTCACAGCTATATCAGGGTCATTCCAACAGTGAGGCTGAGATCTCCATCATCCACTCTGCTGTACTAGCTCAGGAAGGGCAGTGTGTCTCCTGAACCAGGGAAGAGAAAGATAGGAGCAAGACTCTACTGTTTCCCCTGAGGTGTGTTGCTGTCCCAGGGCTTTTGCTATTCTTGGTTATGCATGGTAGACACTCCTCCTTCCCAAGTGAGGGTCAGTAATCAAGCTTAGAACTTGGCTTTGTGGAAGGCGAGGGCATGGAGAGTTGGCTCTGCCGGCTCTGCCCCTGGGGAGACCCAACCTGCTTTTTACAGGACATTCAACAGGGCAGCCTTTCTCCCACCTCTTAGCTCAGGAGTGGCAAACACATTGTCTCTGAGCTGAGAGTCTCAAAGGAAAGGGGAGACTTACCTGTCAATGGAGACGGCAGCCAGGGTAAAGCTGCTGGCATACATGGTGAGGTAGATCAGGAAATGCACAGCCTTGCAGGCAAAGGCCCCAAAGAGCCACCCATCCAAGGTGTAAATGGTGGCCTGGAAAGGGACACAGCAGATGATGAAGCACAAGTCTGCCACGGCCAGGTTAAGGATGAAGAGGTTGGTGGTGGTGTACTTGACTTGGCCATTCTGCAGCAGCACAGCCAGCACCAGCCCATTCCCCACAGTACCCCCAAGGAAGATGAGGGAGAAGATGATGGGCACAATAATCCCTGCTGCTTGAAGCTCCAGGCTGTCAGAAGAGATGTTCCATCCCTCTGGCATCTCCCCACCTGACCGTGGGGACCTGCATGGAAAGAAAGAGAGAAAGCTCTAAGGTGCCTGATTCTAGCCTTTGACACCCATATTTCTCCAGAGATGCCAATCTCAACCAACTGGTTAAATGATGACACTAAGATCCTCATGATGTTGCTGGCAAGAATGTTGTTGGGATCAGTCAGCTCACACCTGGCTTGAGCAAAGCTGAAGCCCCTTTCTCCTGCCCAAATTCACATTCCCACCACGGCATCTCCTGTGCTCCCAGCCCCCTGAAGGATCCCTGCTGCCCTACCACTTGGCCTCCTCTATATTCCTCCTACAATCCCAAGGCTGCTAAACCTCTTGGGATTGCTTGCTTTGGCAAGTCTAAACCCTGGCTAGTATTCAACCGGGCTTGTCCACGAGGCCATGGGGAAGGGGGCTCCCATGGTCTGCGAGTGGTCCTGGCACACTCAGCCCAGGGCTGTGCCACCTCCGTCAGCAGGGACCTGATGCCTGGATCGCACCCCACAGCAGCAGCACCCCAACATACTCTTATCACGAGGGAACTCCTTAAACTGGGGCCACCTCCACTCTGGAAATGGCTGCTCCTTGCTCCCGGTGCAGTAGCTATGCTCTGCAGAGAAGAGGCAATTAAGGGCACCTTTTCATGATACTGAGAGGTAGTAATGGGCTGGATGGTGGCAGCTTGGTGAGGAGCTGCCTGAAATACAACGATAAACACTGTGAAGAAGCATGTTATTACCACAGCTCAAGGTATTGTGATCTGCTGCAAAACTTCCTCCAGCCCTGAGTAACGCTGTGCTCAGGCAGGGAGTGCCCACAGCCTATCTCCAAACGAGCCTTCCCCTTGTTTGCTATCACTAGAACAAATTGTCCTTCTCCGAGCAATAACTGAGAGGGAAAGACACCATTATCTAGCTACTGTTGACATGCAATTAACTCAGTTTTGGGTCATGCAAGCTCCTTCACCCCATGGTCCCCCACGCCTCAGCTCACGCCACTTTGTTTTCCCAGCTCCTATGTGTATCACACCAAAAGACTTTCTCTGCCTCTCTGGCTCTTCTGTCCCCTCTGTCCTACTGATAACTATCCATCTGGCCCCATGAGATCTCCTCAATGAAGCAGAGGAGCCCGACCTCCCTCTGGGCATGCATGGTCACCAGGGTATCTCTTCTCAGGGAGCCTGAGGCCACCTCTCAGCTTGGAAAGCCAGCACTCACCTTTTCAAGGAAGGGCCTGGAGCTTTGCCACTCGCTTGCGGAGGGGGAGACCTCTGGTCCAGCCCAGGTGATGGTGACAAGGAGGATGAAGACTACCAAAGAGTTTGTCCAGGCAGCTTGGTCACTCCAGTCACTCCTGCCTGGTGCTCCGCTGCCTCCCCCTGCCTGCCACCAGCTCTGCTCTCTCTCCTTCTGGAACTCCTCTCCTTTCTCTCTGTCTCCCCCTTTTTCCCTCCCTCTGCTCTTGCTGCTGAACCATAGATCTCTGTTGATTTTTTTTTCCCCTTTCTCTGAGGTTGGGTTTGGAGTTAACTCCTCTCTGCCCAGCTTTCCTGCAGGCTCAGCTGCTCCTTGTTCCAGTGAGGAAGGGGTGGCAGAGAAAAAGCCCACTATTCTCTGGTGGGAGAGAGAGAATGGAGAGGAGAAGGGTCCCATGGACCCTGGTGGCCACCCCTCAATGCTGAATGTTCAGGATGTCTTATCCAACACCTCCAGAGAACAAGAATATTCTGCCACAGCGAGCCTGGTCCCTGCCCTGTCCTTGGGATAGGGCCCTAAACCCTCTGGAGCATAAGCAATTAATTGCTATTACTGGCTGTTATTAATTATTGTTAATAGCATGGCTCTGAGCAGATTGAGCCTCTCACGCAATGTCTGACCTGGGGAAGGAGGAGAATGCAGGTTTTGGTTTCCATCCAGCCCAGATCTGCACGCCACCAGTGCTGCCAGGGCACTGCAGGGTGAGGAGGGAGGACAAGCCATCAAGGGAGGCTATGTCCAGAGGTTCAGCTCTATCACAGTTGCCTGGGACAGCATGGGTGCTGGCTGATGTGCCAAGAGATGACAGTGACCCACACAGACCTCCTGCCCTGCTGCCATGTCCACCCTGGTAACAGGACCTATACCCTGAGGACTTCCAGGTATGCTAAGACTGAGTGCAGCTAGGTGATCCTTTCCCAGCAAGACTCAAAGGCCACCAGCTTCCCTTCGCTGGGAAGGTCCTGGATGCCTCTTCCAGTTATGGAGCAGGATGCGGAGAAGGAGGTGCTGGCCCCTTCCCCTCCACAGCAGCCCTGATAGCCCTCTGGGGTCAGTGGAACCCTGTGGCCTGACAGAAGGGATCATACAGCTTCTCGATCCCACATGCCTCTGTGGCAGAAGGGAGCATGGTGTCCTCGCCAGCTCACTATCAGCTGCTGTAACCAGGGAAAAGGGGAAGGCCGTGTCTTGGGACGTGGTGATAACCCGGGGGATGCGGCGGAGCACAAGCCTGTACCCTGCCACAGCACTGCTCACCATGGAGGGACCACACCGCTGCTGCCTCCTCTTCCTCCTCCTCTGCCTGCTCCCACCACTGGGCATTCCAAGCCCACCACTGCCTCTGGAGGAACCTCAGGATCTGCCACTGACACTGTCCAGCACCGCTGACCCCACTGCCCACCTGCTGCGTGGCCGCCCCTCAGCCCCAGTGCGGCCCTACAGCCTCTCGCTGTCCCCTGAGGATTACCACTACTCCCCCAAGCCCCGGCACCTGCGCCCTGGGCGGCTGCGCCGGCTCCTAGGCTCAGCCTTCGACCCCTTCTGGATGGCGATCGAGGAGCCCCGGGGTCGCAACAGCAGCATCCTCGAGGAGAACCTGGAGTCCATGAGCAGGGACCTGGCAGAGGGTGCTGGGCGCTACCGCCGCAAGCTGTGGCGAGAGGTGGAGGGACTGGAGCTGCCCAACCTGCTGCCCCCTGGCCCGGGGTTGCCCCCTGAGCTACCTGGGGCCCTGGCCCGCCACCTGCGGCAGTGGCTGGTGGAACTGGCTGCCTGCCGCCTCACCTCCACCTGGGTTGACCTGGGACCCGTCTTCTGGCCCCGCTGGGTGCGCCACACTGCTTGTGACACCAGACCCCCCGGCTGCTCCTGGCCCCCTGGCATGATCTGCCGCCCCACACAGCTCACTCGCATCAAGCTGCTGGCCTGGCACTGCTGGGTCCCCCAGCACCCAGGCCCACCAAACTGCACCTGGCGGCAGATCCCCTACCCTGTTGTGACTGCCTGCAAGTGTTCCTGCCGCTGAGGGGGCTGCAGGGGGCTATGGAGGGACCCCATGGTACCTGTTCTTGTAGCCAAAAGGTCTGAAAAGGCGAGAGTCTGCCTGGATTCACCCTTGGATCTGGGGGGAATCCCCAAACAGAGAAATAAACCTCCAGAAAGGAAGCACGGACGGCTGCTGTCATTGCTCTTTCTTGCCAAAACCCTTGGGTGGGATGCAGCTGCTTTGCCCCTTGCCCTCCACAGGGAGGCATTAGCTCCAGTGGAGGCCCTTGTGCAGCATTTATCTCCAGAAAAGGATACGGAATGGGAAAATCGTGGAACCGAACAGCAGGCTCAGACCCTGTTTGCATCAGCCCCAGATGACTCAGTCCAAGCTGGGGCATCCCTGCCTGCTTGGGTAGGGGAGCAGGCAGGGAGCGAGGGCAGGGAAATGTCAGCAGGGAAGGGGTAGAGGGAGGTGGGTCACAGCTCAGGGTGGAATCAGTGGTGGTTAGAGAGACTGTAGGGCATCAGCAGGTAGAGGGGCAGTTTTGGGACTGCAACGAGGCAGCCTAACAAGGATAGAAGTAGGGGGTAGACAGGGACCCAGGGCTGGAAGCATCTGTAGGGTTGGGTGCATATGGAAATGGGATGGGATAGGACAGTCCTCTACTGGGTAAGATACATGAACCCCCCACCTATCCCATGATGTGAGGGACAGCTCCAGACTCAGGACTGTCAGAGTAGCATGTAAGGTCTGAGGTGGGTCAGGGAGCCTAAGCTGGGAACTGCATCCTTGAAAAGCAGCGTCTGCCTCTTCATTCCACCCAGCAAAAAGTCCTCTGCTTTCTGGGCTAAAAGCTGCATGGAGCTGTAAATCACATCTAGGCTGGGAGGCCTTTAAGAAATAAAGAGCTGGAGGCTTTGCCTGGGATTGCAATATTAACATGATGCCTTGCAGTTGATGGGCGCTGCATTATTCGTTTCCAGCGTGCCATCATCTGACCCTCCTGCTTTCCCAGGGCTCCAGCGCTCCCCAGTCTGCTCCCCAGACAGCTCCACAGTCTGCAGCAGAGCTTGACCTTGAAGCAGGCAGAGAGGCAGAGTGCAGGGAGTTGGCTGCCGAGGGGCCTGAGAGATATGGAGGGGAGAGGGAGGTTGGTGCACCTGGTGAGGGGGGAGCCCCCATGTGCACACAAGAACAATTGTGTGCGTCACAGGAGGGGGGCTGCTGCTGCTCTGGCTTGCAGCTGAGCAGCAAGACATCTGTATGGCTGTTCTCCCATTCAGGAGGACTTCAAAGCTGGAGCAGGGTTAAACTGTTTGGGTTAGCTGCCATGGACAGAGCAGAGACAACAGCAAGACTGCCTGCAGAAGGCCAGGGGAGGGGGGAGACCAGGGCTGGGGACCAGCAGGAGAGAGGTGCTAGGGAGCATGGTACAGGTGTACAATGGAGGTGTGCAGGTAGGGGGGAGCAAAGGGTGGGGTGTGTGCACATGCATTGGGCTTAAAACAACAGTGATTCAGTTTAGGGTTTCAAGCCCCTGTACCAGATCCCATCTGGCTGAAGTTTCATCTCTTCCATGTTGCAAGAGGGGCCTGAGCACATCCCCCTGCCCTTTCCCCATTACATTCTCCATGTCAAAATACTGCCTGTTGAAAAGGGTTTGCAGCACTGTGAGTGTGTCTGGTGCCACAGAAGGGGAACTCCATATCATAGCTTATCAGCAGGCAAATTAAACAAAATCAGCAGTTATGCTACCAGCTGTTCTAACAAGGTCTGGTTGCAGCCCTATCAGAAACACGTTTCTCCCCTGCCCTTTGCAACCCTGGATTAACTCCGGTATTCTTCTGCAGTTGCTCTGGTTCAGGTCAGACATGCTATTGCCCTGTAGCTCACTCCCTGACTGCCCAAGGGCATGAGCAATTTCAGAGCAGGTCTTTGCTGATGTGACTCAGTGCTCCAGCACCTGGGCACAGCACACTCCATTCCAGCTGGAATCTGTCTCCAGCTGCAAGTACTCATTCAGCACGTGGGCAGGTGGCAGGACACATGTGACTTCTAGAGCAAAACTGATGCAAACAAAGCAATCCTGTGATGCCCAGGACCCACTTGTTCCTGCTTTAATGCTCAAATGCTACGCCAACACATCTTGGAGGAACAAATCCAGAGATTCCTGCCTGATGGAGGAAAATTACAGGTTTCTGTCCCCTGCTCTGCCTCTGGCTGACACAGGCCCTCTTGCCATGCTGCTGGCCTCTGCCCACTGCCCGATGGCCCCTCTGGGGCAAGATGACTTTCCCAGGGCAGTTTTGGGAGTACCACAGCAACTGGAAAAGCCTTATAGCTGGTCCTGAGGACCAAGCAAGCCTCACATCTAACACCCGAGAGCAAGAAGGAAAGAAAGCAATACTGGAGTTCTGGCTGGCCCATGTCCTCTTTCCCTAACCAGCTGCTGGTGGCACAGATTGCAAAGGGCTTGGGAAACACCCCTGCCTTGGTGGGGAATTGCAACAGGCAGATCTGCCAGTGATGCTGCTGGACCCAGAAGAGAGCATAGAGGAAGCAGGCAACCTCAAAGCACACCAGCAACGCTGTATTTCCATCAGCAGGAGAGAACAGGAACTGCAGTGCTTCAGCATCTGGACTGAGGCTTCAGGGAAGATACAGCAGAGTGTGTGGTCACAGCACAAGAGGAAGGGGATGGGGTGCAGCTCCTGAATGAGAAAACAAGAGGCAGACAAATATCCACTGCACTGCAGGACACCTTTAATGACACAAGAGCTGGTTGCCAGCGCTACTGCCAGCACGCTGCAACAGCCACGGCCTCCCGCAGGCTGCCGTGCCTTGAGGATCAGTCCTGTTTTTGGCAGCGTGCTGCTCAAGCCCTTTTCCCCCCAGCAGAGGCACTTGGTTGTGGGCAGGGATGGTGCCGTAGGAGGTGTTTGCTGGCCCCTCAACGCAGCGCTCCGTGTTTCCGTCCCACCTCGGTGAAGGCGTCCACACAGCGGTCGATGTCCTCGTCACTGTGCACAGCTGAGATCTGGACCCGAATGCGGGCCTTTCCCTTGGGGACCACGGGGTAGCTGAAGCCAATGACATAAATGCCTGGGAAGGAAACACAGGGAGAATCAGAACTGGCTGGGAGGGAGAGAGGCAGGTTGATGGATACTGGGTGATAGAACGGCTTTTGGATCCTCCCTCTCCTCTCAATAACCACTTCCAGCCTTCAGGGTTTTCAAATGCCATCTTCTCCCAAGCATGGAAATGAGGGTTACAGCCAGTTATGGGGGATGGAGTCCAGCATGGCAGGACAAGAGCATCAATCTAAACCCCCTCCCCAGTAGAGAAAGAAGAAACATCTGGGGGAGACCAGGAGGATGTTTGCAGCTGGAGAGTGGAAGAGTTCCTTATGATGACTTAAATTTGAGATTTCATCCAGAAACATCCTCTGGAGGAGGGCTGGTGGTAGCACCACCAACAACCATCCCTTCCCTCAGGGAATGTGTCTGCACACAGAGCTCTCCCCCCAGTTCACCTCTGTTCAGCATGTCCTCAGCCATGACTGAAGCCAGCCGAGCATCCCCCAGCATGACCGGACAGATGGGGTGGTCTTTCCCCGAGATAGTGAAGCCAGCTGCCGTCATCTTGCTTCTGAACCTGGTGAGGAGAACAAGAGGATTAATAAAAACCTCATCACCCCTGTCCTTGGGGACTGCTGTTTTTCTTTCCCCTGGGAGCCCTGGCCACTGGGGCTGGGTGAGTTTTGCTCCACTGTGCATCCTCTGGGCAGGGAAAAGATGTCTCTTCCTGGAGTGACCTCCTGCCATGTCCTGCTCACCAAAATGGGACTGCAGATCCTTGAGGGGCAGATGTGTCCCAGCACACAGGGCATCCAGATATGACATACCTGCCTGCACATCTGTCTGACACACACAGGTACATCCTGGAGCTTCCCCTGAGCACCCCAGAGCTCTGACTTGCAAGCTACCTTTACAGCTATCACAAGGGAGGTGGGGGTGAATAAATACACATAGACAACTCATTCCTAATGAAGCTGTCCCTGCTCCCACCCCAATATGGCCCTCTCACCGTTGGGTTTTGGCAGCCATGGACTGTGCAATGGCATTGCTCTCCATAAGCAGGTCCAGGGCCTTGGATGCACAGCCCACCACAGCGGGGGGTAGGCTGTTGGAGAAGAGGTACGGGCGGGACCGCTGGCGGAGCAAATCGATGAGGGGTTTGGGACCGGTTGTGTACCCACCTGCAGATGAAGGAGAGAGAATTGGACAAGGCACCCCAGGGTGACCTGTTGAGAGTGGGACTTCTCAATAAAGCCAAAATGGCTCCTACAGCAGGAATTTCAGTACAAACCAGGCCTAAAAATCACAGCTGATGCTTTTGACCAAAAGTTTCCACTTTGACACCAAAGGCAAATGCATGAGGAGGATGACAGTGGAAGGAGCACGTGCTAGGATCGCCCTTGACCCTGCAGCAGCATAACAAACGAAGCCTCATGCCACCAGCAGAAGAAGACAATACGCATTTGTTGCTGTATCATTAGGTAGAGGAAGAAAACATAAGCAAATACTGTGGAAGCTCTTAAGGGCATGCAGGATCTTGAACAGAAAAATGCATTCACCTGCAGCTCCTCCAAGAGCTTTTCCCAGGGTGGAATTGATGATGGTGACTTTGTCCATCACTCCCAGGAGCTCATCAGTACCCCTGCAGAAAAAGAAATGTCACATTATCAGCTGTGACAGCACACACCAGGGAAGTTGCTTGATGCCTCAAGGGAAACAAAGTGCCACTAGCCAGGTCTCTGGTGTCCCCCCTTCAGGAAAAGGAAGAACAGCCCTTTGTGATAGTACCACACAAGTGTTGACCTTCCTCTCCTGCAGAAAGGCTACGCTGGGATCTTGTGAGATGAGAGCATGGGTTCTTCATCCCTTACAGATGGGAGAGTGCTCAAACTTCCCACACAGAAGTTTAATAGTCCAAACAAAGCATCAGCTGTTGTAGGTTTCACTAGTGGAACCAAGCAGATGTAGTAAACGTGCTCTGCAGCTTCATGTTCTCCAACCCAAAAAGGCAAGATGAGGCATGGTCATCCAGCTGTGAGCTGTCTTGAAACAGTGCTGTCGACAACACCACCACGTTCACACCCAGACTAGCACAACTCATGAAGTATTCAGTAACTGTTCCCTCCTCCTCAAGCCATTGTGCATTTACACACCTCAGTGCAGTCAGACAGATGTTTTTGCAGCTGGTGGGACCACAGAGACCACTGGGACAGAGTGACAAGATCTACCTCAACTCATGGGATGACTACCATGCCCCAAGGGACGAAGACTACAAGACAAATAGATCTATTTGTCTTGTAGTCTTGTCATAGATCCTTATGATGACTTATATTTGAGAAAGTTCAGTACAACTACAGGGTCTGAAATATATTTGAGTTCTGCCACCTCTTGTTATTGATGAAGTGCCACCAGGAGTGGTATCCCTTCTCTTAAAAGATGCCTTTTGCGCCACCATTTTGAGGGAGGATGAAACACCTGCTATGGCCTTGGTAAGAAAACAAGGCAAGTGTCCTTGCTTAGTTCTCAAAACAACACATGAAGCATCTCTTCTTGGCAAACACCTGCACCATGTGCCCTTGCTTGGCATCTGGAGGAGCTCCAGGCGATGGAGGCAAAAGCTGCCCCGAGGAAACTAATCAATCTGTGCAAGCTAGCTCCACAAACCTAAGAATTTGAAATTAGTATCTGACAGGAGAAGGATTTGGGAATCAGGAAGTCCAACTGCTTGCCAGGAGAGGCAGATGAGATGGTCACACTATCCCTTACACACTGAGAAGCAGCTGTTACTTTGGGATGGGTCATTGCTAAAGTATCTCCCTTCAAATCCAAAGGTGAGGTGCAAAGCCTCCAAGAAATGGTGACTCTGGGAGTCCCCACACATAATATGTTGGTCATCAGCACCTTTGCCTTGCTTCAGGATCAGTCAGGGTAGGGGGGGAAAGAGAGTAGAAACAGTCACTTACCGACCATTGGGTCCCAGGAAGCCTGTGGCATGGCATTCATCAATGAAGACCAGGGCATCATACTTCTGGGCCAGCTGGCAGATCTCCCTCAGGGGTGCAATGTCACCATCCATGGAGAAGGCACCGTCAGTTGCCACCAGCCGCAGACGATATTTCTGTTAGAGGGAAAGAGGCATCCCCAGGGGTGAGGATCTCACCCTGAGGAGAAGGGCTGGCAAAGGAGACCAGGACATACTCTTAACTCCTGTAGAGAGTTGATATATCTAACTGAAATTGGGGGGATTTGCATTGCAACCGGCTGCTTTGCCATCTTGTCTATCCATGCCTGTCTGTGCCTGTCGGCATAAACAATGCCTACTGCATGGGAAAAGGCAGAGCTCACCATTCAGGGCTGGTTACTGCACAGGTAGCACAGCTAAGTGAGTGCCCTCGTGTTCGGGTGGGAGCAGACCTCCATACCTGCGCTTCCTGCAGCTTGGCCTCCAGGTCCTGCATGTCCATGTGCTTGTAGCGGTACTTGTTGGCCTTGCACAGGCGGATCCCATCGATGATGGAGGCGTGGTTCAGTTCATCCGACAACACTGCATCCTCTGGGGTCAGCAGGGCCTGGCCACACCAAACAAAAAGGATCATCCTTAGCTCTGTTGTGGCACCTCACCAAGATGTTTCAGCCCCTCTCGGTACAGAGGACAAGGCTGCAATTGATTGCAGCTGCCATGTCTCTCCTGGCACTGCTAAATTTTCCACTTTCCTTCCCAGCCACCTTATCCCCTGATTTCTTTAGGCCAGGCTCTTGTCTGTGGCTTCTGAGCTCAAAACCTCCCCCCTAGCAAGCCTGGAAGATCGCCCATTCCCTCACCTACACTTTAAGGGGAAGTACAGATCTCTGAGGAAACAAGAGCCCTCCCCAAAAGCTGGAGCTGGCTGGGGACAGGGGAGGTGAAGGCTGATTAAATGCCTCTGCGTGGCTTCCCCAGTCCAAGGACCTTAAGTCGGGGCTCTTCACCATTAGTCACTGCCATCTTTTCTGGCACACACAGCTCACATCAGAGCCTCTGGAAGACACAGCAGGCACATTGCTGTCACCTCCTTCCTCCATGCACAACACTCAGGAAGCCCTACAAACCTCAAAGATACCAGCGTTGGCATCAAAGCAGCTGGCATAGAGAATGGCATCTTCCCTCTGGTGGAAGCGTGCGATTTTCTCCTCCAGGTCCTTGTGAATGCTCTAAAGGGAAGAGAGAGTGAAAGTCAGAGGTGGAGCAGCACAAGTTCTTGCTTGCCCACTGAGGTTAAATGCTGACTTGTAAGGGGAGGAAACAGCCAGGTTTTATTCAGAAAAATGTGTGCATGGGAGAAGTTAGTTGTGTTCCCTGAAATATGATTATGGTTTTGGATGCCAAAACCTCAGCAGGGAGCTCCCCAAGCACAGGGGAGCAGCTCTGAGTTTTCTTTGCACTTAACCAGCCAGCGCTCTGAAAGGGCTCCAGCAGGGATAAACTGGGGTGGGTCTGATAGAGCCACTTCAAATCAGGTTGACTGTAATTTTGACCCACAAGAGAGGGAAAAAGACGTTAATTTTCTGAATTCAGAGTGGTGTTTCGTTTCTTTGCTCTCAGGTGTTGTAATGGTTTAAACTGGCATATTTCCAGATCTTTGGCTAGTGGGGACCTAGAAGGCTCTTTTTTTCACCGAGCCACGTGTACCTTACGGCTGTGCACGCATGCGAGTGTCGAGAGGGGAGTCTGCGTGGACACCCTGCGAAAGACTACCGCGGTGCAGGGGATGCTGCCCGGATGCCCGGTACCTGGGTACCGCAGATAAAGCGGACCGAACTGAGCCCAGCGCCGAACTTCTCGAGGGCCTCCACGGCGGCACGGATCACCTCGGGGTGGCTGGAGAGACCCAGGTAATTATTGGCACAGAAGTTGATGATCCCTGCGGGAACACAGAGAAGCGGGGACATCGCACCGGGGGAAGAGGAGGCCGAGAGCCCCCCTCGCCGCCGCCCGCCCCGCACGCACCGCCTCCGCCGCCCGCCAAGCGCAGGTGGGGACCCTGTCGGGAGGCGATGACCCGCTCGCTCTTCCAGGTGCCAGCGCCTCGGATGTCCTCCAGCTCGTTCTCCAGCCGCTGCCGGAGCCGAGCCGCCGCCGCTCCGGACGCGGCCCGGGGGGCGCCGGCCCCGCCGGCCCCCCCGCCCCGCAGCGCCCGCAGCGCCCGCACCGCCGCTGCCGAGCGCCACATCTCGCCGCTCCGGGCCACCCCGGGGCGGGGCTACGGCGGCCAGGCGGCGGTAATTAACCACGGGTTAATTACAGACCAATGACCATTGGCCACCGGGGCACCGCCCCCCGGCGGGCGGGGAGGGGAGGAGCCGAGCCGAGCCGAGCCGAGCCGAGCGAGCCGAGCGAGCCGGGCGGGGTGGGGTGGGGCTGCTGCGGCTCCGCCGGCTGGAAGGCACTCGGATACCTTCCCTGGGAGGCGTTCGGCGTCTTCTTTGGAGGAGAGGCTCTGTCCCAAAGGGTTTAGGCAGCCCAAAGCCAGGCGATTTGGGATGCCCGGAGTCTAAAGAATCCTGGAGAAAAGGCACCCATGGGATTTAGGAACTGTAAGGGGGTCGTGGACTAGGGCCTGAGGGGGTTTGGGATTTTGGAGCAACAGGGAATCATGGACCTTAAGGATCAACAAGCCCAGGGGCACTAGGTGCCCCCATCTAAGGGATTTGAGGTCCTCAGAACAAGGGACTTTGATCCTAAGTGGGTTATGGGTGCCCACCACTGTGGATAATGAACCAAGGGTCTGTAGGATTGGGTGCATCCAGCTGAGAGTCTGTTGGACCGAGAGGTTTAGGATTTACCAGGTAAAAATTAGATACCCAAGCCCAAGAAATTTGAGTGCCTCTGGCCAAAGGGGTTTGTGAGCCACAGGTCCAGGGGCTTAAAACACAAGGAGTCATAGAATGATAGAATGGTTTGGGTTGGAAGGGTCCTTAGAGACCATCTAGTTCCAACACCCCCAGCTGTGGGCAGGGACATCTTCCATTAGACCAGGTTGCTCAGAGCCCCACCCAACTGGCTGGAATACTTCCAGGGATGGAGCTTCCACAGCTTCTCTGGGCAACCTGTTCCAGCTGGACAAAGTATCTCCATCCTCCACTACAGCTGACTGGGGAATACTATGGCCAGAGTGGTTTAGGCCACTCATTCCAGGGCAATTAGGCACCAGGCTCTTGAAAGGCATTCAGGGGCTTCAGCTTAGGTGGTCAGGAGCTTTTGGTCCAAGGGTCTTACGAACAAGAGCCCTAAGGGATTAGGTGCCTCCAGGCCAAGGATTTCAGTACCCTGAAGTACACAATTTGGAATCCTCCATGGCTGAAAGAGTCAGGCACTGTCTGCCCAAGTGATTTAGGAACAAGAGGCCAAAGGATTTGGGATCCATTGGGGAGGGTGAAGATGCTGGGCTCACGAGATTTAGGCAAGCAAGCCCAAGGGGACTGGGCACCGAGAGTTTTTGGGATTTCAGAGCTCCTGGCCCAGGTGGTTGGGGATCTTGATGTCCAAAGAGGTTAGATGTCTCTAGTCAAGAAGGATTAGACAACTTCTGCCTGAAGCTCAGACCCTGCTGAGCAGTGGGGCCAGCCCACAGGCTCCCTGCCAGCCCTAGCTGTCAGGATCACCCCGCCCTGCCCAGGGAGGGGCTCTGGCAGGGGCCAGGCAGGCCCTGGAGTCCTGCCAGCCCCCACTGGGCACAAAGCCAGAGCCCCAGGTGACAGCAGGGCCAAGCTCAGCAGTCCTGCCTCGCTCTGTCCTGGCTGCCCACCCGAGCCTTCCTGCAGAGCTGGCCACTGCCGTGCTCGGGATGTTCCTCTCTAGGGAGCCAAGCCACTTATGGCCATGTTTGTCCTTTCTACCCAGGGTGATCCTGCTTCCCACTTGATGGGCACCTCCAACTCCTTGAGAGCCAAGGTGGACAGACTTTGGCCCTGTTCCACCTCCT
>NW_016690282.1:788524-809297 GCF_001604755.1 Lepidothrix coronata
GCAGCCCAGCACTAAAAAAAACCAAGACATACACACAAGAAATTTCTGAGACATCAAAATGAAAACCAGACCAGTAACTCTTAAAAATGGGAACTCTCCATACTAAAGATGTTCCTTTTTTTCATTCATTAACTGCCTTATTTTAGTGATTTCCATTCAGCAATAGATCAATTCTTTATAAAATGCAATAGAAAGGGGTAAAAATAAAGGCAACAGCTATTTACAGAACCAACAGGGAGAGTACCGAAACGCCTCTAGACTTCTTCACTTCTTCTTGGGTGACTTCCGGGCACTGGACTTGGCTCTGGGTTTCGACCGCTTTGCCTTCTTGGGTTTGGACACCTTCAGCGACTTGGCCTTAACAGTCTTTGGCTTCTTGGCTTTCTTCGGGCTGGACCTCGACTTCTTCCTGGCTTTCCTGGTGGCAGATTTGGGCTTCTTTGCTGGTGACTTGGCTTTCCTGGACCTAGCTCTTTTCCGGGGTGAAGTGGATCTCCTGGCGGCCTTCTTCCTCTTCTTGGCCGGGGACTTCTTCGCCTTGCTGGCCTTGGCCAGGCGGAAAGAGCCGGAGGCACCGACCCCTTTGGCCTGCTTGAGGACTCCGGCAGTGAGCAGGCGCTTAATGGCGAGCCTGATCTGGACGTCGGCGTTCTGGCCCACCTTGTAGTGGCTCTTCACGTACTTCTGGATGGACTGTCGGGATGAGCCGCCACGGCTCTTGTCGGCCCGGATGGCTGCCGTGATCATGTCCGTGTACGTGGGGTGGGCTGCTGGACGCCGCGCTGACCGGGCCCTCTTGGGCTTGGCGGCCGGAGCCGGGGCTGGGATCGGGCTGTCGCTCATGGCGAGTGCTTCGTTCCGCGATGCCCCGCTATGCCCTCGCGGCAGGAAGCGTGGTCCGCCTGGCCGGGGACCCCCGCCCCTGGGCGGGAAAAGGCTGGGAAGGGAGCGGTGGGTGAGTGAAGCCGCAGCACAGCCGGTGCCGCGCTGCCTCCCGTGCCCCCGCCGGTGCCTCTGCGGCCGCGCCCGCCGCGGGCTCCCTTTAAAGCCGCGGTGCGGACCGCGGGGAGGACTTCCCCGCGCGCACCACCCGCCGCCGGTGTCCCCGCGTGTCCCCTGCCACGCCCAGACCCGACCCGCCAGGAGGGACAGGCAGGGACAGTGCGGGGGACAGTGTGGGATCGAGAAGAGTATTGGGGGGAAACACTGGGACAGGGAGGGACGCTGGTGGAGTCAATGCGGGATAATGAAGGACAAGCACTTGGAAGGGACACTGAGTGGGGCACTCTGGGACAAGGTGCATTTGGAAGGATATTGAGTAGGCACGAGGAAGGACACTGAATGGGACATGGTGAGACAGTGGGGAGTACTTATGGACACTGGGAAGACAGGGACAGGCATGGCAGGGATACTCAGGGCAACATCAAGACAGACAGGGGACACTTAAGAAGGGACACTTAAGGAGGGACACTTAAGGAGGACACAAGGGATGGGGGAAGGACACTTAGCAGGGACACAAGGAGACACCCAGGAAAAATAACAGGGCACAAGGAAGAACACCAGGCAAGACATCAAGGGGACAAGGAAGGACACAAGAGGAGACACTGAGGGTCTCACCAAGGAGAAAAGGGAGAGCACTGGGTGCAAAATCATCTCAGCAGCAGTACTCCACGGCCAAATACCTCTGCCTCCTCCTCTCCCCCTTTGCTTTCCACCAGGTGCTTTGGGGACACCAGCTCAGCCCTAGCATGTGTATGGTGAGGGGTCACAAATAACAGCCTGGCCCCTTATTTTTAGGGGACACACACAACTCTTTGTGAGGGGACAGAGCAGGGACATGTAACAGTGGCAATCAGCCATCCTTTCCCCACTGGATGAGCAGTCGGCTGTTCCTGGGAGATTAAGTGTAGCCACTATCATCATCTTGCCAGTAGGATTTAGATGATGTTTTCCCCTTATTTCTTAAAAACATGCGGGTGCAGCCACCTGGTGCCCACTGACACGCCTTGAGGTGCTCAGAGGTGAACCCCTGTGCCTCCAAATCCTGCAACGCCCCAGCATAGCATTAATGTACACAGCAAGCACCTCTTGGTAACTTCTATGTGCCCTGGGTGCCCAGGGCCATGAAAACCACCAGCCAGGGACACACAGAAGTACACATAAAAATCAATATAGATACATAAATACAAAATATAAATACCAAAATAATAGAAATTGAAATAATAGAACAAATAGAAATAGCAGAAATAGAGATAATAGAAATTAGAAATAGAATCATAGAATCATAGGATGGTTTGAGTTGGATCGGACCTTAAAGACCATCTAGTCCCAGCTCTCCTACAGAGAAAACTTCCACTAGGCAGGTTGCTCAGAGCCCTATCCAACCTGGTCTTGAACACTTCCAGGGATAGGGCATCCACAACTTCTGTGGACAACATGTTCCAGTGCTTCACAACACTCACAGCAAAGATTTTCTTCCTAACATCTAATCTAAACCTGCCCTCATTCAGTTTAGAGCCGTTCCTCCTTGTCCTACCACTACAGAGAGATAGAAATAGAAATAGAAATAGAAATAGAATAGAAGCCTTTGATACTTTCTTCCTGGAGAACACAAGTACTGTGTGAGGGCCTAGCCCAGGAGGAGATACTCGGGCCTCTGATGCTTTCCCACAGACGGAAGGGCCACTGAGGGCATCTCCTTGTGCCTCCCTCCCTGGTGCAGCTTCACATGCCCCATTTCATTTGGGGAGTGGGAAAGGTTCTCAGCATTGGACTTTTTTAGGAGCAAATTGCTCCTAATGGTAGAGAGAAATAACCACCCTCTCACCTCCCCTGGGGTTTGCTTTTGTTTTAAGGCCTAGCGAATACATGGCTTTTCATCCCATATGGAGAGCATGGGCCGGGGGCTCTGGTGGCCTCTGTACAACACTTTGCCTGGCCAGAGGACGTCTCATTTTTCCTATCTGGGAATAAACTGCCAGCACTGGCTGCCTGCACGTAGGCAACCCAGGCACACGCAGATAAGGCACCATCTGCTTTTATTTGCATCCAAGTTTTTAACTGTCAGAAGCAGCTCACCCATACTCCAAGCTCTGGGGATAGAGGAGAAGGTTTAGGGGGGGTTTAGGAATTGGCCCCCGAGGCTGGCACAGTGCCATGGTCTGACTGCATAACCTCCAGCCTTAAAACCCAGGCAGTCATTATCTATATAGTGCAGTGATGTGGGGGCAAAGGCGGGAGGGAGGGGAGGAAAGGAGACAGAGAGGGAGGGGGCAGATGCTTTACCTAATTTTGGACATCTTAGGGATCTAATCTCAGCTGTTCACCTGGGCAGTTCCTGCAGCTGATCTGGGCTGCTCAGCCTCCTCCGGTGGGTGCCGCTGCTGGCAAACAAACACCCTCTCCCCCATACATGGTGGTTCTGGCCCTTTCATCCGGACTAGCTCCCTAACTTTTAGGCAGTCAAAATAGAGGGAAGATCCTGTGCCCCTGAGCAACTTGCTGGAGGGAAGGTAGACGGGTGGTCACAGCTCATCAGGCTGCTGTTGGCCTTGTACATGGTGGGTAACCTGGTCAAGGTAACCCTTAAGCACCCCACTTGATGCTGGAAAACACTCCTTGAACCTTGCACTGTTTTACCTATGCATCCTTAACATGAACTGCTCAAGACTGAGAGGAATTTCCAGCCCCTAGTAGGATGTCAAGGCTGGAGGTGGAATGCAGATGCTGCAGAGCAATGCAAGTCCTGTTGCTTCTGGGAAGTGGGGTCCAGAACTGCAGGCACCCCACTGCAGGTAGCACAGGAGGGCTCATCCAGAAGGAAAAGTTATTCTTATGGGCCACTCACGCCATGGGCCACTCATGCCAGCTTGGGCTCGTGCCTGTGTTTTTGGCCACAGGAACCTGCCACCATGCCCAGGACAGGGTGGGTTACCCCCTGCAGTCACTTTTCTCCTCAGTAAAAGCTACCCGACCACTCCAAGCCTCCTGTGCCTCCCATTTCTGGCATTAGTCAGCAGAGGTTGGGAAATACCACTTCTCCGACAAACTCCAGAGGACAGAGCCTGGCAGAAGAATCCTCTCTGTAATCCTATTTACCTTCTCCTCCCTCCCTGCACTGTGTTCAGCCAGACCCCATGGGGATTTACACAATTCCAGCTGCAGATTTTGTCTTAAATGGTCAAACTGTCCACACTGGATGTGCTACAGATCTGCTGGGTAACAGCCTCTGCCTTGTAGGGGCAGGACAGCTGTTCAGAGGCATCCGAGCACACCAGGGCACTTCTGGAGATTATTGCCAACGACAACGTCTCATTTTACCCAATTTCCATTTTCAAAGAGACTCAAAATCACCAGCAGTGGGACTTGGTAGCAGTCAGATCCAAGTGCTTCTGTCCTTTTTTAATAGCAAAACTGGGAAATTGGCTGATGTTCCAGCCATGTTCATCAGAGCTTCAGCCCTGAGCCCCCGACACACAATGCAGTGTAGTCAGCCCAGCATGAAGCCACTCAGCCTGGCCAGTGCTACTGGCAGAGCAGGCTTGAAAGATGCAAATAAACAGCAAAGGGGCATTGTCTCTGGCTGCTGGACTTATTACCACTGTTTTAAAAGATTTATGAGTTGGTTTTTAAGGGCAAGCTCCTTGTGGGAACTGGGATACTGGCTCTCATGCAACCACAGTGCTGCACAGCTTTAGGTTTTCCCTGTGCTTGAGGCTGGGACATTTCTCACAGCCACAATCCAGCTGGGGCCAAGCGAATGGGGTACAGTCATCGCTTTGGGATGCTTTTGGGGCTCTGCCGGCCATCATGCCTATCATCCACGGGCATTTTGGTCACCTCCTCTCCCTGCCACTCTTCCCCCACCCGGCTCCCCTGCACTCAGGAGATAACGACACACAGACGATGGGGTGACCATATCGCCCCGACACAGACGAGACAGGGGCAGCCTGATTAACGCTGCGCCAGTTTTGGAGGCAGAGTCCCCCATCACCCTGGGATGACGGGATGCTTGTGCCCTGCTGGTGGCTGATCTGCAGCCGCAGAGCCTCAAGGAGGGACAACTCTACCACATGTCACGCGCCCACACATTTCGCCTGTGCTTACACGACACATTTATCGGGGTTAAGCAGCCCTGGTCCGAAAGGCAGAAGAAAACAACACACCGCCCCAACAAACCAACCCAAACACAAGATACCAAACTTTCAGGGAAGGGGTGGGTGAGCGTTGTGCAAAACAGCAGTTTGCAGTTCATTCCTTGCTTGCCCCATGTCCCACTTTTGGGTTTTTTTTCTCCCAGATGTAGGTACAACCATGCAGACTGTTGTTTTGTTGGTTGTTTTTTTCTAAAAACCTCCCAGGCATCCCCCAACCTGCCACACTGTGCTCTGAACCCCATTTTTTTCTCTCCTTATTTGGTTCCTACCAATCCGCATGGCAAGACCAAGCCCTGCAACCTGGAAGCAGCTGCCCTGACCTGCTCTATCACCTCTTGCCTTCCTTCCCATCTCAGCCTCCTGTGTGCCAAATGCTTGTCCCATCCCAAACTCAATGGCAACAGCTATGTCCTGCTGTGAGGCAGAGGAAAAAGCCTGGACCTTGAGCAGCACAGGGACAGGAGGGTTTCTAGGCCAAGGGCAGGAGGCCAAGAAACATCTATAGCAAGCCCTGGTGCTCCACAGGTGCAGCGGGGAGTTGAGCTCATTGCTTGGACTCTTGCACCATCCATTGGGTTGCCCAAGGGCCTTGTGCACTTGACCAAAGCCTGCCACCCAATTTTACCCGAATTTGTGACTTACGAAGAAGTTTGCCTTACCTAGGGAAAGCAGTTGTCGTAGCCCTTCTCGGTGAAAGAGTGGGCCTCTATTTGTCTGCACAGCCCAGCCCCAGGGGATGCCAATACCATGGCAAGGTGATCACATGCTGAGGAAAGGGTGCTGCCCTAACTACCCTCATTCTGGCTGCCACCGTGTTCTTACACTCTGCTTCCATCCCCACGTCTCACAGTACTCCATCCTCCCAGCTGACACATCTGTTGCCTCTATCCAAGAATCCTCCTTGACCCCTTCGTCCTCCCCTCTTCAGATGTTGCCCCCAGCCCCAGCATGTACCTGCAATTGGGGCTCTTCTGTAATTGCCAGCAGCCTATTTGAGCAATAGCTCCTGTTTACATTGGGATGGGGCTGAACAAGAAATAGTCACCCTCAGGTTCTCCACTGGGACAAAAAAGCAATATGCTTCATCCAAAAAAGAGGAGGAGGAAAGCATTTGAGATCCCTCTGATCTCCCCCAGGACCTATATATACTGTTTACTCTGCCAGTAATTTGCAGTGCCATGTGCCCTCCCAAAACTGCATTTACTAATGGAGCTCAGGCTCAGCTCTTCCTCCCTGAGGCTGAGAGTCCATGTGGAATTTTGGGAGCAGTGTGGTGAAGCAGATTACTTCCCCCCTCAAAGCCAAAGGTGAAAACATCTGGATAATGGCACTGCAGGGCTCCTCTCGCTCTCTAGCCAGGGGCTGGGTGTGTTCCTGCTGCTTTCCCTTACCAAACCCTGAGGGAGGGAAGCAACTGGTCAGTATGACCCAAAACCTTGAAATTACCCTTCCCCTCACCCCTGTGGATTAGGGCCACATGGTAAACCTTCCCCTCGAGGAACACATTTTTCTCAGCGAAAGGGGAAGATTTTATTAAGTTAAAAGTTGAAGGGTGCAGCAGAGCAGCAGCAGCTGCCACCTTGGGGAGGTTGGCTCCGGCGGGTGCAGTAGCAGCCTCACAGCTCCTCTTCTCCAGAAAGGAGAAGCCCCGTGGCTTTGGGCTCCTGCCAACGCGGGTTCTCGAAGGAGCCAAAAGGGCAGATACGGAGAGAGCTTGATCATGCGGACTCTTGCCAAGGTGTCCTCTTTCAAATGTCCCAGGCAAGCACATCCATGGCAGGTGGCCCCAGCGTCTCCCTCCTATGGCTTGCATGTCTTCTCCGCAGGTCCTGGGGGGTGGCACGGGGAGGGGAAGCATGGTCCTTGCCGTACATCCCAGGGGACCGTGGAGACATTTGGAAGAGAGGGAATACATGCCAAAGGTGGCTGTGTGGCTGGGTGCAATGGGGCTGGGGAAGGGGAAAAAAAAAACAGATTCTCTTTTTCAGGTTAGAAAAATGCTGGTGATGTAGTAAAAGTTTTCCTCCTCCTCTTCCCCTTCTTTCTGTGGGGGGAAAATTCCTCTATAAAATATAATTTTCACATATAAAAATCCTGAAGAAGGTGCATGTAAGGAGCCAGTCCAAACAATGTGCTCAGGTATGCAGGCAAAAAGGGTTCATCCAAAAAGCTTTGGGAAGGGAGTGAGGAGGTTGGGGGTGTGTGGGATTCCTTGCCAAGGCGATAACGGATGGGATTCAACCTCCCTCTCCCCACAAGTGAGGAATGGAGCAAATACAAAACTAGAACAGATAACAAACGTAGAGCAGACCTAGAGAGAGAGACAAAACAGAAATGGTTTAGAAAGACTCCACTGAGCACAGAAATGCCGACCTTTCTGCTCCCTGGAGAGATGGCTGTCTGGTTCCCTGCTACAGACCCACTCATTTCAGTGCCCATCAGCAAGCGCTGGTGGAGCAGGGTGACCCCAATTCCAATGGCCATGGCATCCAAGCAAGGGCAGAAGCAGTACGGACAACAGGATGCCCTTGTCCTGTCACCCGGCTTCCCTCCCCAGCCACGGCAGGAATATCTGTAGGTGAGTGTGGGAGAAGGGCTGGGTCTAGTCAGGGCTGCCTTGATGCAGACCTAAAATTTCCGTTCTGTGATAGGGAAACCACTTCAAAGGTGAACAGAGCAGAAACACAGCCTTACATGGGGAATGTGCAACTGCCCCCACATTGTCACCCAAGCCACAGGTCGAAGGCCAGCATTTAGCTGGCTCCCACATCCAGCCTGGTTGAGCAGCACTTGGTGCTGGCTGCATCAAGAGCAACAGTGAAAAGGGGGCTGAAGCCCTTGGGAGAATGTCAGGGACAACAGGAGGGCCAGGGGTGCAAGAAGCAGCGAAGGAAGAGTTTAAGCCTAAAGTTTCAACACTGAGTGGAGCAGTAGAAACTGGCAGCTTCCATCGCCCTGTCAATGTGCAGCAGCCAGTCTCAGCCAGCTGCACCCGCAGAGGACATCACAGCACCCTCAGTGCTCACCTTTACTTGCCGACACTGTTGCACAGCGACTCCTTCTCCTGCAGAGCCGCCATGGCCAGGCGCAGGTGCTCCTTCAGCTGCTCGATCTCTCGCTCTGAGCGCACCTTGATGTGATTCAGCTCTGCATAGACATCTTGGTATTTCCCTGAGGCAAATCTCTTGTCCTGCCAAGGGAGGGAGAGATTCTGGGCTGATATTAGGGAGGGCTGCAGCAAGGCAAGCCCAGCAGGTGAGAAGCAGAAAGCTAGCCCTGGGTTTGATGCCCATCCCAATCTGGGCCATGCAGAAACTATCCAGAAGATGAGCATGGAGGTAGCACTTTGCAAAACCTGGGCTAGGAAGGAAGGCAGAGACTGGTGCCGCAGCAGTGGGGATCTGCAGCATCAGATTGATGAGGCAATGTGGGCTTTACCATGGCTTGTGTACGTGTGGAGCAGCCATATGGGAAAAAAAACACCACCAGGGATGCAGGCTACTGAGAGAGTTGGGCCCAGCTGCTTATATGGCAAAAAACTTTCATGAGTAAGTTATAATCTCCTTGAGCATCACTGAATCGCAAAGCCTCTTTTAGGTTCTCCTTTGGCAGGGGTCTTTGAAAATCCCTCTGAATGAGCTGCTGCCAGTGGAGGGAGCAGCACGCCCAGAGACAACACCCAAGGAAATACATCCACCCAGAGAGGGGATAACTAAGGGAAGCAGAGTGCGAGGCAGGCTTCATCCAGGTTTCGCACTTGGAAAAGAAGGGCTCCTGGCCTGTCCATGCTTGTATGTGTTTATATCTGGGTAAACCAGCAGTGAAGTCTCTGTGACACTTCCCTTCTACAAGGTAAGTCTATGCCAGCCCATGCTGTTTGGAGCTGCTATGTGCTCTGCAGTCAGCAACGACAAGGAGCACAAGAGGGTTTGTCCTGAGCATTCATTAAACCCAGCTGAACTCTGCTGATATGCAGCCCTGGTGCCCCCCTCCCTCCCCTCTCCTGCTGATTTCCCAGTAACTCCCAGAAAACACCACCTTTTGCATCATCTGCAGCTCCTCCCGGAGGCACTGCACCTCCTTCTTTAGGTACTGGAGCTCGTTCTCCTTCACTCGCAGCAGCACCTGGGCCAGAAAGTGGGAGAGGAACCAGAGATGACTCAAGAGCCACCATCTCGGAAGGGCTGGAAGGCCCTGGCGCAAGCGCGATGGTGGGAAAGGAAGGAAGGACCAGAAGGGCTGGGGCAGGAAACGGCGCAAACAGCCTGAGAGAGCGGCAGAGGGGAAGCTTGCATTCCTGCTTCCTGCACCATCTCCGTTGCTCCATCCGGCACCCCACTCCCCACCTGCTCTAAGCCAAAACCGTTGAGAGGAGAAGATTCCCCAGAGCGGGTAGGGATGGAGGCAGTGGGGCAGCCAGGGGGACCCCCATACCTCCAGCTCGCAGGAACTCCGCTCATTGTTGTGCGAAGAGCGGTCCCCAGAGCTCCGTGATGAAATAAAGCTCCGCAGCTTCCCGATCTCATCTGAGAGGCGGGTCTGCAGCTCCTGCAGCCAAAGCCAAAAGACGTCAGAGTAGCCATGGCACAGGCCTCTCTACTGTCCTGACCCTTCCATCTTCATTCCAGCCCTACTCCAGCTTAGACACCATTTCGTAACTCCCTGTCCACAGCTGAAAGCAGCATCTACAATCTGCAGAATACATTTGCCATATTTAACACCACAGTTATAATAAGCCCAACTACAATCTCTCAATCTTCTTCTGACGATAAGATCTCAGAAGGGAAGAAATATGAAAAAATAGGGGAGTTCTAACAGAGGGGCTGAGTTGTGTGAGGGAAAAACATGCTTCACAGTGTCTGCTAGCAGGGAAAGCCCTTCTCTTGCCTGATTTTTCCGGAGGAGGTCCTTCCCCTCCTGCTGACAGCGCTGCAGTATCTGCTCCCGCTCCTCTGCCTTCTGGGTGAGCTCCCCAATTTCCAGGCACTTCTGGGAATACTGCTCAGAAAGCACCTGCAGCTCCCGCTTCAGGGAATCCACGTCCAACCTGCCAAAGAGGCACCAGCTCATCACTGCCCCAAAACCCTTTCCAGCTCCTGGCCACTGGCATCACCCTCCCCCCTGCCATGGCCAGCCTCTGCCCACATCAGTCATTAGCACACGACAATGTTCTCTGTGGACCAAGGCTTCAGTTTCCACACTCCCACACTTGAGTGTGGTGCTTCTAGGAGCTTCAAGGCATGCAGGAGATATCTAGGAGCTTTCCATAAAGAAAATAGAGGGAAAAAGCTGCAGGGAAGAGGGAAGTGGTACAGGGAAAAGCACCAAGTAGGAGACAAACCTCCCTGCTCTACAGCTCCAGCAGCCCTGGAATTCACCACTGGGTACCCATCACCCCCGAGGAGGGAACTGGGGAGGTGGCAGGAAGAACAGCTGGGGGCTAGAGCTGCAGAGAGGGTACAGTGACACTGGCACAAGGCAGCATCCCTGGGAAAGGAGAGCAAGAGAGGTGCTTTCTTACTGGTGCTGCTTCTGGAGGGCTTCTGGGAGAGAGCTGCATTGTTGGAAGCTTCGTGTCCTGCCTAGCTCCTTATTCATTTCCTCCCTGTGGGCTTTCTTCAGTGCTTCGATGGCTGCAGAGGGGGACAATGGGAGATGGGGGATCAGGCTGTGCCAGCTTTAGTCGGGGAAACCACACCAGGGAACTGGCTAAGCTCTTGCCACTGCAAGTTCCCAGATCTATCTTTGCAGATTCCCCCTCCTCCTCTTCTGCCCTCAGGACAGCCCCCACCTTCTCCAAACCCCAGGATCACCATACTGCCAAGGAGACTAACACAATGTGGGAACTTCCTACCACCTCTGTCAGCCCTGCCCACCTACAAGAAAGCGCTGGCCCCCTCCCACCCATCCACAGAGGCAAGACACCATTTCCTGCAGTATCTTTACCATGCCATCTCCACCAGCACCACAGGTCCAAGGAGCACCAAAGCTCATGCTCCAAGAAGCATCGGTCTCACACCAGTAAGATCAACAGAGTAGCTCCAGATGACTGGAGTGACTGGCTTCTGGCAAGAGACATTTGGGAGAGGTGGGAGGGACCCAGCTGAGCAGGGGCACAGCTTGGTGTGTGCTCCTACCTGCTGCTGTTGCTGCTGCCTCCTCTGCCAGAAGCCGCTCCTTCTCCTGCCGCAGTCGCTCCAGCTCCCGCTGGTGGTGCCTCTGGAGCTCCTCCATCACTTGCTTGTGGGATGACTCCATCTCAGCCAGGCTACGCTCACAGGCCTCCTGTTGTGTGGAGGAGAGGAGGGCTGAGAGACCAGGAGGGAAGACAGAAGGGCTTGGGCCAGGACAAGCACCTGGCTCAGCTGATGTTTGCCTTTGCAAACCTCACCCAAGTCCAGGGACACTTTGAGAGAAGTAAGGCTACTTCCCAGGAGGGTCTTTTCCTTCTGAAAGTGAAGTAGCACTTTAATCTCTGAACACAACCATTTGAGAGGGACACACATCTTGCAACCCCTTGACACTTTACAGAGGAAGAAAAATTCCTCTGGCTCTTTAAAGCAGCAAGACAGGAACATCCCTCTTGGGCCAAGAGTTGGGAATAACGCGCAGTCCTGACCCTCCACCAGGCTGCACTGCCTGGCCGAAGAAGATCAACGGAGGGAACTGCATCTCAGTATCTGCCTTTTAAATGAAGCAGCATCTCCCGGAATCAATGAAAACTGAGCCTCTTCTCCTGAAAAGTGACACTCTGCACTGCCCTGAGGCCCAACAGAGGCTGTGAAAGAGCCCTCCCCACAGCCTAATGGTTAGGGATCCTCCTCACACAGATCGCCCTCCTTTCTGATAGCTCTGAGACCAAAGGGATAGTTCTTTCTACGCTGAGTGCTGTGGTTAACTCAAGATAGAGCAAAGCAAAGCGGTTCCCACCTTGGCACTACATCTCTGCTCCCCCTCCAGCACCACCCCAAGCCTCTCAAGAAGTATTTGTTCATCACCAAACCATGCCTTTTCTTTAAAAAGCCTGGGGCTCAAAGACAACAGCAGAGAGCTAGGAAGTCATCACATCCTCCCACAGCCCCTTGCCATCCCATTCCTTCACCCAGGACTAAGGCAAGGCTGATACAAAGGACACTGCAAGACAAGTGTATGAATGCAAGTCCTTGCTGGCTACTCTTCTCTACTGAGAGAAGCTCACAGATCAGCCAAAGGAGAGGAAAAGGTAAGGAATCAATTTGGTGATCTGTCCACGGACTGGCTGCAACCCTTGGCAGAGAGAACAAATCCTTTGGGGAAAGGTCAAGTTTGGCCTCAAATGTGAAATGCTGGCCTTTAGAGAAAAGTTATTAGGAAGATAAGGGAGTTCCTCCCCACTGCTTTTGCTTTTTTTGACCGTTAAGAGGCCTGTGAGATGCAAATATTAAATCAAGATGACAGAGAGACTGGTAAGTGTCCAGGCTGTGTGCCACAGGGCTTGTGGGTTTCTTTATCTGGGCTAGGTACAGCCAACCCACTGCAACAGACTTAGCCAGCTCCAGTTTCCTGCCCTGCCAACCTCCTCATCCCGGCATCTTTCAACACATAGGGCACATCCTGAAAACCCCACTGCATGGTAGAACAGCAGCCTCCCCACAGGAAATCCCTATGGGATGTGACCCTGCTTACTTTGGATGAGTCTGTGAGAGGGAAAAATAAATAAACAAAGCAAAGAGAGAGGCTGAAGCATGAGCAAATTCTGCTTAGCAGCTCTCCCACGTGCCGTCCTCAACAAATGGCCTGTGCTGTCAAAGTGACCTTCAGGACTTGAGCGGTCCTGACAGGGATTAGAGCTCCCCAGGGACTGACTGACTGCTTTTAAAAGGCACTCATGAGCCCCTATTAGCAAGAACCACAGCAGCAAACCACGGGGGAATGCACCAGAGGCTCTGCAGAAAGCTGCTGACCCACTCACGAGCTCATCCCCCAGCCTAGGCCAGGCCAGCATTGTATGCATGTGCAAAGTGGGGGACAGATCCTGCACCTCTCCCTTAACTCTTCTTCTTTTTGTTTATAATTCCGGTCCCTTTAAGGCCAGACAACATCCACCAGCCTTTATGTAATTAACATTGATTACAAATGGGCCCAGTTAGGGTCACCATGACAACCCAATGATTAGCAATACCTGCTCAGCAATAAGCTGAGTCCTAACAATTCCCAGTTTGGTACTGGGAGTGATCCCAGGGTCCTGTGTCCTGCATCCTGCTCACCTGTGAGATGTACCCTCGGGGCACATGGCTGTCTCCCTGGGATGTTGCTGCCTCCCGAAGACTCTCATTTCTGGCCCGGCAGGACTCCAGCTGTGCCCGCAGTGACTGGATCTGTGGAGGGAGGAGAGAGATGGTCAGCCAAGAGTAGAAAAGTGCCATGGTCCGACCAATACGCTGCATCCAAACCCTGGGCTTAAGGATGGGGAGGGCCATGCATGGCCAGTGGGGACGTCTGCTTCCCTGGCAGCCTGCCAAGGGACCAAACTGGCAAAACCAGCCCCAGCCTGGTGAGTGCTAGTAAGAAAGGGAGGAGACATCCCAGCTTCCAGAGGTGGATTCATGGTGGAGGAAACCACCACTGCATGGATCCTTTCAAAGACTGTCAGGTGAAGTGCTTGCAGGCTTGGGAACAGCCAAAGAAAGGCTGTGCATGTGTTCTGAGGAAAAACATTCCATGCAAACAGTGACAACAAATAAATTATCCTGAACCAAAACGTGGTCTGGGGAACCTCTCCAGGTGTGTGACAGCAGGCCTCTGGCCTCACCATGTTGCAAAAGCTTCCATGCACTTGACAGGTGGCAAATGGAGCCAGAAAGAAAGAACATCTTCCTGAACCTCTGCCTTGTTCTTTTGCAAAGCCTCCTGCTGTCGTCAGGGACCACACCAAGGGGCCACCAGAATCCCAGTTTCAGAGAGGAGGGATGCTCTTACCTCCTTTTTCAGTGCCTCGTTGGTGTCTCCATGGCCCCCCTTGCTCTGGTTCAGCAGTGCTGTCAAGGGCACTCGCTGCAAGTCCTTCAAAGGCAGGCGTTCCAGCTCCAGCCACTTCTTCTCTATCTCCTCATTCAGACGAATCCGCTGTTCCTCTGAAAGTGGGGGAGGGGGGAGGTCCTGCTCCCCGACCTTGCGGGAAGAGTCCCCTGCTGGGCCATCGCTGTTTGTGACCCTGCCATCAGGGGTCTCAAACCATTTCCGCCTTTCCTCCGAACGGATGGCCAGATCCCGCTCCAGCTCCTCATACTTGGGAGTTCGGTCGGAGATCCTCAAGCTCCCTTTTGTCCTCTGTGAGGACCCCTGATTCCCGGGGTCCTGTGGCAAGGGAGACAGCTCCACATAATCAAAGGCATGGCGCTGCCCATCTGCCTTCCAGTGACTGCCCTTCGAGTTCCCCTCGGAGCCCGAGCCCGAGCCTGGCCGCTGCTGCTCCTCCATCCGGAGTGAGCCTTTCTGGGGAACACAGTTACGGAAGGAGTTCTCCTTATCGCAGTCAGAGAGCCTGAAACCAGAGCAGCAACTGGTGAAGCAGAGGCACCATTTGGGAAAGGATGCCAGCAGAGGAGCTGCCAACTGCCCAAGGCTCAGCCCTCTCTCAGCCCAGCCTTATGAAACCCCACCCTGAGCATGGAGCTGGGCCTGTAGCACCCCATCCCTCAGGGAAATAGGTTCCTCCACAGGGTGGGGAAGATTGACCCCGGTTGCAGCTATGCTGGTGGAGAAACCAGTCTAAACTGATGTGGCGAGGCAAAAAGCAGGTGCAAGACAGGAAGCCATCGGGCTGTCAATCCCTGTCACCAGCTGGTGTAACCAAGCCATTTTCAGGAGAAGCAGAGAGCAGGGCTGATCTGGGAGTAATGAGATTTCCAGAGGGGTCTTCCTGGTCCCTGTCTGCCAGGGTAGAAGGGCAGCAAGTGGGAAGAGGAGAAGCAGCACAGGGCAGCTCTTACTTGGTGACATCTGGAGCACTGACTGGGCGCACATTCTTCCTCAGGGCCTCTATCCAGTTGCGCCGGATGCCTGAGGTCATCGCTGACAGGGTGAAGACGGCATCCTTTGTCTGCAACAGGGAGGTGACAGAGGGCCCGTCAGTGCCCAGTGGAGATGCAGCAGCTCCCACTCACTCCTTGAGACCTACAGGACCCACTTCCACAGGTAGTGAACAGTGTTAGAAAGGCCATCTGCTGTCTCAGGCTCTTGTGGCCACGTGGAGGGGTGGGAGAGGAGACACACTGCTTGAGGGGAAGCTCGTTACACATCCTCTATGAGACCATCTCCAAGCAAAGGCAAAAGAAACTTTGCTGGCACATTGAGACAAATATATGCTGGTGCAATCCAGCTGTTCAGGTGCTGGGAGCTGGATGGCAGCACTGTGGTACAGCAGCAGGCCACAGGGAAACCCAGACCATGAAGTGCACAGTCCTGAGCACCCACCATTTTTTATGCTGCCTTAGCAGCTGCCTCCTGCTGCTACAGCAAGTAGCCAAGGACAGGACTGTACTGGGGCTGAACCCAGGGTACAGGCTGCCACTCAGAGCACAGTGAGCCAGGCTACACCAAGGTCTGTAGTGCTCGCCACTCCCTCCCTGCGGCTATTGAGAAGTTGTCTTGGCCAACAGGTCAGTTAAACACTCCTGGCATTTAGCTTAGCTCGTGGACTGCCTCCAGCACAGCCTTCTGCCAGCCCTGCAAAGCCTCTTTCTTCTCCTTCCTTTGCAGGCGGGCAGCACTTGTGTCCCTGAGCGCTGCCACCCATGTGTCACCAAACCAGCCTTGCTGGGCCACCATCCTGGCAAAGGATTTGCTCAAATTGCCTCTCAGCATCTTGGCATGGGGAGGGAGCACACATTCCCACCCAGCATCCCTTGGTGCTACTGCTCTGTGCCCAGGCAGTGCCAGACACTCACGTGTATCTGGAAGCCATAGTTGCGTTGCACTGCAAACTCTGTCACATCCGTGCAGGAGCGGAGGTCAATTTCTCCGTCAAGGTCATCAGCCTGCAAGCACAGCCACCCGCGAGGACATCAGTGCTCACTCAGCTTTGAAAAAGCCTCCATCACTTGTCAGCACCCTAAACAAAGTGCGGGCCACCTCTGTCTTCACCCCACAGCTCTCTTGGAGCCAGGCTCAGCTCTCCAGAAACCAGGCTCCTCTTCTAATCCAAGGGCAGCCAGCAGGGTGGAGAGCATCAGAAATGCCCAGCCACAGAATCAGCCCTTCTGCTCACCTCCCACCACCAGCAGTCCCCCTAGACTTCACCACCCCACATCACCCCTTGGCAAAGAGCAGCTTGCCACTTCCAGTGTCCTTCAGGAGGACATGATACTGCCGCTTCTCCCTGGAGCACACTGGTCACGCCAGGGCTGTGCTCTTCTACCCCCTGGACAGGAAGGAAGAAATGGCTGGAGAAAGAATGGCCATGCTTACCTCCTCTGCGTTTGAGTCCCGGTAATACCTCAAGCTCGAGTCGGTCAGCACGAACCAATGTTTCTTCCACTGTAGGCGGATCAGGCAGGGAGAGGGAAGGGAAAAGACAGGAGGGAAATTGATAGGCAGTTACCAGGAAAAGTGTAGGAACAGGGAGGGACTCTCCGCGCTATGACCTCTCAGCCTTCTCCTCTCCCTCCTCCCTCCCAGATCCCCCTCGTGCTCCTCAGATGGGAGAGAGACACTCTGTGAAACTCTGTATCCACACATGGAGTGAGGCACCTTCACCAAAGGTTTCCCACTGCCTTTCCCAACAGGAGAGACCTCAGCAAGCATGGGGGAAGGAAATCAGCTGGCTCACAAGGGATCTCTAGCAGCAAGGGGTAGGGGAAGAAGCAGACTCATGTCTTAGGCTTACCTCTCCTGGCTCGTCCAGGATGGACATCCATCCCTTCTTGAAATTGAGGAGATCCGGCTGGAGAGAAAAGGACAAAACAGAGAGTTACTCTCTTGGAGCGACCCACAAAAACACTTTTTATGACAGGGGGTAGAAGGCGAGTCCCCAGTGACAGAACAACAATGGGAATATCCTGGCATAGTTTTTAGGAAACTCATGGGGGTATATGACCTGATAGCAAAGGAGAACTGGGCATAGCTCTCAGCAGCAGGCAGTCATTCCTGTAAGAGGGAGGAGGAGATAAGGAAAGGGGTTTAAAAAAAAAAAAAGGAAAATATGCAGCAGGAAGGTGCCTCAGAGGTATTTATTCAGACACGGGGAGGCAGAGACAAGGAGAGTGGGCAGGAGGGAGTGCTCCACCACCACTGATGGGGCTTGCCTCAGAGATGGAGGCAAAGTCACAAAGAACCAGACACACCTTGTCCAAACCCTGTCTGTTTGTTCCCCAGAGCTATGTCCCTCCAGTAGCTTCACTACTGATCAGTTATTAAAGACGAGTAGCTCTCTAAAAAACAGCCCTCACCAAAAACGTATAGGAGGCAATTCAACAGCTGTGAAAACATGTTGCCTTTAAATGATGTGCCCCAGGGAAGAGATGAAGTCAGAGCCACAACCAGTGCTTGATCCTTCATCCTGTCTGAGACTGAACCCCTTCCAAGGCTCAACCCTCTCTGAGATTCTGGGGGCCCTTCCCTTATTCAGCTCCTACTCCCTCCAACTACAGAGGCTGCCTCCTGCCCAGCCACAGCTACTGAAGATGAGGATGAAGAGAATTTCACCCCCATTATCCCATGCCAGAGTTTCCCCATACTCCCTGCCTCCTCCCAACCTCATGCCACTGGTGCAGCATCCCAACCAGTTTATCTCCTTTCCAAGGTGGAGCACCAGGGAGCTGACTCAGGGGAACCTCTGTCCCTGGCTTTGCCCTCAGCCAAACAGGCTTGAGCCAGTCCCTCCTCCCAGTGCTGTTAGCTCCAAGGAAGTTGCAGCAGTCCCCATGTGTCACAACCATCAGCTGAGACTGAGCTAGTGAGAAGGGATGGCCACTTCATACTCCCTAAACAAGCCCAGTGGCTGGCCACAGCTGCCCCACAAGCCCAGCTCCCTGGCCATCCAGCCAGGATGAGGCTTGCCCTGCTTTCATCTCCCTGAGCTGTTGCTCTTGGGTTACACCCAAGGTTATGGGGCAGCAAGAGCCGAGAATGTGCCGGCCCACCCTGGCGCTCCAGCTATTGGTTTGAGCAGGAGCAGGGAGACATGCCAAGGGGAGGGTCAGTGGCTGCTACAGCTTCAGGCCTGGCCAGAAGCATCCGGCAGTCCCAAGCTCCCTGAAAGGGAGGGAAACCAGAGCAAAGGACATAGGGTGCTCCCAAACCTCACCTCCTGCTGAGGTGAGAGGCACTGCTGGCAGCTAGGAGATGAGGGGGATGCATGCATCCCCACCAACACAGACATCCTGGTGGCTTCACTGCTGCCCTGAGAAAGCACCCTGAAAATTAATTCTTTCCCCATGGCAGCAGCTCCACCCTTTTTCCCGTTATTCCTTCCAATCCAGTGACTTCAACTCCAAACTCAGAGCAGTGGGAAGGAAGGAAAGGAGGCAAAACATCAAAGTGCAACCTCCTCCCTCCTGGGACACATGTGCACTCAACAGAAAAGATGGGCAGGCTCCACAGAGGCGGAAAAACAATATAGGGAGAGAGGGAGCGAAAGGACTCCTGGCTGGGGCTGTCGTATGGATCAGCTGGGTCTCATTGAGGATTTACAATCCCAAAGCATTAGGTGCCAAAATAATTAATATTAATGGGATGTATGCCACTGGAAAAACTGCCACAAAGTCCTGCCAGAACCACTGCCCCTAACACAGTGCTGAGGCCAGAAAATTCCCCTGGGACGGCTTCTCCCAGGCAGATGAATTGCACAGGGCTTCTGCTCTCCCTGCCAGCCCCAGACACAGAGCCAGAGCTCTACAGAATCATCTTTGGACTATTCTTGTCATAGTGGGGCCAGTACAATAAGTTGAGGCATCAGTTGATGCTCAAAGTGCCTACAGCCATTTTTCTTCCTTTCCCCACAGCCAAATCCAGTTTCCTCATCCAGCATAAAAAGTGCAGGACACCGGCAGAGAAGAGAGCGGGGTTCAAATAGAACCCCTCAGAGGAAATGGCCCAACAGTGGGAGGAGGAAACATCCAGGAAAGCCAAGCTGCTGGGAGAGATCCGGGTGCCGGAGACGCAGTGATGTGGCAGGATGCACCCCCAGCAAAATGCACGGCCCTGCAGCGCAGCTCGGGGCTGCAGATGGTGAGGCTTTGGCTTGGGAGGTGGCAGCAGCAATTTTGCCCAGCTGCATCCATACCCGTCAGAGGTTTTATGTTCAGCCCTGTAGCTGACCAGTCGGAGGCACTGGAGGGGGGACATAGGTGAGATCAAGCAGCTGGGGACATAGGTGAGATCTGGAAAGACTGGCTTGCAACAGCAGGTTAAGGAGCAGCAGTTGCCTGCTCTGGTTGAAGAAGGGCTACAGGGGAGGTGATAACAGCCTCTAAGTATCTGAAGAATGTAAACACCAAAGAAGGAAAAGGGACAGGGTGGGAGCGAAGGAATGACTCCTGGGTGGTACTAAGGCGCCGAGATGGAGAAGAGGCTGTGGCAGGCTGAGAAGGCTCAGTGCTGGAGTGGGCAAACGGGATGATCAGATGTCTCCTTCCATCACCAGCCTCTGCCATCACCGTGCCTCCTACTCTTCCTGCTCACAAAAGCTCCTCAGGACCCCAGGTCCTGGAGCACTGCTTTCTGTCATCTCCAGGAAATGGTGCAAGGGGCTTTCAAGCCTCCCGGAAAGCACAGAGTCTCCTCTTCTCCAAAAAGGGAACCCACTCCACAAGGCGCGGGCCCCAGGCCAAAACATAAAGCAAAATCACTCCAGCTCAGTTTGGTGAAAGCAAAATCGCTTCCAGGCTGGGGCACACATGCAGCTCCCGAACCTACACGTGCAGCGAGAGCCAGCGGGCGACAGGCTCTCCCTTCCCCACCGCCCCCGTGCGAAACGCCGGCGGGCACAGCCCAGCCTGTCACTTCCATTACCCCACTTTGCTCAACATCCTTCCTCCCGCGGCCGGCAGCCGCCTGTGCCAAGGAAGGTTCGCCCCAGGGGCGGGATGTTCCCTGCCCCAAACCGCATCTGTTTCCCACAGGGAGCAGGAGTTCCCCACTCCCGAAGGGATACGAATTTCTCGTCCGACTGCGGTCATCGGTGCGGTGAGCTGGCCCGGCCTCAGCCCGGTCCACGCTCCCGCTCATCTGGGTGGGGTGGTGCCCGCCGGGAACCGAGCGGCCACGGGGAGCCCCGGGGATGGGAAAGGGAGCCAAGGAGGCACCGCCACAGCCCTTGAGTCCCGGGGCCAGAGTCCCCCGGGGAGCAGCGGCTCCAGAGAACCCCCCAAGCGGAGGGACCCCCAGAGCTGGCGGCTGACAGCTGGGGGCCCACCGCCCCCTCCCAGTCCCGGGCTGTGCCCCGAGCCTCGGGGGAGAAGCCCCCGCGATCCCCGCCCGCCAAGCCCCGAGCCCCGCGGGCCGGTCCCGACTCACCGTCATGGCGGGGGCGCCGCGGCCGGCGGGGCCGGGGCCGGGGTCGCGGCGGGGCCGGGCGCTGGCAGCCAGGGCGGCGGGGCGGCTTCAGCGGCCGGGCGGCTTCCACGGCCCCACCATGC
>NW_016690282.1:809762-868677 GCF_001604755.1 Lepidothrix coronata
AAAAGGAAAAGGAAAGGAAGGGAAAAAAAAAAAAGAAAGAAAGAAAAAGAAAACCACCCCAAAAAAACTTTTTTTTCCTCCTCCCGAACTTCCTGGGAGGGCCCAGGCAGGCCAATGGCAGCCGCCGCCACCGCCCCGGCCGCCCGCAGCCAATGGAGCCGCCGGGGCGGGCGAGGCCGCCGGTCCGCACGGAAAGGGGCGGCGGCTCCGGGAGGTGAGGGACGGGACGGGACGGGACGGGACGGAGGCGATGCTGGGGATGAGCAGTGTCGCCTTTCCGACCCCTAGGCCTGGGCAAAGGTGAAGCCCTGAGAGAGACGGGCTGAGCCGCTGCTGCACCGGGAAGGGACCGTCGGGAGCCCAGCCCTTACCAGGCAGGGTTTGCTCTCAGGCTGGGATTTTTCGCAGGCAGGGATTTTTAGCAGTGCACGCAGTGGGGTCCTTGCCTTGGCTCCTGAAGCTGCTCGGTTTTATGCCCTGACCCCTCAAATGAACTCCTCTAGGCTCTTGGCAGAGGTGGTAGCAGGTCATGTGGGGGCTGCTGGTGCTCCTGGAAAGGCAGTTGGCCTCGGGAAGGGGAATTGCTAGAGAGGGTCCCAAAGGAAAAGGGGCAGGGGCTGTGTATCACAAAATGCCGGGCTCTACTGTGCAATCACACCGAGGCTATGCTGCTTGCTGCAAGGCAAAGAGAAGGTGCCTGGCCCAGAGCTTAGTGCTGAAGAAACCTGGCACAAGCGGGGTGATCTGGCCTAGTTGTACATAGGAGGTTCAGGGCTTTGGGCTCCTCTCTGGCCTGGGGCAGTGAAGGGAGGGAAGGGATGTCACCGGTTTCGAGTTTCAGAGGCCTTTGGCAGGCTCTTTCCTGGCTGCAGTTTGTCCTTGTATAAAGCACAAAGCAGAGGACAACCTGGCCGAGATGACTGATGTACACAGAGGCAGAAACTCAGGTGCAGCTGCCAGCTACATAGGCTCCCGGGACACTTTCTGCAGCCCTCCAAAGCTGCTCATGCCATTTCTGGTATCCCAGGAACATCAACACAATTCACCATATCTTCTTTCATGCCACTAAAGCCCACTTCATCCCTGTAAAACCCTTGGTGCCATCATAGCACCAGGCAATAATAAAGTGAAGGAAAGCAGCTACACTGAGATTTTAGTCCTAAGCCTATTACTCACCCTTCTCTGGCTTTATAAACAGTCTCTGTGACTCAGTGCCTTCCCCCTTCCCCTGTCTTCCCCAAGAAATGGGCAGAGGATGCAGTGAAGGGGAGTGTTAGTGACCATGGTCTCCAGGAGGTCATGGGAAGACAGCAACATGCTAAGCCTGCTCAGATCAAGTGCTGGAGACCTAGGTCCTGCCCACAGTGTTCCCCAAGGAAGGGCAGCTGCCCTTCCTCACCATTCCCAGGGGCTGGCCCCTACCTTGTGCTTCTTACTGGCATTCAAATGTGGCTGCGGGCTTCCTGAGGAGCTGGTGTTGCTTTGCAGTGGGAAGGTGCTTCCATCCAGCTGGGGCTGCAGGGAAAAGAGCAGGAGCTGAAGCCATCAGGGTCTAGTCCTCAATTCAGCTTCCCAGATCTGAGCATCTGCTGCCTCCTGGCATGGCCCAGGAGAGAAAGCATCCTCCCTCTTCCCAGTGCCAGCCAGGCAGCTCAGCTCCCCTGGAGAAGCAGAGGATCCAAGGGAGTCAGGATGCACAGAATGCAACCCAGGGGACCCACGCACTCTGTGCTTGCCAGTTTTATGCCTGCCACAGTCCCATTACCTCTGGCTCCTGCCCTACTCACATGGTAAATGAGAAGACTCTTGTTCCCCCAGTCACTTTCCAATGGCTTCTCTGGGTTGTTTGTGTTTCGAGTGTGCTCAGGACCCTTCCAGTCCTCCTCCAGATGCTGTGCTGGGCTCTCAGGCCTTTTCCAGCTGTCATCTGGCCGTAGTCCTACATCCAGACCTCTAGCGGGGCTTTTCCAGTCTCTTTCCAGCTGGCGCATCACATCTGCATGGCACACGGTCATCTGTTGGCGCTTCCAGTCCTTCTCCCACACCTGTGCTTGGTGGACATCCCCCTGACCTTTCCAGTCCTGCTCCAGTGGTCGTGTTGGACTTGTGGGGCGCAGGGGCTTGCCTCGGCCTTTCCAGTCACTGCTGGTGCCCTTTCCAGGCTGGGAGGATGTCAGCTTTTCCCGGAGGCTCTGCCAGCCACATTCAGATGGCTTCCTGGGCCCTGAAATGTGCAGTGGCTCCCCTGGCTTCACCCGTTGCCTCTCTGCTCCCCGCACCAAACTGGGAGGGGAGATCTCCTTTTGGCTTTTCCTCATGCTCTCCATACATCTTGCAGGACTGAGGGACTGTGGGGGTGGCCCTGCCCAGCTCAGCCTGCTGTTATCTGAGACCTTCCCAACACCTGTGGGGTGCAGGGAGTCCCCTCGGCTCTTCTTCTCCAGTGTTTGCCGTGTACTCCCTGCCTGCCAAGTGGCTCGGCCCCTTTCTGAGTCTGGGGGACGGCCAGGCTCCCCTCGGCTTCTCCAGCTTTTCTCAGAGCGACAGGGGGGGCTCACAGTCTCCCCCACCCTCTTCTCCAACCTGTGGGCTGGGCTTGCAGAGCGTGGGCTTCGGCTGCCTCTCTCCAGCAGCCAGCCAGGGCTGGCAGGGCACGGGGAGTCCCCTCGCTTTCTGCTGGCCTTTTCAGAGTGCCGAGCTGGGCTGGGGGAGCGCAGGGGCTCCTTGGGGTCTCTGCTGCGCTGCTCAAAGTGCCAGGAGACTCGCTGACTCTAAGGTCATTAAGGAGAGAGAGAGCAGAGAGTCCTCTTAAAAAAAACCCCACACTAGTTAGCAGAACAAGACAGGATTAGGGCTGGGAGGTGGTTTGGTCAAATGGTTGCCCAGAGAGCAATTGCATCCCTATGCATGGAGCCAGGTCATACTGAAAAGAAGACTCTTGCACCCAAAGGGTGAAAGGGCTCCTGCAATTTAAGAGCCAAGGATCCCAGTCTATGACAAAGGAAGGACTGGGATTAGAGCAAAGGGGGAGCAGGGGAACGAAAAAGAGAAGCATGTGGCAGAAAGAGAAGAAAATGCGGCTGGAGAAAGCAACCCAGCTTGGAGAGCTGGGATAAAGTCCTGCCAAGCCTCACCTCCTTGGGCAGGCTGGGGCTGGACTGCCTCCGAACTAGGTGGCCTTTGCTGGGTGGCACTGGTGTCTTGCCATCGAGCCGGTCCACACGGCCCTCCTCCAGAGCTTGGAAGGCCTCCAGCGTCTCTGATTTCCTGTGGACACACACAGTTTGTCCAACTGTCACCATGCTCAGCTTGGAGGCAGAGCCCCTGCAGATCCTGCTCCACCTTAGCCTGACCCCACAGACCTCCACCTGTCTCAGACACTGTGCGCCATGACCTCTTGCTGTCCCCATCGCTTCAGCCACCTTAACTTTTGTATTCTGCTGCCTCACGCATGTTTTCTTCACACCATTCCTCATCTTCCCCCCATCTGGTCCTTTGCATCCCACCCACCTGTCCAGGATACTTCCCCAGTCCCTGTTTATGTCCCCTCCTGCCCCATGCCACCAACACTGGAGCTGCTCTTGCTTCTCCAGCCAAGACCTAACCAGCTACTATGTACTTTTTGGTATACCTCATCTTTTCCTGAACAGCATCTACAGTGGATGCTGGATCCCTGGGGAGGTACTGAGGGAACAGTGGGGCTGGGGAACACTGCTTTCCTTCCCTCTTCCCATGAGGAGCCCTGCTTTGCAGCACATCCTCCAGCTTCCAGAAGGTGACTGTGAGGATGAGGAAGGTGGGCAGGTCCCTTCCATCAGTGCAGCTTTTGCTCCACCTTTCCAATGCCTGCCACAATGGGTGAGCTCCCCAGGTTGGATGGCACTGAGCCTAAACCCAGTCCTTGCTTTAAGGGAAATGTAAGCACAGCTGAAAGCTGAGCTTTGCCATCTAGCCCTGCTCTCCCTATGAGGCATAGCAATTAGGAGGTGGGGGCCCCATGAGAGCAGAGAGGGGCCCTCTGATCGCTGTGAGTCCCGTTGCTTCTCACCTGCGTTCGCAGCCAAATATCCTCTCCACCTCCACTCGGCCAGGGCTGAGTGTCCGGGAACCGTAGCGGTCAACAGCATCCCGCTGTGCGAGGCGCTTGGGCTTGGGCAGGTCTGCCAGCACTGTGTACTCCTGCCTCTCCAGCCCGTGCCGCCCCTCTGTGCCCCCACTGCTGGGGTGCCCACGGGACTCCCGCACCCGAGACCCAGCAGGGTGCCCACCGCCACCAAAGGGGTTGCTGCGGGCCGATGGGGAGCCTGCTGGGGCATGCGGCAGGGTAGATGCCCAGGGAGGGTCAGTTTTCCGGTGTTTCGGCCAGATTTCCTCACGTTTCTGGCTGGCAGGACGGTGCTCTGGGACGGGGAGAAGGCCGTTACTGGGGGAGGCACGAGCGACACGGGATGCCACCACGTCCACGGCAAAGCAGGTCTTCGGAGGAGAGCTAGAAATGGTCCAGGAGGGGAGAGATAAAACCCAGACTCCCTCCAGGCAGGGTGGGAGCTCTGGGACACAGCACTGCGAGCCAAGGGCATGCCAAACCATGCAAACAGAGAACACCTGAGAGATCCAGGGTTTGTGGTCAGCACACACAGAGATGGACTCTCACATGGTGCCCATGGAGGTGTCGAACACCTTCTGGGACCACAACTGGATAAAGAGATGCTAAATCTCAATAGAGATCTGCTGTGAACTTCAGAGACCTCTGGGTAGAAAGCAAACCAGAACTAGAATCTCACACGGGAACAAGCAAGAGTACCTGCTTTCAGTGGGCAGATTTCTTTCCTAGAGCCCTGGGCTTCAGTTCTTACCCAGGATCCAGAGCGAACGGGCTGAGCCCACCTGGGTCTGTCTGCCTGAGGGGCTCGCGACCGCACCTCCTCCTTATGGCCCATGTAGCTCATCATGTCCCGTTTGCCTGATCCCAAAGTGTTGTCCCACAACCGGGTCATTTCCCCTTCCTGGGAGACAAAATAGGGCAGATATCTGCAAGGGGGACCAGTTGCTTTTGTGGGATGGAAGGATGTACGAGCATATACGAGAAGTTACAACCTGTTCAACCCAAAGCTGCCAGTAAAAAGGAACCAGAAAAGCAGCTGCGTGAGTGTAAGATGAACCCAGACCAACAATGACAAGAAACAGCATAGAAAGTCCACATGGGGGAATCCAAGAGTGAATCTCATGTGCTCTTTAGGGGGAGAGCCTCCTTTGTGGGGACTAAGAGTCTCGGCTGATCCCCCCTTGCATCTCAGGACCTTAGAATCATAGAATGTCACAAGTTGTAAGGGACCTATCAGGACCATCAAATCCAACTCCCTGTACATGATGGGCTCCTCTTTCTTTCTGCGGGAGAGCCAGAGGGGTGAATTCAACCTGTCAGCGTGCGCAGAAACCCTCTGAATGTGCCCAGCAGAAGTGACATTGAAGGGCCAAAGGGACTGGGGAGACCAGAATAACCCAAACCGCAAGAGATCCCCATCTCACCCTGGCAAGCGTGGAGTTGGCTTCAGCACAGGTGCTAGGGTCGGTGCCACTTTCTCTGTGCTCACCCTCAGCTCCGGGGCTGAGTGGGGGATATCGCCTGCTCTCGTGCCAGCTGTGGGGCAGGGAGAGAGGACAGCTGGTGGTCAGCAGAGCCCGCAGAGCTCAGGGGCAGGTGGCAGCACTGGCAGCCCAAGCCACACTGGCTCACTCTCTACTGGATGGGCAGAGGCTGGCAGAGCCCATCCTGGGACCACCGGCCTTGCTCTGGAGGGAGTGAAGAAGGAGGACACTCTTTCAGGGGGCCCCCGGCCCTCTCCTGGGACAGCCAAGAGGAATGGTTAGAGGACATGATGTGGGGATTTCTCAGTCCTTTTTCCCAGGCACCAGTGTGCAGAGCATCAGGGAGAAGGTGTCCGGTTTCCCCCTGCTTGGCTTCCCACTCCCCCTCCTCCACTCTTCCCATCAAAGGGGCTGGTTGGAGCAGCATGGCTCCCAGCTGGTACTCACCGCTCTGTCCCCTCCACTGGGCCCACGCACACGTACACCTCGCACTGTGGGGCTAAAATATGGAGGGCGTCCCAGGGCTCTCCTGGATCTGGGTTGCTGCAGGCATCACGCCCTGTGACCTCCACAGCATGCTCCTGTGAGGAAGAAGGGGATGCAGTGGTGCTGTCAGCGTGTCAAGGATGAGGATGAAGGCTGTCCTTCGGAAATGCCTGCTTCTTCTACCTCCTCTGAGAGCAGCCTGGCCTCCAGGGCTCTTGATATCTCATCCAGCCCACCGTTGAGATTTTTCTCCTATTCCAAGAGACCAGAGAGGCCCAGCAAGCTCCTATTTGATGCTGAATGCTGCAGACATCCCAGAGACTGAATGTGTGGATGAGGGCTCAGGGAAACTGTCCCCCCATGTTGACGCTGATGCTGCTGGCAGCTGCTCTCCCTTGCCACCAGGGTAGCTCAGGAAGAGTCAATGGAACCAAGAGGAAGGAAAATTTTTGCAGAAAAGGCTGTAGTCCCAGCCTCTGCCTCTGTCAGGGCTTGCAGGTGTCTCAGCATCCTCCCTGGCCCCGTTATTTGCAGGGCTTATGAGCAGCAGTGGGGGAGGCTCCAGGGAGTCAGCTGTCTGCACTGCCTTCCCTCCAGCATCTCGCCTGCACTGGGATTCACTCAGAGGTGACAGCTCTGAGCAGATAGTGGGTGGAGGGCTGAGGTAACCTTAGAGGGCCCAGGGCCAGGACAAGAGAGGGAGAGGGTGAGAAAGAGAGAGGGAGGCTCATTACTATTTCATCATCCCTGGCCAGTCGCTCCTGGAGGACGGCAAACAACACGAAACCCTTTGTGAACATGAAACCAGCTGTTGCCCAGTCGGAGACAGCCAAGTAGCTTGTGCGTCCAGCCCCATCTCAAAGGACCATGTTGGATCAAGGTATCTAGAGTCCAAGGTCCCATGAGATTCAACCCTCTCATGCCTTCCCTGCCTGGAACAGCTCACTGCAGCTGCCCCAGGGCCAGGGCTGAGTCCTGGCCCTAAGCCAACAGCAGAGGCCACAGGGAAATCGACCAGGACCATATTTAAGGTGAGGAAAACTGCAAATGCCAGCAGGCATCAAGCAGAGATTAATCCAGGGTGCATCCTTGCTCTGCCAGTCCCCACTTCCCTCCTTATAGCTTTGCACATGTGACACTCCTGCTTTCCCTTCCAGGATCTTTCCCTTGCACCCAGTGTCCAGCCCTTCCCTGCTAAGGTGGTTCCCAGCTTTAGTCTAGGCACAGTTAAGGGGATTCCTGTGCCTAGAAAGACTCTCTCTCCATGCAGCTTTCCCCCCAGGACATTTAGAAATCCTGGCTGAGCCTTTTTCTTAGGGATTTCCATCTCTACAAAGATAGGTGGAGTCCCAATAGAGAACAAAGGGGCCCTTAATGAAGTATGCATAGTCTCCAGGTGGGATGGAGTAGCTCACCTCAATAGCATGCTGGTGAGCCCCTGCAGTTCGGAAACAGTGCTGACACAGGCTCTTTGCAAATACGTTGGCTTCAAAGTTCATGCAAGGCACGTCATCCACTGAATCAGACATGGTTCCATAACAAATGAAGATTTTTGGCTGCTGGGCTCCTGGCAGGGGGCAGCCAGGAGGAAAAGGAGGAAGGAACAGCAGCAGAAGACCAGAGCTTGGGGTCCCCCAGCCTCAGACTCCTGTGGAAGCAGGGATGTTATTCCCAGGTTGAAGTTTCCTGCTCTCAGCTCTCAATACTGGAATCGAAGGGAACCCAGGTACAAGGTGATCAGTATGATCCATATAATTACAGCTAATAAAAGGGTGTGCTCTAGCAGGGACCACTTTTAGAAGGGGGTATTGCACCCTGAAATGACTGGTGACATTCCCCAATCTGGGAGTCCTTGTGAACAGAGAGAATGATGCGCATGACCTGCTATTGTGTTTGATGGAAATTTTCTTTCTTGAAGCTCTGTTAAAAGTCACAAAAAGAAAACCTTTCTTCTTAACTATGTTGCTCACAAAGAGATGGCTATAAGCAGCTTAAGAAATTTGGAAACCCACTGAGACTATTTCTAAACTTGTGCTTGTCAGGTAAAGCCCAGATTAGAAAAACCTCCTTGGGAAGTGCTGTGGGTAGGCATGACCTCTTGTTGGAGCTGTGCTGGGAACACGGTGGCTCTCTCAGTGCCAAAATTTTCCCACTAAAATTTCTGAGACCTTTAAGATAGCTGATTGGAAAACTGTGAAGGGCAACAAGCATTGCTAACACAACAGCTGGGCTCCACACTTCTGTCCTGTTTTTTTGTAAGCATCCTGCCCACTATCACCTTCTCTGTTCTGCAGGGTTTGAGAGTGAGTCCTTGGATTTGAGGATGTGATCTATGCTGGGAGGGCTCTGCCTAATTTGTTCGGAGGAGGCACCAACAGGACAGGAAGTCAGTCCAGCATCCCTGAGGTGAACATGCCACTGCTGCCCTAAACATGGGCACTCGGGTCAGAGCAGCTGACCAAAGGCTGCTCCCCAAACTAACTGGGGCCAACCGTCAACACCAAAATCAAGTTATAATTTTTGTTTCTCAGAGAACTCATTTGCAATACAGCAAGTTGCACTAGTGCCAGTCTTGCAGCCTCCCTCCTCTCACTGAGGGATGTTTTCTGACTTGTTCACACAAAATGCTAGACAGGTGCCTAAGCAACCCCTGCCAGGGATGCAACACGAAACACCCCAACATCGCTGCCCTCCCCTGCCCATGAACTACCACCCGTGGCTGGAGCCCCTGATACCCCGCTGCCTGATGGGCAAATCATTGCTCCCCACATCCCTCGGGGCCTACTGCCAGGATAATGCTCTGATCCCCAGGGCTCCTGGCATGCATGCACGCATGCAGCCATGCTCAGTGCTCCCAGTGCCCCCAGTACCTCAGCTTCCCTATGGCTCCCAGCACCTCGCCGCCCGCCGCGCTCCCCCCTCAATGAAGCTCGCCGTGGGAACCGCGGGGCGCCAGGCCCCGCCCCCTCCCCTCTCATTGGCTGCCGCCGAGCAGTGATTTGCATATCGCTCCCTGAGTGGCCGGCGGCGCGCGCGGCTGTGGCGCCCACGGGAGCGGGCGCGCACGTGTCGGCGGCGGCGGGCGCGCGATCGACCCGGCCCGGCCGGGATGGCGGGAGGCTGCGCCCGGCGGGGGCACCGGGCCGCGGCTCATCCCCCTGCCCTACCCCTCGGCTGCAGCTCCCCAGGGACCGCCCCACCGCCTGCCGACGGTCTGTCCCAGTGCTCCCCCGGAGGCAGCACCTCAGGAGTTAGCCCGAACCCGAAACAGGTGCCAAAGCAGCGGACTCATCCGCGAGCACTGAGAGAGCCAAATGCCACCGTGTTCCCAGCACAGCTCCAACAGGTCATGCCTACCCGCAGCACTTCCCAGAGAGGTTTGTCTAATCTGGGCTTTACCTGACAAGCACAAACCCTGCCTGACCCTTGCTATTTCTACTGGAACGTCCTTAACATCCTCCATTGCTCCTGCTACAATTCAAATTCCTTCTCTTCCAAATTCCTTCTCTTCCCGATCCTGGTAAGCAATACAAAAAATTCGATTTCACTTTTTGTTTGCTCATCAAAGGCAGTTCGCAATCCACTCTTCAAACCTATCTTCCCCACGCAACCCCTTATTCAGCTCCCTTAGTCCCAAAAAGTTCTCGTCACTCTCCCAGTAACTTTTTTTCCTTGAGTTCATTTCTGGAAAACAGTGCTGGAAGCAGCAGTGTGGCTGTACTGAGTACAGCCTTGAGCTTGATATGCTACAAAAGCAATAAATACAGTGCACTATCACACATCTCATGCACACGCTGCAACCATTCTTCCTTTGCGCTGCGCTCCAATTTTTCCCCAACTGTCTGACCTTTTTGGCTCTCAGTCTGGTTTTGATCCTCTGTAATCCCAATTATATTTTTATGTGTGCACGTGTGCGGAATCACAGTCTAGCCAGTGAAAGCCATCATGCATGGAAACCCCAGTGTGCCAGCCCACGTCAAAGCCTTGCATCTCTGTGTGTGCCTGGGGCACACGCACAGCAATGCGCAGGTGCCCGAGGTGACCCAGCTGCAGAGCCACGCAAAAAGCCTGTGGAAAAGGGAGTTCACAGGGAGCTGCTAGTCTCTGCTTTTCCTTTATGGAGCAGCAGCTGCACTAACATGTTAATATTTGCAGGTACCTTATATTTGGAAGTGGCCTTCTGAACAGCTTGAACTTGTTTGTGAGCAGCTGGGGTGGGGCGGGGGAACCAGAAATGCTCAAATCCATCTTGAAAACAATGGGAAGCAGCAAACAAGAATTTTAAGCCAGAGTCTGGTATGAACTGTGATGCATCTGGCAAACAATTCACTAACTTGCATGTGGGAATTCATCTCCAGGATTCAATATATCCTGGGGTAGCCCAACTGCACACCCTGTGCTTAACAAAGACAGCGGGCTAGGGCTGAGTCAGTAATTTACGTTACAAAATAAAGCTTTAATCGATCAAATGGAGAAATCAATAGTGCAGTGAACAATCCTGATGGTTAACGCAGCACAAGATTTAACAGTTATGTTCTCAGTTTTTCCATATGCTTTTTTTTTTTTTTAATATCATTTGAAAACTCATCTTCCAGCAGGAACTGAAAGCTTTCAAGGAGGCTGTTGGAGATTTCAGCTGACACTTGAGAAAGATGTTATTAAGGCCAGAGAAACAGCAAACTAAAAGTGAGGTTTTTCCAGCTCACCTGGCAGCAAAATGACAAAAACTGAATTGCTGCTGAGGTCACTCTTAACATCCCATCAGGATTACAATGAGGTCATCCAGCACTGTCTCAGCTATCATGCCAGGCTGGCTGTCTACAGGCTGGGGAAGGCAACCGACCCATATTCCAGAGTCCACACTCCAGCAGATTTCAGAGACAGATGGTGCATTTCCTTTACAGTGACTTTCCCAGGTCCAGAGCAAACTCCTTGGATGGGGAAGTACCTTCTGACCATGGTCACTCCACAAAGGCATTATGTCCTGGAGAGAAGGGAAAGCTGCCTTAAAATCCAGACCAACAGTGTTACACTCTGTCCTCTAGCTTTGAGCTGCAGTCCCCTTGGTGTAGTACATCTCTCCAGACAGAACTTCCCTCTCCTTCCCTCCTCCATCCCTCTCAAACCAAACAACACAGAACACCCTAGAGCATGTAACTCCCAAACCAGAACAAGAAATATTTTATTCTCCACACATAGCACCTCTTGGACACTTTGGATGAGATCCAGTCCAGCATCAGACTTTTGGCCTTGCCTGAGTTTTGGTTTTGCATCTCTGAAACACCCAATGACCCCAAGTGAGACAGGTAGATAGATTACGGTCATGCATTAAAGCCCATACCCTTTCTGGAGTGGTCTATAAGGCAGTGTTTAAGAACTGTTTTGGAGGCAAGGAAACCACATACACTTTAATGATGTGACTGAGATTATGCAGCACTAGTGCCCAAGAACTCATCCCAGGATGGGACTTGGAATCCAAGCACACAAGGCACCCCTGGCACATGGGATAACAGTGTCCACTTCCCCAGCATTTACCTTCTTCAGAAGGGAAAGGGAGGTACAAAAGGACCCCATTCCTTACCATATGCATGTGAGCCATGCAGTTCCCTTCAGAACTCTCTCTTTAGCAGAAATTGTGTTGCTGCTGTCAGTGTCGAGGTTGTACTCTCCTCCTTAACACACTGAAGAATTTGTGTGTGCACACATAGTTTCTCCAAGAAACTATGGAGAGATACATGGAGGATGGTGCCATTTGCTTTAGTGGCTGGTGGCCATCAACACTGTTCTGATGTTCCCCCACAAAGCCTCAGGCACTGGTTCACTCTTTTCCCTCCCATTTCTGGCATGAGGAATCTATTTACTTGTCCGTTTCTGGGTTCCAAATTTTTTTGGTGTGGGTTTTGGACACAGAGGCCTTTTCTTTCTTTGTCATTTCCTTGCCAGTACACATATGGCATGGGAGGAGGCCTGGCTGACAGAGGCAGAACGGCCATTTCCTACAGATACTCCAGGACAGAGGCCAGCATGCTGCCTGGGCTCACTCTCCTCAGAGGATTCACTCAGAGTTTTGCCATCAGTATTCCTCAATCTCGGCCACGCAAACATTTTTTTTCCCCCACCCGCCAAATGTAACCACAGTAAAAAACACACACTTAAGTCCTAAGAAGAAAGGCAATTAGCTGCTAACAACTGCAGCAGCCCTGAGGTAAAGGGCAAGGGCAGCCTCTGCCACTCCCACCCTGGAGAGGGCCACCCACATACAGCAAGGGCATTAGGGCATTTCATACTCCTCTGAGCTATCGCAGTTAAGATCGGCATATTCAGCAGACAATGGAATGAGCCATTCCTGCTCTGGCTGGCTCTGCCTTACCACAGAAATAGCTCCTAGCTATTCCATTTTCCAAGCACCAGTGAATTTCAATATCCTTTAAGCACCAGGAATTACCTCCCTCTCTTTCCAGCTGGTACTGGCATTAGCACAGCTCCTGTTATGCTTCAGATAAGTCACGAACGGTTTTTTTTCTTAGCAAAATGACTTCAGATTTATTCAAAAAGTTACCCAACTTCACCTGGCACAGGTACAAAACAAAAAGCACCCCTGCATTCAGGTGTGGCATGAGACAAGATGACACCATGTCTCCATGGAAAAAGGATTTACTGCACAGCAGAAATGCCAGGGCACTGATGCAGGAGCGGAAGCAAAGCTCTTCCAAGTCTCTCAAATTGCTGTGATGATCATGTGACTGTTGCACTCTGTCCTAGATCCTTTTCTTTGACAAAGCCAAATATCAGCACTGAAAGGGGAGGCCCAAGGACAGAAGGGTTACACCAAATAGCAAATGTGACCCTCAGCAGAAGTTTTTTCAAGAGACTCTGTGGCACTCAGACACTTAGCTGGAGATCAATGCAGAAATAAATTGGAAGAGTGTCTAGTCACCCTGGCCAGTGCTCCAGAGGCTAAAGAAAGGCTGAACTGGGCTCACTGCTGGTCAGAGCACCTAGTAAACAAGCTGCTTGCCCACAACAGGGCCCCAAAGAGGAGCAGGCCAGACGTGGAGCACTGTCCCAGCTGGTGGTTTGAACATTAGTTTCTCCGTTAGTCTTGGTCACGGCCCATTTTGCCCGTCAGTCTCCGTCGCTGAGTCTTGGTGGTTCGCCCCGTGCCGGACTTTTGGATTTTCTTCCGTGGACCTTGCCCACGTTGGGATCTCTTTCCTTTCGTCTTTTTCTGGCTGTGCATGTGCAGCGTGGCAGTAAGAGCAGAGATTCTGTGCAGGGCAGAAAGAGAAAAATGTTTGGGGACTAAAGGCTGCAGAAACAAGGCGACACCACAACAGTAGCCGAAGAGCCCTTGTGTGACTCTGCAGGAAAGGATGCCAGCCATGGCATGCCCGAGAGGAACTCCAAGCTGTGCAGGAAACCTGCAAGCCTCCATGTGCAGTAACAACCAAAATTAATTTTGGGATCAGTGGGCTGCCCAGACACTACAGAGTTAAGTAATTTTCCACACCCTCAGAGTAGTAATAAAACCTGGACACTCAAAAATGTGGAGAACGCCAAAGCTTTCAGCTTTAAGATCTTTTGACCTTCAACCCTAGAGAGAAGTTCCGCATCCTGTAGTATGTGCCGAGACGAAGGACTAGGTAAAGAGGAGAGCACGAAGCCCACTCTCCTCCTCCAGCCGCTGTCACCGGAGCCCGCGGGATGGGCCCGGAGCGTCCGGGCAGCCTGTGCTCCGCCAGCGGCCCCTGCTGGCTCCTGCCCGCAGAGACCGGGCAGCACCGCATCCCCTCCTGCAGCCGCGCCGCGAATCCGGAAAGCAAATCCAGTCCTCTGGATCAGCTTCCAGAGACTAACAGCAGCAAAAGCCTGAATGAATCTATACATACTTGTCAGACAGGAAAGGGTTTCTGGACTTCTTGGGCATTGCTCTTACAGGCTTGTTCGCCACCTCTTCCCCTTTCTCTTTGTCTTCTGATCCATCACTTTTTCCCTTAAAAAGAAAACAGTTTTGTGATTCTGGCATTTCCATTGACTTTTCGGTTTCATCCTATTTTGTGAACCATCTAGTCACAGATGAAGATTTTTAATTCTCCACATCCCTTGCTATGCAAGTCTCAAGGTTTCTTATCGCAGTCCCTTGGAAAGGGATGACCAGTGACCTATAGTAATCCACCCTAAGATCCTAAAACTTCAGCATGATCTTAACGGCCATGCAAATGAAGTCTAAATTATGAACCAAAGGTCTCAGCTTTTTCCTTAAATTACTATCAAGACCTCTTTAAGTGGATTTTCAGATTAGAAGATGACCTTACAAATGTAAAAGGTTAACACAGACACTTCCCCAAAGAGCTCAAATCCAGCCACAAGTCACGAAGATTAAAAGAGATCAAGTCAACCAGTACCTGAGAGTCTCTATAAAACAAATATAAGATCTCAGTTACAATGTATTTTGAGAATAAAAGCAACCACAACCAGAACTAAATGGTTTCCTTATTTGTGGTCCAAGCACAGGACCATAGAGAGAGAAATCCCTCCTAACAGTAATAGTAATTTTTCTGGACAGGACAGGGGAAAGAGTTTGAGGACAGTCCACACAGCAAAGTCTGAAATCTTGCTGCTTGTTGTGTTGTATCGGCTTTTAAAGTACTACAATGTTGCCATCCAGTCCTGTGCCACCTTTCACTTAATCAAGGTCAGGTGGAACAAGCAAAGGATTCCAGGAGTTTGGAGTGAACTATTCACACAGGACATTTCCTCCTCTTTAGAGGCCCAACATAAGCTGTGGAAAAATACGAAAGTTACGACTTTCCCTTTTCATCCCTGTTCCCAGCCAGCTGCAAGTCTTTAGGCATATTCAGGGAGCACTAGCCAGCCCTAAGAATGTTTACAGCTGATACAATCAGAGAGGTAGCAAGAGGCTTTACCACAGGGGTGGTCAGTCCCAGCTGGCGTGCCCCTGAGAGGTCGAGGTCACTGATGGTGGTCACTGTTACGATGTGGTTTGGGTGGTCAATGTTCACAGATTCTGTCCACGATGTCACCAAGTGCTCCAGTTCATCAGCCTCATCTGGGAAGACAAAGAAATCCTGCACTGCAAAGTGCCAAACTTCTCACGATTTACACTGCTGTTCCTGCTGCACTGTGCTGGGGAGGGGTGACACCCAGCCATCGCAGGCAGGGCTTGAACACCAGCACTATAGGCATGGAGGGCAAGCTCATTCTCCTTGCTGTGGGGACCTGGGTGAACACCTTGGAGATGCCCTCCCGCCTCCTTCCCTTCTGTACAACCCACTTGACCTCCTGTCCCCCAGGGCCAGAGGGCTGTGGGGTCACCGCTCAGATCGCTGCCCAGCTTCCCAGGGGGACATGGGAGGAGCGAGCAGCTGCTGTTTCGGGACAATGTGCGAGCATCCCTGCCCCAGCCCTTATCACCCCAGGACCACAGGCATCCCTCTTTCTTCCCACCCGAGGGCCCAGCACGTACCGAGTGCCTCCTCCCTCTCGTTCAGCATCTTCAGGTACTCCTGGTGCCGCTGAAAGATGGAACAGGTCACTGCGGCGCCTCTGCCGCCCCTCCTGCCCCGCTCCCAGCCCACCACGGCGGGGAGAGGGGGGGGACACAAGACCGTTCCCTCACCTCCTCTTTCATCTTTCTCTGCTCCTCTTTTAGCTTCCGTTTGATCTCCTCCAGCGCCGCTTTCCTCCGCTCCACCTTCCGCTTGTGGAAGCCGGTCAGGTACTCCCTGCCGCCGGCAACACAGAGCCCCCCCCCGGCTTTTAGCGACCGGGGGATGCCGTCCTTCCCCCCTCCTCGCCCTTGTCCCGCCCGGCCTCACCTCCGCCTCTCCTCATCGAAAGTCAGCACCAGCCGCCCCTCACGGCCGCCCGGGCCCTTCTTCTTCTTGCGGCCCATGGCTGTACCACGCTGCTGCCGCTGCCGCCGCCGCTGCCCGCCCCTTCCGCCGCCGCGGGGCCCGAGGGGCGGCCCCTGCCCCGCCCGACATTTTGTGCCGCCCGCCCCCTCCGGCTCGAGCAGGGCAGAGTAGTCAGGGTCAGGGGCGTTCCAGGCTCCTGTTCCCGGCCTTAGCATCCAGCGTAGAGTGGACAGGGGGTTGCGTCAAGCATGGGAACCTCCAGCTCCACTCCACTTCCCTCTTAGCAAAAGATTTTATGGCACTTCCCGGTGCGGACGTGCCAGTGCAGCACCCGATCTCACACCCTTTGTCCTGCCGCTCCTAAGTGATTTAAATCTACATCTCTTTAATAGGGGTCACTCCTCTAATAGTTTAAATTTGCAATTCTTCATTTGAACACGCTTCAATAAAGCTCTGAGCTACTGTCATTGCTTGGTGTTAGTGATGCCTGTGCTGCTCCTCTTAGCCAGGGAAGGCAATTGCAAGGGACGGCTCCGACACCGAGTATCCAAGATGCAGGACCTGGCTGGACTGCTGTGGTTTTTGTAGTGGTGGTGAAAGGTACTGGCACGAATTCGTGGGGGCATCAAGACTGCCATGTTTTTGGCTGATGGCTGAGTGACTTTGGCTGAACTCTTGAACTTTTATTGCCTCCCTGTTCTTGCCTTAAAAATGGGTGTAATACCTCTGTGTTGGCCAGCTGACTTTGGTAGAAGTTCCTGAAGTGCTGTAGGGGCAGCCAAAGCCAACTCCCACCAGCCCACAGAGTGTGACAAGTCCTGACACAAGTCCTGTCACAGCCTGGCGGGCACTTGTCCAGAGCCAGCTCTCCTTTATCAGCTTGCTTGCTGCTTGTGCTCTTTTCCTGGCCCGTCCTTTCGCCAGCAGAAATGCGGAAAAACCAGTTCTGTGGTTAATTGCTGCACTTCCCTCCACGCCCATGGGGCAGGTCTCCTCCTCCTCCTCACTTACAGTCTGGGTGCACTTCAGCCTCCAGCCTCTTTGCCCCTGCCTGTGCTCAGCCAGCTCAGGTGCACCGGCAGGCCTCCGTACCCTTTCCATTAACCTTAAGGCTTTTCTTGCCTTCCCCTTTTCCATCCGTCTGCCAGAGCTTGTCTCTCTGGTGGCTTCTTCTCCCTTGGGCAACCCACTGCGTTGGCCTGCAGGTGCATAAGGCACAGGCAGCTGCCTTCCTGGCCCTGTCCTGCCCTGCCTGCGGGGATACCATTAGGAGAGGATGGCCGGAGGAAACGAGCGGAGCATGAGGGCCCTGAAGGAGGTGTGGAAAAGAGCAGAAAACTCTTTGTGTGCAGACTGCGGGAAGCCAGGTGAGTGGTCGAAGGATGCTGGAGGAAGAGTTGGAAGCAAGGAGCTGGGCCTGGTCTCTAGCAGCTATTTGATGCTGGCTATCTGGACTGCACAGGAGCCTGGGGTGGAGAGGAAGGGAAGACATTGCTCTGGATATTCGTTTCCTCTCCCTGGAGGTGTGTTGGCAAGGGAGCAGGAAGGAGATGCTGCAACAGCACTGGTGGGAAGAAGGACAGGGATGTGGGAGTGCTAGATAAGCAGGGGCTGCATAGCTGCAGCACTGTGGGTTGTAGTCATGTTAGCTCTCAAATACAAATCAAGGTCATGCCCAGTCAGGACCTGACAGGAAAGCTCCCAGTGAAATCCTAACTTCTCCAGAAAGAAGGCATGATTCAGGAGGGCATTGTCTCCTCCATGACTCAGCTCTGAACTGACAACCTGCCACACTCGCCTAGGAGATTACATTTACTGAAAGGCTAGCCCTCTCAAAAGGGTACCCAGTTTGAGGTCCTACAAATGCTGCTAAAACCCCCTAAACGGAGCACTCAAGCCAAATTAGGACTGGACTAATTAGTACCATTTTATCTTATTAAATTCTTCCAGGAAAATTTTAGATTCAAGGTTGTTTTCCACTTCCTGAACAAGATACTGTTGAGGGTTTGCTATGATGCACTAAACAACTCCTAGAGTCTTTTCCCAGAGGTGGTTTTATTTTCATCTTGGGTGACCCTTTATGCAAAGGGAGCACTTTGAAGTTTTTCAAGGTATACATTAATAAAGATTCAGACAAAGTGGCTGAAACAGAGAGAATGAGGGACTAATAGCTGTGTTTTTTCCTGACTGGCATCTGTATCTTGGGTGTTAATTAATCAGCTCAGATGAAACTGTCATCACCCAGCTCTCTGTTTCTCAGGACTACATTCTCAGGTGGGGCATATCTGCCAGGAAAATTCATCACTTCTAGTCATACCCTTTTTTATACTGTCAGATCCTGACTGGGCATCCTCTACTTTGGGTGTCTTTATATGCCTCAGCTGTTCAGGAATTCATCGCAACATCCCTAGCATCAGCAAAGTCAAATCCCTGAAGATGGACCACTGGGATGATGCTCAGGTGCAGGTGAGATCTTTATCCCCATTGGTACATCAGGTGGGTTGGGTCTAGGCTATACACCAAGTGTCCTGAAAAAATTAGCCCTTTGACCTCACAGGGTTGGAGATGTAACCTGATTTAACTTGTTCCTTTTCTACTCATGCTCCTGATACTCAATCAGGGATAGCTCCCCATAACTCACTGGGAGAGGGAGGATGCACTTGTCTTATGTACCTCCCTGTGCCCTGTTACTTTATGGCAAAGGCAGAGCTCCTGCAATGTATCTTGCTAAGGCTAAGGGTCTTTGTTGCTCCAGGTTACTTATTTTCCACTTGCCAACACCATCCAATCTCAATGTCTTCTTTTGATTTCAACAGTCCAAGGGGAAAATCTTGGGAAATTCCATTCTCTGAGAAGAGTTTCCAGATATAATATGATTTTTTGAGAAAAATGGCATTCATAGAAACTTGACTTCTCCCCATTACAGTCCCCTCAATTCACTAATCTCCAGGGGACTAAAAATATTTTCTAGAGATCCAAAAAAAATAGTCTGTATCTTGTTGCTCTTTGGAAGAGGACCAAAGAGGTTTGGAATGGCCTCCCAGATGGCGTTGCAGAGCTGTTGTTGAACTCTCCAGGAGATGTGGGGCATGGCAGCAAACCCACTGAATGTGTGTGCATCCAGCCCCACGGAAGTGACATTTATGGCATGCTGTTGATTCAGGTGCAATCAGTGTAACGTCTGAGAGTAGATGAGACCTTTGAGACCCACCTCTCTGTAGCCAGACTGCTGGGATGTTGCAATGGAGAGGAAAGAGAATGCTCCATTAGAGCTAGATATGCATCTAGCCCTGTAGTGGGTTAGAAAAGAAAAAGGTCCACATGAGTCTGCATCAAAGGCAAGGCACTAACTCTCTGTCTAACCCTACAGTTTCTGGCCAAGCATGGGAATGCTGTGACTAAAGCCACATATGAAGCTCACATCCCTATTTACTATTACCAGCCAACCTACAATGACTGCCAGTAAGTTGCTGCATACAGAAGGGGGAAGGGCAATTCTCTGTCAGTTCTTCTAGTTTGTTTCTGAGTTACCTGTCACCTCTCTCCTTAGAGTGCTGAGAGAACAGTGGATACGGGCCAAATATGAACGCAAAGAATTCACCGAGCTGGGAAAACAGCTGCCATATTCTGATGGTAAGAGCAGAGCACAGCATCAAAATGTCCTGACTGTTGCCTTTGCTGGAAACTTCCCACCATCATGAAGTGTCAGTGTTGCAAATCCCACAAGTACTCCTGAGAACCAAACTGGTACTTACTGGCATTGTTTTGGGGGGATTAAATTGTGGGAAGCATAGGCTGGCACTGGCACAGGTTGCATCCAATCCTGGTATTACCAGCTGGAATTTTTCAAAGGCATTTGATGTCCTGATGGAGACAGACCTCTGCAGTAAGGAATTTCTGTCCTATTGCATGCCACCCTCTCTAACCATGGCTGTTGGCTTTGAAATGTCACTGCCAGTGCTGTGACAAAGGGTGCTGCAGCCCAAAGGCCTGCAAAGTCAAGTGGGAAGAGTTCTGGTCCCACACCAGAGTCTGCATGGGCCAGGACTCTGGTGTTCACAGGAGACAGCTCTCATGCTATCAGAAGCAGCAGTGAGAGAAAGACTAAGAGGTGGGAAGAATCTGGGAATGTCTTTTGGTGAGCATTTATCTGAGCTGCAAACCCAGGAACACCACCATCTTCAGTTGTAAGTCAGAGGTGACACCTCTCAAGTGTTTGTTTTCAGCAGTAGTCCATCATATGCTTTATCCCAGAGAGGTGGCTGGGACCTCTGGCTGTGTGCAGCTCTCTGATGCCTACAGTGCTCATGGGGGGTGCTATTAAAAGTGCCTTTTCTGCTCCTAGGGGTGAAGGAAGGCATCCTCTGGAAGCGAGGTCGAGACAATGGGCAGTTCCTACCCCGCAAGTTCCTCTTGTCTGAGAGAGAGGGATGTCTGAAGTATTTCACCAAGCAGGATGTGAGTATGGTGGTCAACTCCCACCTCAGTGAGTACTCCACCCAGAGCAGCAGGGTCACAGAGATGTTCTGATTTCCTATGCATGTTTCTGAGGTTGCCTTGCTTAGCCCAGCCCGGGGATGATAACAGAAATGTCACAGAGGAGAGGTGTCCCCTTTTCACTGTCAGGGGGACATTTCCTCATGTTCTCCCTTTGTGCTTCCCTCACCGCTGAGAAAAGGACTGATCTTTCACTTCATCCCTATCCGTTTCCCTGGATGTGTAATCCTGCACCATCCCTGGAACCAACCTCACCCCATTGTGAGCCAAGTTGGCAAAAACCTGTTCTCTGGTTGGTTTTGAGAAGGGCTACTTTTCTGCTCGTTCATCTCCCTGAAATGAGTGGGGCAAGTCCTAATATGCTGTCACAAAGGAGGGTATGGCTCAGGGTAGGGAAGAGCAGGAGATGTCCAGAGGGGACCTGGACAAACTTAAGAAGTGGACCAATATGGTTTAACAAGGCCAAATGCAAGGTCCTGCACCTGAGTTGGGCAATCCCTGGTATCAATACCAGCTGGAGGATGAAGGGATTGAGAACAACCCTGCAGAGAGGGATGAGGGGGATAATGGATGAAAATGTGGTCATGAGCTGTCAACGTGCGTTTGCAGCCCAGAAGCCAACCGTAAGCTGGGCTGTGCCAAAAGAAGTGTGACAGGCAGGTTGAGGGAGGTGATTCTTCCCCTCTACTCCACCTTTGTGAGACCCTACCTGGAGCACTGCATCCAGCTCTGGGGCCCTCAGCAAAGGAAGGTCATGGACCTGTTGGAGCAGGTCCAGAAGAGGGCCACAAAAATGATCAGAGGGCTGGAACACTTCTTCTGTGAAGACAGACTGAGAATGTTGGGATTCAGCCTACAGAAGAGAAGGTTCTGAGGAGACCTTCATGTGGCCTTTCAAGTATTAAAGGGGATTTATGAGAAAGATGGGGACAGACTTTTTAGCAGGCCTGTTGTGATAGGACAAGGGAGATAATGGTTTTTAACTAACAGAGGATAGATTTAAACTAGATATAAGGAAGAATTCTTTTACAATGAAGGTGGTGAAACACTGAAACAAATTGCTCAGAGAGGTGGTGGACACTCTATCTGAAAAAGTTTGAAGTCAGGCTGGATTGGGGCTCTGACCAACCCGATTTAGCTGAAGAGTTCCCTGCTCATTGCAGAGAGGGTCGGACTAGGTGGCCTTTAAAGGTCTCTTCCAACCCAAATGCTTTTAGGATTCTATGATTCAAAGAGTGGGCTCTTTCCTTTTGAGATCAGTTAGCCTTTAGACTGGCTCAGCTGTAAAGTCAAAAACGCTCTTAGTGTTTCACTGGCACTTCCAGAGTAAGCACAGCTCAAATCTAAATTGGGTGGGTTCGGCCACTGTTTGGTCTTGAGCACACCACATAGTGAAGGGCGTGTGTGATACATTTTGTTGGGAAGGGTCAGTTATTACTTTTTAAGATCCTCTGACCCTGTCTTGCCCCACTTAGTCAATAGCTCAGGTCTCTTTCTTCTAGATTGCTCATGCGTGATCAATGCCATTCTGTTTTCAGGCCAAAGAACCCAAACTTAATGTTAAAATAGATGTCATCAATGCTACGTTCCAGCCAGAGAAGATTGGGAACCCCAATGGCCTGCAGATCACCTATCTCAAAGACAACAAGACCCGTAATATATTTGTCTACCATGAAAGTGGAAAGGTATCTGGTTTTAGCATCAAACACTGCAAAGCCAATGAGGTGCTTTGAGAAGCTGCTGATATTAAATAGTGTGAAACATGGGTAGGATGGGGTGTGTGAGTGTGAGTTGCTGTAGGTAACAGGGCGGGGGTTCTGGCTCTGTGTTTGTGTATCTGTGGGAGAGTTTTGCTGCAGGGAGCAGGGCAAGAGCACTGGCTGAGTTGGTTTGTGTGGGAGGAGCTGCTGTAGACCATGTGGAGATGTGCTGCCTGTGCATGTGGGGAATGGGTCAGCCGTGCTACAGGCCTGTCAGTCTCACTCCAGTGCCTGGGAAAGATGTGGAGGTATTGAGAAACACCTGAAAGACAATACAGTCGTTGGTCACAGCCAGCATAGTTTCATGAGAGGAAAGTCCTACTTATCAAACCTGATTTCCTTCTGTAACAAGATAACCCACCTAGTTGATCAAGGGAAGCCATTTGATATAATTTTTTTTTAATTTCAGTAAAGCTTTTGATACTGTCTCTCACTGTATCCTTCTGGACAAAGTGTCCAGCACACAGCTGGATAAACACATCGTGTGGTGGGTGAGCAATTGGCTCACGGATCAAGCATAGAGGGTGATAGTGAATGGGGTAACATCAGACTGGCGACCTGTCACAAATACGGTTCCACAGGGCTCCATCTTAGGCCCTGTGCTCTTCAACATCTTCATAAATGACTTCGATGTAGGATTGGAAGGGATACTAAGCAAGTTTGCCGATGACACAAAACTGGCAGGAGCTGTTGACCCCCTCGAAGGCAGGGAGGCCCTGCAGAGAGACCTTGACAAATGAGAGGGCTGGGCAATCACCAACCATATGAAATTCAACAAGGAGAAGCGCTGAATTCTGCACCTGGAATGGGGCAACCCTGGATGTTCATACAGACTGGGGAATTAGATGCTGGAAAGCAGTGCCATGGAAAGGGACCTGGGGGTCCTGTTTGATGGCAGGTTGACTATGAGTCAGAAGTGCCCTGGCAGCCAGGACGACCAACCATGTCCTGGGGGGCATCAGGCAAAGCATCGCCAGCTGGTTGAGGAAGGGGATTGTCCTGCTCTGCTCTGCACTAGGGTGGCCTCATCTTGAATATTGTGTGCATTTTTGGGCACCATAATATAAGAAAGATATTAAGCTGTTAGAGAATGTCCAAAGGAGGGCAACAAAGATAGTGAAGGGCCTTGAGGGGAAGCCATGTGAGGAGCAACTGAGGGCACTTGGTCTGTTCAGCCCAGAGAAGAGGAGACTGAGGGGAGACCTCATTGCAGTCTACAACTTCCTCATGAGGGGGAGAAGAGGGGTAGACACTGATCTCTTCTCTGTGGTGACCAGTGACAGAACCTGAGGGACTGGCCTGAAGTTGTGCCAGGGGAGGTTTAGGTTGGATATTAGAAAGAGGTTCTTTACCCAGAGGGTGTTTGGGTGCTGGAACAGGCTCTCCAGGGAAGTGGTCACAGCACCAAGGCTGAGAGAGTTCAAGAAGTGTTTGGATGATACTCTCGGTCACATGGTGTGACTCTTGAGGATGGTCCTGTGCAGGGCTAAGAGTTTGACGCGATGATCCTTGTGATCCTCCCAACACAGCATGTTCTGTGACTCTGTGATTCTGTGCTGGCTGTCTGCAAATGAGGGAGATGCTGAGAGTGCTGGGGAAGGAGAGCTGACTGTGTTTGTAGTTAACATAGGGCTAGGTGAATTTAGATGGCTCACTGTTGCTCTGGCTAAGCTTTCTATCCTGTCCTTTTCCATTTTCAGGAGGTAGTGGACTGGTTCAATGCCATTCGCTCTGTGCAGTTCCATTATCTGAAGGTAGCATTTCCCATTGCCAGCGATAATGAGGTAAGACAGCACTAGAACGCAGTGCTTACGTGGTAAAGGAGCTCATTAGTTAATATTATAACCCCAGGTACAGAAGTGGAAATTGCAGTGTCTAGATAGAGGGATGAGAATGTATGTTTAAAAGGGCCTGTGGCGGTCAGAAAACAACTGCTTTCTGCTGTTTCTGGGCATTTTGGAAGCAGAAGTGACTCCTGGCTAGGCAGTTCAGGAAATATGAATTTAGGAGATGGCTGAATTTGAGGGAAGGTGACTGAATTGGAAGGGCAGAGGGGAAACGAATAGCAAAGAAGCACAGCTAGGTGAATGTTACTCTTGCCTTTTTGTCAGATTAAAAATCGTCTGACGAGAAATTTCTTGAAGGAGGGATACATGGAGAAGACTGGTCCCAAGGTGAGCTGCTATGTTAGAAAAAATCTTAACAGAGACCTGCCAGAGAGCCGCTGGCTTTCCCAACCTCAGTGTTTTTCTCCTGCTGTTTCCCCATTCCCCCCTGACTCTTTAGACACCCGTGGGAACAGTGTGTGTGCACCAAGGGAGGGGAGAATTAAAGGAAGGGGAAGGACACATGTGAAAGTAGATGAAGCCAGAGTCCCTGCTTTCTCCCAGAGCGACAGATCTCTCTGCATGTGTCTGTGTGTGCGTGACCTTACAGGTATTTAGCGTCTAGATTTCTCCTGTCTCAACTTTGGAGTCCTTCACCACAGTCCAAGAGTTGGGGACAGCAGCTGGGACTGAAAAACCCGATACTGACCCCCACTCTCAGCTGAGAAAGGGCGAGGAGGAGGTTGCAGTTAAGGCAGGGGCTTGCTTTAAGTGGTTGGGATGAATTTTGGGTATCCATTCGTACTGCTCACAGCAGGGGGCACTGTCCCCTTACATATGTCACCTCTTCCCTTCACAGCAGAGAGAGGCCTTTAAGAAGCGCTGGTTCACACTGGATCACCGCAGACTCATGTACTTCAAGGATCCTTTGGTGAGGGGGAGATCTGACTGCTGGGCAGCTGCAGGCAACCGTGCTGAGGGCAGGGTCAAAGTGCAACCAGAATCTTTGCTCTTCAGTTAGGGTGGCTTGCAGGTTCCCCAGCTGCTCTGGATGGGCTCTAAGTCTTCCCCTTTCCATCCCACTCAGGTCACATGCTTTCTGTGTTTGTTTCGCTGCCTGCAAACAATGGTAACAGGGAGGGCAGCAGTGTAAAGGTGGTGATGGAAGGGTGACATGGAGGGACAGGAGCACCAGTTTCTCTCTCAGACTTCTCAAGACCTATGCCCTTAGATATTCCTTTTCACTACAGTCTTTGAGCACAGACTCCCTGCTCTTCTGAATTCCCTGACCACCTCCAAAACTTTTTGTTGCTACATCCCTGGTCCTCACACACTCTCTCCTGTTCTTAGGTGCATTGTAATTATTCCTTGATTCTTCTGGATTTCCATAAATCACTGTCTTTCCCTCCTGATGTGCAGGATGCATTTGCTAAGGGTGAGGTATTTGTGGGCAGCAAAGAGAATGGATATAGTGTCCAGAAGGGATTGCCTTCAGGGACACAGGGCAACTTCTCTTGGCACTATGGCATCACCATTGTCACCCCTGACCGGGAATACCTCTTCACCTGCGAGACAGAGACTGACCAGCTGGAGTGGATCAAAGCCTTCACTAGCGTCATCAACCAGGCCATGACACCACAGGAATATGCAAGTAAGTGCCTGGATGCTGTTTCCTTCCCCTCCTGCCACTCCAGTTCAGGGTATTGCCCTAGTTCACTGCCTTTTTTCCTTTACTACAGTTGAAGCCTACTTCAAGTTTAAATCCTAGGAAACCATTCAGGAACTATGACTCCACTCTACCCGGTCCTGTGGCTGTCAGGAGAGGAGAGCAGATTGACATCAGAGAAACACTGTGCTCTTGAAGCACCCTTGAAGCACTTTTGCCCCCACAGAATGTCCACTTGTTTTGAGGGCCCAATTAAGCTGCTTCCTTTCAAGTGCAAGACTTTGAGTCTGAATCTTCAGTACAACCTGTCCCTGTTAAATTGCTGTGATCTGACTGGATGCTGGCAGGTCTTGCCTATCAATCAGACCTTGAAAACTCTGGCACTTACTATGTTGGACATGGGACCTATCATCACTCCTGCATGAAACTGCAGCAGCCACCTACCTTACTCAAGAAAACAGCTGCCTGGCTGGAGCCAGGCACCCCAGCAGGTTGCAGGGGCTGCTGGACTAAGAGAACCTGTTCCTTTAAAAGAAATGTAATCTCTGCTGGTGACAGAGATGTGAAACATCTAGATATTTGATCAGTTAGAGCTGTAGTTGAGAAAGGTCACTTAAAAAATGTAACCTACCAGCCAAATGTGAGGCCTGTTTCCTTCTGCTCTGTATGGGCTTGAAAGTTTCTTCAGACTGCATTTGTGTGCAGACCGGCCTCTGATTGCTACAGAGGAGGTTAAGAGATCATCTAAAAATAATGTCTGAATATACATTTGAGTGTGTGGATAATGTACGTGTGTGTGTGCGCACATAACAAAAAGTGATGGGAGGCAGAATACTGCCCTAGGGAAGATACTGTGAGGGATATTCATGCCACTGAAGTTCAGCTGTCAAGCTTGAGTCTCTAGTCAAACCAATGGAGAGAAGTTGGGTCCTGCAGAAAGCAACTTATAGCATTTATAGAGTTCAGAGTCTGGCTCTACTAGAGCCTAGGGGTTGGTGTCTGAATATAGTAATGCATGGATTTCTGCTCCCTCATTCTCTGTATGTCAAAGGCCTGGCACTTTCATTAGGACCTACACATTACATACATTTATCTTGTATATCACACATACATATTATTTTATGCAGTAGTACAACAGGGAAATTGTATTTTCACATTCTTCTAGTAACAGCTCAAAACACTACATCAACCCATGGGTCTTGTCTTAAAGCTCATCTCTTAAAGCTTCCCCTAGGAGAGCTGTGTTTCACATAATGGAAGGATCAGCTGAGTTCTGCTGGTGACTGTAGTGTCTGATATGTTTAGTTTTTCCACAAGCAGTGTGAGGGAAGGTATCTTGTGTATTAAGGGTAGCTAACTAGAATTAATGAGACTACCAGTATTTTAATTAGCTCTTAAAGAAATAAATGAAAAAAATCCCATTTTAATTTAGTTTAACTTCCAAAACTAGTTGACCTGCTAACTGCTAAGATATGAGGTCATTTCTTGGAAAAAAAAGCACAATCAGTCAGAGCAAAGAGCCATAGCTATTCATTGTATTTCCTGGGGCATGTGGACTGTGATTATTCCCATCAGAGGCAAATGGGCAAAGTCATGGTCCCCTGCTGATTTTCTGGGGACCCCTCTCTGTGCTCAGACTACCACAATCTGCTGGGAGTATCAACTTCCTGGATGAGGAGCAGCATCACTCATGCTGCTGCCATGGCGCAATGGAAATATCCACCTAACAGTGTATGTTCACTGCAGTTTGCTGATCTCTCCCAGTTTGGAACATGACTTTCCTAAAAAACAAAGGCCATTGCACAGTGAGGGGAGTACCGATGGGATGCTTCCTTCTCCTGTTTGCTGCTGAGCTATTGCTGATGGAGATGAGCAGAGTCATTTGACTCAGCCACAACAAAGCTGATACACTAATGATGCAAAAGAGTGTGGCTGGAGTGCCCTGAAAACCCCTGTGAACTAACAGCAGAGCATATTTAGTATGATGCATCTGTCTCTGCTTTACAAATTTTGTCCCACCGTGTCTTCCTTGAGAAGAGGAGGCTCAGATGTGGGCAAGGAAAGAGCAGGGTAACATTGGCATAGGTGTCACAGGATGATGTCCTGCTAGAAGGTGACTGCGCCTACCTAATGGGCTTCTGGCCCCTGCTGTGAGGGGATTGGAGGGAAGGAGAGGAAAGCTTAGAGAAGGAGGAGGAGAGGAGGAGGAAGTCTTTGTGGAGAGGGAGGAAAGACTAGGTTTAAAATATCAAGCCCTTTGAGTCTTTAGGAGCTTCCTGCTGGCTGGAGAGCAAGGGTGGAACAGGGCCCAGGACAGAAAATGTGAGATGTCCTACCGTCTGATGGGCCTGCTTGCAAACTGGGGACTACATCGATTGTCTACAGCTCAAAGGGCCCTGATGTCCCTGAGAGGGAATGGGGGACAGACTCTCTCTGCCTGGCTTGGCTAAGGGCCAAGAAGAGCAGTGTGGCTGCTCCCTGCCTATTGTACTTCCAGGGCTGGCCCTTGTTTCCGTTCTAAAGCTACAACATCATGTGCTTTCTCCCTTTCCTTACCATATTACAGAGTCTTGTCTTTCAATTGTCTCCTCTCTCAAATGAGGACAAGTGTGCAAGGGGAAATGGGACAAAGAAAGGGAAATAATAACAAGAAGGAAGAGGGAGCAGGAAAAAAGTGCAGGAAGATATAGGGGAAGAAATCATGTCTGCCAGAAAGAGGAGGGAGCCAGCAGGGCTCCTCAGCTAGTGGCTAAAAGCGCAGTATAAACTGGGACTGCATTCGCACTAGTGTGTGAAGCTGTGAGTCAGACACATTCCTGCATGCAGTGGTCAAGGCAGCTCTCGGGGGTTGGTTCAGGGGGCAGAGCTCACCTCTCCAGAGTCTGTCTAAGCTGAGACGACACAGACTTGGGAGCAGAAATCCACTTATTCACCAAGTCTGCTGGTTTCCCCGGGCCCAGCAACAAATGAGGAGCTGGTAAAGAGAAGAGACGTTTCCTTCCAGCTGTCAGAAGTTATCTTGCACCTATTGGTCTTGAAGGGGAGGGCAGTGTCCCCTTCTTGGCCCTTTGATGGTTAAGGGAAACAACCGGACAGAGCTTGTGATGGACAAGACCATCAAAATGGACTGGGCGGCTGGAGGTGAGGAATAGACTTCTCTGGATAACCTGTCTATGTCTGATGAACTCTCGCCATTCTTCCCTTGACTGCTTTGCTGTTAAGGCTAGACGTGTCCCATACAGTGAGTGGAGAAGGAACAGGTCTCAGAGTTTGATTTGTTCTTGCTCACCCTACTCAAAGATGTCTTACAACCCTTCCTTCATCAGCGCAAGGCCTGGAGAGGATCCCAAGGGTGGTAGTTTCTTGGAGGAAAGCAGCGGTGGGGGTGATGACAGTAGTGTCCTGGGAGGGGACAGCCTGGTCACGGGGCCACTGGGTGCAGTGCTGCTGGTCATGTGCCTCACTGGGATGGTGGGGAACATCTACACAGTGGCGGTGGCCTCTGGCAGGGTGGTGGGCTACTCAGCAGGCTCCCTGGGGGTCTATGTGATCAACCTTGCCCTGGCTGACCTCCTGTACCTGTCCACCATCCCCTTCGTGGTTTGCACCTATTTTGCCCATGACTGGTTCTTTGGGGATGTGGGCTGCAGGCTTTTGCTCAGCCTGGACCTCCTCACCATGCATGCCAGCATCTTCCTTCTGACTGCTATGAGCCTGGAGAGGTACTGGGCGGTGGCGAGGCCGCTGCAGGCCAGGCGGGTCAGCAATGCTTACCGCAAACTGGCCAGTGCCATCCTCTGGCTCCTCTCGCTCCTGCTTACGGCCCCCATGATGGTGATGACCCAGCTGGAGGGGGACAGGCCCCACAAGCGCATCTGTATCCCCACCTGGACACCAGCAGCTTTCCGGCTCTACCTGACAGTGCTGTTTACCACCAGCATCCTGGCACCCGGTGTGGTGCTGGGCATCGTCTACACCCGCCTGGGCTGGGCATACCGGGCCTCAGCCTGGGGTCTGGGGCTGCCAGTGGCTGGCCGGGCCCCCTCCCGGCGGCTCTTCTCCAGGATCTCTGCCATCGTGGTGGCCTACTGGGCCTGCTTCCTCCCCTTCTGGGCCTGGCAGCTGGCTGGGCTGTACCAGAAGGATGGGCTGGGCATCGGCCCCACTGCCCAGGCCTACCTCAACTTCGGTGTCACCTGCCTGGCATATGGCAACAGCTGTGTCAACCCCTTCCTCTACACCCTGCTTGCCAGCAGCTACCACCGGCGCCCTGGCCACAGTGGGATGGGCATGGCACAGCCTGCAGCACCCTCCCGGCAGGCTGCAGGAAGCCACAGCCTCCCCCTGACTTTCAAGGAGTTGTCAGGGTCTCTGAGGGAAAGCGAGGTGTGAGCAGTGACCCAGGTTGGGCACATCTCCTGGCCTTTGTCTGGGGTCAGGTCAAGAAATAAAAGTGCATCACCTTCCGTGGTAGGATGCAGTGTCTTCTATCATTGTTGCAGTGCCTTCCCCTTTACATGGATGCTCATCCTGCTCATCTGTGGGGAGGGGGAGAATGCTTGTCTTGGGGTTCCTGACTCCATCCTCAAGTCCTTCATGCCAGCCTCCACCTTGCGCAAGGCTGGGGAGTGGGTGGAAGGGAGAAGTCAGCTTTGATACATCTAAATTATACAGCTGGGGAACCCTCGCCACCCCTCACCTCCTTGCTAGCAACGGGCCAAGCCATAACAAATTCAGGACAACAGTGAGTCACAGATTTCACAGGAGCAGTGAGTCACTTCAAGAAGCAGCCACGCTGTCAGGAGACCTGACTAAGGTTCGTACTCCCGTGGTAAAGCTACCACTCAGCTTTCTTCATCCACTCTTCACGAAAAAAATCTTTGAAGAGTTTTTCTAAAGAAAGACTGCCAAGTGCAGTTAAGAGGCATTGTGAGATCTCCACAAAGTACAGCTCAGGGAGGTCAGCACATTTGTTTAGCTTTCAAGATCAGCCCAGCAGGGAAAGCTGCAAGGAGAGAGCTCCACTCTGTATCCATTGTCACAGCTCATGGTGACCTCACCAGCACCATAGCCCTGCTGTGGTCTACTAAATGTACCCCAGTCTGCCAGACTGTGTCAAGACCACTGTGTAAACTCGGCCAGGTCTCTTGCCTTGAGGTCATCTAGCCTAGCATGGCTCAATTCCATACAACTAAACTCTTCTCCACAAAGGATGGCCTCATCCGTATCACCCCATGGGAAGAGTCCCCAAGCTATACTGTCCCCCAGCTATGCCTATGCACAGGGTGGCAAATGTCAAATGTCACATGGACTGTTATAGATGAAGCCCTAAAGAGTGTGATGTGATCATCCAGAGCAGACTGGCTTTGGGCAACACAGGGCTTCAGTGAGATCCAGCTGCAGAGCCTCAAGTTGCTTGTACACCCCAAGTGTTCCTGCCTCTCAGCTCAGCTCTCATCTTCAGCTCTCATCTCTCTCTTCCTCCTCAGCCCCACAATTCCTAGCAATTTAGACTCCCTCTGCTTGAGTACCTAGGACACAGCACCTGGCAGAGCCTCGTAAATTATGAAGTAAGAACAGGAGGTGCTGCTGCTGCTGTTCTCCAGCTGCTCTGCAACTCTTTAATGGATTTGCAGAGCCAGGCCTGCAGGGAATCCTGTAGGACATCAAATTGTTAGTGCTTTATGTTGCTCATGGCCAAGCCTGAAAGTGAGGACACAAAAATTGGGCCTTTTTATCCCAGACTTACCTGGTAACAGCTGTGCACTGTGGAAACAGCAGATCCCACCTTTCCTATGCCCAGCAGGCACAGCATGCCCAACAGCAGTAATCACTGCTGCCAAGGTAGCATCAGACTGAGAGAGCCCCCAAGGCAGCTATGCAGTAACATCAAACATGCCTCATCATCTCAGACTCCTCAGAGTCTAGCCTCAGTTTAGACTGAGAAGTGCTCAGGCTCATTTGGGCTAATGTGAGGGAAGGGGTAACAAAAGCATAGGGCACACATCCTTAGCATCCCACGCCCCAGCTAGGCATTGCTACCTCTCCCAGCTCTGGATGGACTAGGCAAAGCACTCAGGGCACAATAAAACCAGACTCCTCCAGGGTATTGCCCTCAAGTGCCACAACACAACACTATTTGTGCTTCTGCGGCTATTGGAAGAAAGGATTTGGATGAGAAGCCCTCTACATACCCTGCCACACCCAGCAAGGCAGCCTTTTCTACTGCTGTCTCCACGCAGTAGCAAGAGGTCCCAAGATGACATAGGAGAGCTCTGTCATGAGTAGGACCAGCCTCTTCAGAGGGGTACAGGCAAAGCTAGTGCAACTGAGGACTTTCCTCTCGCTCCATGCCCCACCAGGTTTACCTAGCACAGCAACTGAATGCTGTCTGAAGCCAGCCAGGGATGCTTAATTTAGGGAGAGATAGATTTAATCAACCAGTTTTACTCAGGCATGGTAAGGTGTCAGTCCAGACCTCAAGAGTGGATGACTTTGTTTAAGAGACCCTTTCACTCTCCCTCCCAGTCACAACTAGCCCCAGTGTTTCATCCTGAGGATCTCCTTGGACTTTTTAACTTCCATCTTCCATCTTTAATCCTCATCCTCTTCTCCATCCATGGCCAAGGATGACACAATTGCATCCACTTATAGTACCTAAAGTTGGCTACCTTCATCCACCCACTCCTCCAGCAAGATGCCCAACCCATGATGACTTGCAGGAACAAATTAGATTTTGAGACTGGCTAGACCAAAACTCCTGTTTATTAATTGTTTTTTCTGCATCTTTGACATGGAGGCATCAGAGGAAGTTATTCCCAGCTGAGGGATTGGAGCGTGAAGTCCCCTTGTGTATCAAAGTAGTCAAAGACAGCGAGACCAAGCCGGTTAGGGAACGTGAACTGGTGGCCTGGCAGGTGGACTGTCACATCGTTTTGGTTGACACCAAAAGTGATCTACAAGACAAACAGAAAAGTCAAAAGTTTCTGCCAAGACACCCTCAAGCCTTTTCCCTGTACCACCCTCCACTCTGCAGGGTGAACATGCTCAGCAGCATAACCTGTTCTTCAACAGTAGGAGTGTTGTTCTGGTCTCCCAAGAGAGGCCTATTCCCTGCTCCATTCAATAGTAATATCCCTTTTAGCCAGATGGAGCTTGCACATTTGATCCCCACCCTCCATCACGCTCAGAGCCCTAAGTGGTGGCACTGGACAAGCAGGAGAAGCCAGCCACCTCCTGTACAGACAGCCCTGAGACAGCCCCTGCAGTTGAGTGTCCTGTGTCAAACACCCTTCTTTCACCAGAGCATGTACAGAGAGTATATATGTGCATACATATATATATATATATATATGCATGCCTCACCTCTGCTGTGCCCCCTTTCTGGAAAGGGAAGACAGTCTCCCTGTGCTCTGCACCCCACTCTTCCACCTTCTTGGAGTTGCACACAATGGTGTTCACATCACCATGAGCATCAAAACGGGGGTTGAAGTGAAGTCCGAGGTGAGTAGCATCCTTCCCCAGATTCATCACAAAGCTGCAGAGAAAAAAACCCAGACATCAAAAAAAACGGTAATGAGAAACATGCTACCATGGTATTGAACGTTCAGCACACAGAGCTCTGAGTGGAGAGTTGTCCTGCACCCAAAGCAGTTCTCAAGGAGTCAGTTGCTTTCCACAGATTTCCTTTCAGTCCCAAACAGTTAGCTGGTGCCTGACAGCCACTGTCTTCTCCCCATCCTGCAGGCAGCTGAAATAATTACTGCGTGGTCAGCTATCCCGAAGTATCCACAGCGGCAGTGAGAAGAAACTTCCTAGCCTAGCATCCACCTTGCCTCTAGGCCTCTTACCCAGATGAGAGGAGGCATATTATTTGGCAAGAGAAAGCCTGGGAGGCTTCACTCTGACAGTATCAAATTTCAAAGGCACTGGGAAATGCTGGGACCTGTTTTCTGGAACACCGCTAGTGCTGGTACAGTGGCTACTTCCTGCCAAGGGGCTCCATCAGCCACAGACCTGCACAAGGGCTTGGGACTGCTGCAGAGGCTTTGGTGGGGGCACCAGGCACCCCAATTCCTGCACATTTAGGAGTATATTTCCACTTAAGCCAACCTGTCTCCTCACCACCTTCCCTCCTTCCTTCCCCACCAGCACATGAGATGCAACTCCACCATTATGGTGCCCTTGCTCCTGGGCCATCTTCATGCAGGGCAAAGGATGTGGCTGAGTGGATGATCTCAACCCAAATCTCAGTATAGGCACAGCTTGTTTCCTTTACCCTGCACTAGAGAGGATGTGGTCACTGCCAGTGCGTGCAGCTGGAGCTTCACATCTGCTTTGGCTTAGCCCCTTGGCAGTACTGTGTCTGCAATGTGCATTAGGTGATGACTCACTGGGAAGCACTGATGGTGTTAACCCCTTCTCCTTTCCTACCCAAGGGACAGACTCCTTTTGTCCCCCACCAGCAAAAGACAACTCAGTGTGGTGCCCTGGCCATCCCTGGGCAGCACAGCACAGCTTACCTCTTGGCATTTGGTGCGATTTTCCCTTTGACAGTGAGGCGCTGGCCAGGCTTGAGACCCAAGTTGGTGCACACTGGTCCCTGGGGAACATTGAGGCAGAGACATTAGCTCAGTACCTGCTGGCTCACTTGTTCTGACTTGGCAGCTCTCCCTGCTGCCTTGCAAGAGAATGCATTGCTTTGGACCCATGGAGAGACAGGGAAACTCCCTTCCTCCTGGGGCACTGCACCAGGGACATCCCAGAGAAGTTACCTCAATCACATGGGACATGTGCCCAATTTCCCAACCTTTCTCCTGCTGCTCTCATCAGCATATCTGTATTTCACAGACATGAAGTGTAAGTACCTGCACTCTCCCATCACACCCACCCCATTCCAAACACACCCGTGTGCCTTGTGGGTCTCGCATCATCCTGTACATCTGGCTGGCATGGATGGCAGGGATGGAGCCTCCAGTCCCTTCCCCTAGCATGTTTTTGAACTTCAAGCCTTGCCCAGGTCAAAGGGCTCAGATACCTTGTTTCTCAGCTCCCAAGGGCTTGAAGATTTGGGGTTTTTTTTGTAGCTCAGCATTTGCAAGAATATTCTCTTGCTCCACATAGACATCTTTCCCCATCTTCTTTCTAGGACTAAAATTTCCTGGCAAACCTATTTGTATTCATTTGCTATCGCAGCAAAGGCAAGACCCCAAGAAAACTGAAAATCTTTTCCCATTCCACTTTAATAAATAAGTTTGCACTTGGGACAATACCTGCTTAATCACCTTCAGCCTCAGGAAAGATAAATTAATCAAAGAAGTGTAATCACTCTTTTTCTCCAGCAGTCACAGAATGTTTGGGGTTGGAAGGGACCTTGGAGATCAAGTCCAACCCTCCTGCTAAAGCAGGTTCACCTAGAGCAGGTTGTACAGGGTTATGTCCAGGTGGGTTTTGAATATCTCCAGAGAAGGAGACTTCACAACGTCTCTGGGCACCCTGTCCCAATGCTCTGTCACCCTCACAGATGGTGATGAAGTTTTTTCTCATATTCAGATATAACTGATATTTAATTTTGTGCCTGTTGCCCCATCCCCTGTTGCACCTTCCCCTGTCGCTGGGCACCTCTGAAAAGAGCTTGACCCCATTCTCTTGAGACCTGCTAAGATATTTGAATGCAGTCCTTGACATTCACAGAAGAACACTTCTGTAAAGCACATTCCTTCCAAGAAAGAGAGAAATAACAATACGGTGACTAATGAAAACTTCAGACAGGAAGCAAGCAGCAAGGCTGCCCAGAGAAGATGCTCAGACAGCAATAAAGATTACTGCAGCTGCTTTCCCAGAGCCGAGCTGCTGCAAAACAGGTTACCCCAGCTTAGGGCCCAACCCAACAAGGACCCCCCCCAAGTACTTCCCCAAAGGGATCCTGCAGGGGCAAAGAACCACTCCTCTCAGAACACGAAATAGCAGCCACCCCTCTATAGGGGATGCAGCAGGGATCTTTTACCCCCAGCAGCAGGCACCCAGCTCTATCAGACCCTCTGACACAGGGGCTGATGTGCAGGTGGAGTAGGATAGCACAAGCACCCTCACACCAAGCCAACACATTCTCCACAGCCCCACTAATGAAGCACCACCTCCAGCAAAGCTGCCCCATCCCTTTCTCTACTCACGCAAGACATGGTGCTGCTCTGCAGGATAACGCTCCTTTCCACGGATGTGCAACAGTCCCAGGCAAGTAGCTCTCAGAGCCCCACCCTTGCCTTTAAATAGATGGAGAACTGAGTTGCCCCAGCCCTTCTCCACCTCAGGCACCAATGGGAAGCGTGGCAGGGCTTACTTTTAGGAGGGAGGGAGGGTCTACCAGGCAGAGCTGCCTCCTCCCACCCTCGCTCAGCCTCCTCTCCAAAATGCTTAACGCAATTCTTCCAAGCGGGCTGCGGGCCACTCCAGGAGGAGATCCAGCTGTGTGTGGCCATGAATCCAATGGAAAATAGTTTTACAATGAATGTTTTACTATCCAAGGCTTTTATCCCACACGGAAAAGGGTCAGATGAATTGAGACTTGGCAGAAAGGGTCTGGGGGGAGGGCTGGGTTCTTCAGCTCAGGCTGTCTGGAACAGAAGAAATGTCACTGAGCACACACAGTGCCTCAGAAACTCTTTGTGGACCAGGTGAAACCCCAAGAGCAGAGAACTGACTCTGGATCCAGGGTCACCCAGCTGCAGTATCAAGCCTTTCTGTCCCCAGAGGCCGTCCAGCTGCTGATTCAGCCCTTACCACTAGCATTTGTAGGTACAGGAACCAAAAGGAGGGAAAACAGTCCTTTTTTTACAGAATCCACAGACACCCTCAAAACTATGCAGTTCATCTTGGCTGTAGGGCACAGCAAACCAGGAGGAAGCTGCCTTGAAAGGTTGGGGAGGAATTATCCAAGAAAACTTGCTGCCTGGCTCTTGCACCTACCCTGAATGCAGCTGGGGGGCTGAAGAAGAAGGGGATGAGGGCAAAATGCTTCTGTCACAATAAGCCATAGGATCTATATGTCTTTTACCTGCCTCCATGTTCTCTTTGTGGCAAGTATGATTCATTCTGGCTGAAAGGATTCCTTTGGAAAAAGTTACCCAATTACTACATGGCTCAACTGTAATTACACTGAAAGAGGAGGGAAAAATTCAGGCAGTGTGCCAAGCCTGTGGCTTAGAGCTCTCCTTGTCTTGCATATTTTTCTCTAAATCACAAGACGCTCTGTGACTTCCTTAAGAGGCCCAGAACTGAAACTCACTGAAACACTTTCTTCTTCCTTTTCCATGAGGCCCATCAGTTCCCCCTCTGCTGAAGATGTGATAGTCCCCAGCCCTCTTACCTGCCTAAGTATGACCTCAGAGGCTGGCACTCCTAGTTATTTCCAGTTGGTGCCATCAGTGCCAGCAGAGGTAGCAGGGACACCTTCCTGCCTGCTGGAACTGGGGAGGGCAGGTGCAGGATTCAGACTTTGGCCAGGTTGCTGATCACCCCATGACACAAAGGGGATGGAGTAAAGGCCAAAGTGGTCTTCTCTGCTCTAACATGCCTGGTCCTTCTTTCTCCCTCTGGTAACCTGCCTCAGGGTTCATCCTTTGAGCCTGATAGAGGGGTCATGTGGTGCAGAAGAAGTTCTCCATACTAGCAGGAGAAAAAGTGAATGGAGTCAGCTTCCCTCTGCTCAGGATGTGTGTAATTAAATCAGTTCCTTTCAAATCCAAGATTTTTTGAGACCAAACCTCAGACATCTCCTCAAGTACATGAGCTGCGGCTGAAGTCATAGTCTAGGGGCTGGACTAGAAGGGACTGTTCCCTTGCAAAAAATGTTGGACAGGGAAGGGAAGTATGTAAATATTTGCTCACGTAGAGATGGAGACTGAGAGGGCCATTTAAAAGGTGTGGGGTAGGTTCTGTGTTTTCTGCAGCATTTCTGGCAGCTGGGCACTCCAACAGAATCTTAGCACCCACCAGGTCCTTGAGTCATGCCTGTCCAGGGACCTTCCTCCAAATGCTGCTGGGAAGATTAGAGACCATCTAAAGAACAACAGATGGTAACAAAGGAGAGAATGCCATTCCAGACAAGGGCTTGAAGGGCTATTCACATCAAGAAAATTCAGCCTTCAGTCTTAAGTCTGCCTGGGGCAGCCTGTGTTTGTCTGATAGAAGTCCAGGTGTCTCTGCCGGATTTCAAGGAACCTTGAATTAAACGGCATAAGCACAACAGGATAATACCACAGGCAAGGGGGCCATGGGATGTCCCATTGCCTATAGGCCACAGGCCACCTCCATCAGGACAATGTCATGTCTGCCTTCTTACCTCTGGTTTGGAGACACCATGATGAGGTGACAAAATCAAAATCTCTAACATCAGTGTCCTCACAAGTTATGGCTGAATTCAGGGGACAGAAAGTCCCAGCTCACCCTTGTGGCACACCAGGCAGAGATAATGTCCCCAGGTGTATTGGCAGCTGCTCCACCACACTGAAGACACAGAGGTGCTTGTCTGTTATTTTCAGGAGCAATGTGGTATAAGAAGAGTCACTGTGGGTTAAGAAGGGCAAGCCAGGCTGGCTAGAGCTGGCAATCCTCACCTCCTGCTACTTTGTTCCTTATCAGTGTGCAGCAGATCAGCCAGCTGGGGGATGTGCCAGAAGGTTAGCAGCCCATTCAGTCTGCAAAGGGTTGAGATGAGCAAATGAGGACAGATCACAAGGGATCTTGCTGTCATGGCCTTATCCTGCTATCTGGGAACTCAACAGTGGGACAGGGCTCTTCTCCTCACCCTTCCTCCCAGGAGAGCTCTCCTGCATCACACTGTGAATCCTAACTTTGTATTAGAGGGAGAGTCAGGAATCTGCATTGTAACTTCAGAATCAAAGATCTTCTTTGCTGAGTCCAAAGGAGTGACTGGATGTGATGTTGTTGCTGCAAACTGTGCCCTTGTCCATGCCAAACTCTTGGCCAGGGGGAGCCATAAGGGTGGTGAGAGGAGTAATGACTCTGAGGTAGTGTTTCAGCAGTGCCTCACCTCTGGTCATGAGGGTGAGGTAGCTGGTGTTTGCATCTGCATCTGCTTTCTCCAAATGGGTGTTGTGCCCTGAACAGGACTGGATCAGGAAAAGGGGGTGTAGGAGAGCCAGCTGCCATGACAGGGACAGCCCAAATTCACATCCAGCACACGTGTGCAAGGCCAGAAATCACCCTACCAAGCATGTGCTACGCTAGAGGTAGGCATCCCACTCAGGTCCTGACCCTGCACGCCTCCAGTGTGGCCTGTGCTTCAGAGACAGCCTGGCTCCTGGGAGCAACTTGCTGCCCTCTCCCTAGCCTTTCCTTGCACAATATCCTATCTGCTCACTCGTCCTTGAAAAGTGCAAATTGCCCTTGTACAGTGAGCAATCCCAGACGGTCCTCAAAGAACTTCTGATGACTTTGGGGCCTGAACTCATCTCCCAGTGGTGGCTGTGACCCATCATTCCCATAGAAGGGACCAACCATCCCTATCTGTAGCTAGGGATGCTCATGATGTTCATTGTAGCTCTTCTCCCAGGGCCTCAGCCTTCTTCCTATACTCTCCCTGATACCCAAAGAGCCCTTGCTGATCTCTCCATGCTGAGATGGCATGTTTTCTCAAGCTCACAATTTTCCTCGTGGACATCCTCACACCTCCCATCCTCCAAGCTGTAATGTAGCTTAGGCTGAAGGGAGAAATATGATTGCCAAAAGTGAGTTTCATCATTGTGAGTAGCTTTGATTTCGGGCATGCCTTCTGGTCTAGCTGATAGGCATTGGTATGCCTCAGCATACCCAGACTGGTCCTGCGTGCTGAGGGTTGGAGTCCAGCTACTGCAAGTTCTGAGGTTGAGTTGAAACACTGGGCTGAGCAGTTGAGTGGCTCTAACCAAAGTGGTTTGGCAGCTGCCAAAGAAGTAGCCCAGTCAGGCAAGTGTCTGAAGCAAAAGAGGGAAGATCTGCCCCCAAGTCTGCTCATGAGGGATGCAGTGATAGATAGGGCATCCCAAGTGATGACCTTGGAGGAATGGGAAAGGCCCTGGCTGAAAAGCCTGTGGACTACGTGACCGAAATCCACTTGTATAGAGTGCTCTTCAGCTGGCAAAAGCCTGTTTTGGCTGCAATTACTCTTTCAGTGATTTTCAACATCTTTCCACTGAGAGAGAACCTTTTTACCTGTTCAGTCACTTAGTTTTATGTGGCCTGTGGTATTTTAAACTCAGGATTAGGTGTTCTAAATACAGATTTATTATCTTGTGGACATGGAGCCTCACATCAGGAACGAGCAGGATCTCCCAAGCTTTGACTGCTGAAACATTTCCAACCACATCCAATTTCCTGGATTAGGAGCCGTCTGTGAGGCTCCGACTTCTGCTGACTCCAGAATCTCTGCTTTCATTAAATCAGTATGGAAATATGTTCCCAAGTGGTGAAGATAATCCTGTAAATGTTATCAAAGGGTACCTGAACAAAGTGATTTATCTGGGTGAACCTGAAGTTACAGCTTGGGGAAGCAGGAATGACTCCTCACCCTAATGACGCTGGGATGTGTGCATCCTAGGAGTTCCCCAAATCCATGCTCTCCAACTCCTCCCCCACACCCATGGCTGCTCGCATTGGGCTTCATCTCATCTCTGTGGTGTAAACCCTCCCTGGACACAGCCAGGGCTTTGCAGGACTTGGGGAATGGAGTGCTTCTTATCTGCCGATTGGGTGGTGTCCCTGTGGCTGTGCAATGGACCCAGCACTCTGGCCAGGAAGGCAGGGAGGGAGCTGGGCGCTGGGCAGCGTGGGCAACATGGATCAACCTGTGTCAGCCCATGGACATGGTTGGCCCCGAACTGCTCAAGTGCCCTTCTGGCATGTGAGAACAGTGAGAAGCCACCTACTGATGTGTGTTAGCTCCTCTCTCTGCTAGGGTGACAGGAAGGAGGACTCCTTGCCTGATAGCGCTAGAAATACTGACAACACAGCACAAAAGCCTTCGGTTAACTTGGACATGAAGGATCCTGACTGTGAGGCTGGAGCAGGGCAGTTAGCAGATCTCTAATCCCAGCCAGGCTGTGACTGGTTGGGTGGGCTTGAGGCCATCTGTTTATCGGTTTAAGGGGACTTGGCCCAGGGCTGCACAGCAAAGGCAAGTCAAAGAGAGGCGTCCTGATGCTTTAGGAAGCACGTTCTTGGTTTTGACACAGAGAGGTCGCTCTCAGTGACCAGACCAGGGACTTGCTGCACGTAGAGTATTTCCAAGAGCTGCAAATGCAGATTAAGCAAAGCCCTGCAGCACGGCAGGCAGTCACTGCTGAGCCAGAGGGGAACAGCAAACTGGGGAGAACTGGAAGGTGAATGGAGCAAATCTTAAGTTCTTCTGTAGGCAAAGTACAATTATGGATGTCATACAACTTTTCCACTCACTTTGAAGCTGATAATATTTTTCTTATTTTAAAAAAAATGGAAAATCAACTTCTGACTGGTGGCATTAATTTCTAATTTTCTTTAAATAAATCAAGTGGAAGAAAGAGAAAGAATGGAAAAGGTAGAAGTGCAAATGAGTTGGGGGGCAGCATGTGTTGTGCAGGCTGTGCAGGCACTGTAGTGAAGGCTTCAAACTAACCTGTAAGAAATTACATGTTTTGAAAGCAGAGCTGCAAGCTCAGCAAATGCTGACTATAGAGGGGAAAACATTGCCACCGCTTGTCTGGACATTGGCTAATGACTTCCAGAGGGCCTGCAACATAAGCCCAGCACCACCGCTGCAGGATAGAAAGGTAATATTGTGCTAAAATCTGACGCTAAGGATGATTCCTCTGCTACTCATTAGTGCTGGAAGTTCAAGAGCAAGCAAATGCAGCTCCATGTGTGAGGGTCAGATATTTCGTCACAGGTGTGCTGGAGCAGGAGAGCTGCAGGCTATTGACTGACTGTGGCCACCGGCTCTGCACTGCTGTAATACCCAAATTGGTGTCCTTGCAGTGCCATTTATTGAGTCTATTTCAGGCCTAGAAACAACCTGCTGAGGCATAAAGAGACTTTTGAGATGCACTGGGCAGAAGTTTGTTTGCTGTACTTAATATGCAAACTGTAAGTGGATGCTGTGTTTGAACATGTTACAGCAACCCAGATGCTGGTTTCAGCTCTTCCAACAAACAGTGCTCAGAAGTATGTTCATGAAACACAGGCACGTTCTCCTGCACACCCTTGGGACCGAAACTCAGCTGCATGACATTTTTCAGCAAGTAATGTGTGTAAAAACCAGTGTGGAATGATAATCCCGAAGAAAGGGGTTGCCATGAACAGGCTTTTCTGGCAGGAATGACAAGAAACCTGAAAACACACGTGTGGGTTTGTGGCGGGTTTTTTGTTGGTTTTTTGTTTTGTTTTTTTGTGCATGGGAAGTGGTACCCTAGGGTGTGGGCTGTGATATAAGTCTCCACACGTGGCAGAAATAGCACCAGAGATGCTCAGGAGGTGAGACTGGCAGGGGGCTTGGAGCGTGTCAGGCTTCTCTTGCTGAGCCGTACCCCGCGTGGGCTATTGCATCTGCTTTGGCAAATACATTTGTCTGCAGCCAGCCCACGAGCCAGCATTAGGGGCACATCTTGTGCTTGGAGAGCATCCAAAGCACATGGGACCGCATGGCACCAGCACAGCTGAGTGGAAGCCAAGGCAGGCAAAAGCCAACTTGGCCTTTCCAAGGGGGAATGGGGCCCTGCCAGGCAGGAAGGGCTGGAGAAAAGAGAATTGCCTTGGGCAGACATGCAGCTGCCCTCCATGGGGTTCTTATGGGTAGCACAGCTCATCATTCCCTAACAGGGATGCATCCTCCTGACAGGGACAGCGCCCTAGAGTCAGTGCAGCCTGGGACTCTCCTCCACTGCTTGACTGGGAACCCCCAGTCCCCCAGAACTCCCCTGGGGGTTTCAGAAACATGTGTCATCGCTCACTTGTGCTCCAGACAGTTAGGTGGTAATGATCTCTGTTAGGCAGCTGTTGCCTGCCATCCTACAGCCAGCTGGAACAATTACCCTAGTAAGCTCTCTGTTATCTGCCAGGATCGGCTGATGAAATGGGAGGGTGTTTTGGCAGGGCTTGGCACCCTCCTTTGCCTGAGGCTCATGCTATTTGGGGATAGAGCAGGGCGCTACTCTCTGATGCTATCATAGTTTGGAGGCTGTGGAAAGCACTGGGATGTGTCATCCCCAGTAATGCTGTTTGTTCCCATCCCCTTTCAAGGGGGCCCAGGCACCCTCTGGAGCTGGTGGACACACACACATCACTGCTGTGGTGAGGCTGTGTCACTCTTTTGGGAGTTTTTGCAAGTGGATCTCTCCAAGGAAGCCCTTTGCAGAGCCACCTCTACCCCTGTCAGCAAGCACGTCCACTCATCACCCACACCACAGGGCCTGCTCTTCCTCACCTCTAGATCCTCCAGCTTCCTCTGCTTCTTAGGCAGAAAGCAGGTGCTGAAGCAACCCACTGACACCAAAACTGGGCTTTACCAGCCTGCAGCACTTGGGAAGAGTCAGCCTTTGGTGCTTAGCCCAGTCCACGTGTCGACTGTTCACACCTCATGCAAAAGATAGGATCCACACTTGGGATCTCCTTGGTTCCCTCCTACAGATCCAGAGCTGGGGCACGTTCACAACAGCAGCTGGTGGGGTGGTAATGTAGGTCATTTGTCAGGAACACAAGCTCACACTCCCCCAGCACTGGCAGCACAGACACTCCCTCTCTTCTGTCATCTACTCCTGGGCAGAAATCACTCAGGCTCCTCACCCTTTCCCAAACAGAGGTCCGTGTCATTTTTCTGGAAGAAAGCCAAGGACCAGCTCCTGTCCCAGTAGAACTGTGTGACTTGAGAGAAGGGAAGGAAGCATGTTGATGCATTTAACACCAAAATAAACAACATGGCATTGTTCTACATGATTGTAGTCTTGCTCTTGTTGTGATGGACATTGAGGCTGAACACTGACAAACTCCTGACATCTGCTGGAGAAAGGGTTGATCTTGACATGCCAACTGACTGCCTGGCCATGTGCATGGGTGGGAAGCCTGTTCTGTGGGACACCTTTGAGGATTTTATGAAGCATATTTAGCCTATGGGCTACTGGTTGAGAGATGTTTTGGTAGGGAGTAGGATCACATATCAGTTTCTGCTTTTCCTCTTCACAGCTGGAAACTGGGGGAAGAGGGACGGACATTCACTTGCAGCATCTGTGTGCCAATGATTCAGTGGCAAGAGCTGCTCACATGAGAATGAAGCCTGCTCTTCTCACCCAGCATAGAAGCTAAGGGACAGTCAGTCAGACAGGTATTTTTGGAGGTACCCTCTATATCCCTTAGGCAGTTAATCTGTGGAGCATGTCCATGTTGTCTGTTCAGCCCACAGCAGCTTCACCAGATACACTGTGAGGCCAAGGGCCATTGCAGTGTTTGAAAGTTTACTTGTGCAGGATAGGTTATCTTCAAAAATCATGGACATCTAAGAAGTACTGGCCTCAAGGCCCTCAGGCATTTGTTCCAGAAGCAGGCAACAGCTGGGATTCATCATTTGCATTCCCATCAAAGCAAACAGGGAAAACCAGGGAGGTTCTCCTGGTCTCTACACTGACAATATTTAGTCAGGTAGGTTCAAGTTGTAGTATAATGCACCTCCTCCCATTCAAAGGGAAGATGGGGAGATGAGAGTAGTCCCCAGGTCAAGTCCATGATAAGAATGTAACCTTAAAGGGAAAGCTGTGTCTCTACAGGGTCTGCTGTTGTGTAAACTTGCCTTGAAAGGGACAGGACCTTTGCAGGACGCAGCCATAAGCCAAGCTCTGGGTGAGGCGTCCCCCATAGCAGGCAGGGTGAGCATCCTGGACTTGTTTCACTGGCTCTGCTACCTGAGAGCTCCTGGCAGAAGCAATCCAAGGGCCACAGTGGGGTGCAGATGTTGGGTTGGAGTGGCATGAGCTTGGTGCTAGGCAGCCCGGAGAGAGGCCACTTCTTTAGAGTTTTGGCACCCCACGAAGTGCCTGCCAGCCCAGGGGCACATGGAGAGGTCCAGAAACTGGGGCCTCCCTCCACACCCCTTGGCTAATGCCAAGCTGCTGTTTGTTCAGGATAAGAACTGTCAGGGAGGGAAGTCTCCCTGGGCAAGCAGGCATCAGCCGTGACTTTCTTGGAGAGAAACAAGCAGGGGGCAAAAGCCCCAGCCCTCCCAAAATGCACCCCTTCTTAACAATAGCACTGTCAGCAAGGACTTGTGCTGTGTGACAGAGCTCCCTGTAGCTCTCAGGGACTTATCTAACCCCTAACAAGATCCAGGGAGACATGCCATTCTGACAATCCTTCCCGCCTGGAAAACAAAGGCATTTGTTTCTCTTTGTGGTGGTCTGTTTATTTGGGGGAAAGGGAAGGAAAAACAGCAGAGAGCAGAACACAGCCTTGCCCCACATGGTGTTTTATTCAGCTGCCCTGGGGGCACGAGCTCAGCTTTGTGGACAGGGAATGTTTTACCTGCTGAGCAAGTCCATGAGGACCTGTGCCCACAGGCAGAGATGAGCGGCACAGGAGACAGAGCTGTAGCTGGGAGAAGGACCTGTCAGGTCTGATGAGGTCAGGCTGCTGGGGGACAGTTCTATGAGTGGACAGAATCACTTCCCCAGCCATGAAGGTTTGGGTCCAAGGAGGATGGTCAAAAACACAAGCAGCATGCCAAAACCTGCGAAGGCAGTCAGTCTTCGTGAGCTGGCTCCTCACTGATCATAGGAGGTTACCCTACTTGGCCCAGGAGCCCAACCCACATTCCCTGGGGGTTAGTCCCCTCTCAGAATGGCCCAGCTAGTCTCTTGGCTTGGGTGCCACAGAGGAAACAGGGCTGTGTTTCCCCCTCTCCTCCTCCTCCTCCTGCTGTGCTGAAGGCTGCGGTGGGATGATTACCCGCCAAGCTCAACACTCCCAGCTGGTGGGCGAGGGTACTCATGAACTCGCCTGACAGGTAAAACCTTCCCTCCCTGGGAAGTATCTCCCTGCATTTTATGACTGCTTACCTCTGAGCCAAGGACGCCTTTTTGGCAGCTCCAGGAGTGGGCTCGGCTGGGCGCGGAGAGCTGTTTTTCTCCAGGATTTTATTACTTGCTTTTTTTCTCAGGTGTCTCAGTTGGCCTTCCTTCAAGTTCACCATTGCTTCATCACTATCTACTTTTTTCCTTCCACCAGTCCTGCACAGACCCCACGCACAGCAGAGACATCACAGACAGCACCTTGCACCTTCCAGAAATCTCTCTGGCCAAAACACCCACTGCTGAGCCTTGATACAGAGCCATGCAGCATCCCGGTGATGTAGCTGGTGGCTTGGGGAGGAGATGGGGGCTCATGCAGGACTTCTGCTGCTGCTGCACCCCCTTTTCCTCCTGCTCCCTGGCTGTGCTGGGAGCCTGTCACACCAGTGCCAACACTATCTCTTGACTGGCATTGGGGCTGAGCCTCTCACCCTGGTGCCAGGCTGCTCAGCCACATGTTCTGGGCTACCTGTTCCCGGTACCTCTGCCTCGGGTTTACTGCCTACCTGCAGGCAGTAAAGGGCAAGGCAGTGGGTTGACCACCAGGTAAGGACCCTCCAAGGCAGGACCCAGCATCTGTCCTTGCTGCTCAGACCCTCCAAGCACAGCCCTGGAGCTGAATGAGAAAGAAAAGAGCAGAGAGCCCAGGACTGACGTTCACTTCCAGATATCTGCAGTTTGTGTCCAATGGCAGCCCCCTGGAAGGCCAGAGAACTGTGCTAGAGGGATCCAGTCTCACTGAACACCAGCCTTCATCTCTTCTTGCATTGTGCAATGTCCATCAGGCTGACACTTCCTGAAAAACGCCTCTTCGTGTTCCCAAGACCAGCGAGGGAAGTCCTGTGAGCTTCCAATAGCCTGTCCTCTTCCAAAAGTGCAAGAGAACAAGAGGATAGGAACCAATAGTAGCCATTCTCGATTTGGGGCAACTCTGTCCTTTGGGAACAACAAACCTGCTGTTCCTGGGCCCTGCATGTAATGTGGTCTGCGCAAGGTCAGGATCTGTGCTGGGACTGGTTCACTCCAGGCAATGGGGCTTTGGGTTGGGGCTTTGGGAAAGGGTGGCTTTGGGTTGTCAAACTCTTGGCTGGTGGGAGAGACAGGCCAGATTCCTGCAACTGCTTGGTTAGGCTAGATGCAGCTGCATGGGGCCATGGGAGGCTGGAGGAGTGGCTAGCAGATGTCTCTGACCATCTGATCCCAAAGCTCCTCTGGCCTCTTGGGCACATAAAGGGATTTGGGATGAAGGTTAGAGGGTGGGCTGCCATGCCTATAAGGCACGTGAAGCCTTATATTGTGAAGGAGATGGCTTACAGGAAGACTTTATCTCTCCAAAGAACAATAACTAATTCTGAGAAGCCATCACACCCCATGTTTTGAGACACAGGAATGGGGGACAAAGGGAAGTGTCAATTAGCCCAGGAAAAAAAGGTCAGAGAAAGATGGGGATGAAATCTAGTCCCCAGAGACAGGGCCTCCTCCTTCCAATCTAATGATAAGTCCCTAGTTGAGCAAGGGTACTCCCAAACTCTGTCTGTACAGCTCTGTGATAAAGCCCAGGGCACTGGGCCAGCTGGAGCAGTCCTGCTGGAGGAAAACTAACCCCTCCACATACACACCCACCTTTGGGGATCGCAGGGTTGCTGCCATTTGGGTCAAGCCAGCCTCAAAACTGCAGGGCTCAACCTCTTGAAAGCATGCAACCTAAGTGAAGAGCATGACTGACCGAAGCTGGTGTGCTGCAGCTGCCTGGAAACACTCAAGGACTGGCCCTGAATGCTGACCAGCTCCCCCTCGAGTTGTCATTTCCCCTTTGTAAAACTCGCTTTCCAACTGCAGAAAGGTTAGGCTGTGCCCAGCACATTGGTTGCATCTTAGCTCAGTTGGGGGACAGATGGTTTTACCCCTCAGAGTGAAACTGAGATGCTGGGCTCTGCGCTGCTATTCCCAAACAGAAGTGGGTGAGGATGCTTGGCCATGTTGCAAGCTGACCATCCCTCTTTCAGGCAGGAGGGTGATCGTTGGCTCAGAGTGATACTCTCTATGGGAAAACAGGACACGTTCCGAGAAAAGTAGGCTCTTGGCAAACAGTGTGCCAGGAGCACCCTCTGGGCAAGGGGTGAGAGCTGCTGCTGATAGGATGTCCTAATTTGCTGGGCATGTGCTCTCCCTTTTTCAGGGGAGACTCACACATGGCTCAGAAAAATTTGCTTCCTCTATTTTTTTTTGGCCTGGCACAGGTCTGCCAAAGGCAGAATGACACACCTGTATGTTTGTAGGGCCTTCCTCTGTTGAGTGCCCAAGGAAGGGTGGCTCAGCCCAGCCATGCAGAACTGTGCCAGGGTGCAGGTACCTGCAGTGGGCAGAGAGGGATGAATCCCAGGGGAAGGCAGAAAGCAGGACATGTATTAGTTTCACAGACGAGCTTTATTTTTTTTTTTTTATAACTTTCTGTGGTATTTCTAAAGACAGGATACTCTTTGGTCCCTCCAAGAGGCTGAAACTTGAAATGCACTGCTTTTGTTTCTTACTTTGCTTTTTAATGCAGCATTGTTCAGTCTTCTGGGTTGTGTGTGCACAATTCTGGAAACACTATGACCCACTAAGGAGGTTCGCCCAACACTGTAGTATCATAGACCAGGTCTCAGCAGCACCATTAGAGCTGATGGGAGCACAGGCTTAGGCGTGTAGCACAAGAGGCAGAGTCAGACAAGGCCTGGTCAGGGGGAGAGAGGACGGTGGGTGAACAGTGCCTTGAGATGAGAAGAGGGAACCTGAGACCTCTCAAGGCAACCCCATCCCTGGGGGATTACCATATTCCACTGTTCCTGCCTCCACCAACAATGGAGGAGAATGCTAAGGGCATGGCAATACCATTCCTTTTCAGTAGCCATAGCACTCTCCCCAGCTCTGGGTCCTCCCCATCAGCCCCCAAAGCAATTTTGACTGGACGTTTTGCAGAGTGCTAGCACACTGAGTTTTATCACAGAAAAAATGGGTGCCTGAGGGAAAACCTGCCTCTCACTCACACCTCTGCAGATGGCTCCCCTGGCTCCCACTGCTGGTAGCATCTCAACACCACCCTGTCCTACTCTGTCTGCAACCAGTACAAGCGCCGACAGGCCCCAGCCCTTCAGCAAGCCTTTGCCCAGCTGGTGTGTTCCAGCTCTGCGTAAAGAAGAGCAGTGAGCTCCCTCTCCACGTTGCACCAGAATGCCAAGCCCAACTTCACTGCAAGCTGTGCCCGTGGGACTTCTGACCGCAGCTCTGGCTCTCCCAGGGCTGGAATGGCTGGGCACACCGTGGAGGCAACCTCACTGGCATGGCAGCTGCCCTGCTCTGGCTGAGTATCTGTGGCCTCCTCTTGTTGAAACATCATCCCTTGAGGGCAAACCAGCCAGGCACTGGTGAATGAGCTGGGATGAAGGTGAAAGTTGCCATTGCAATGCCAAGATTGCATTCATGCAGGTTCCCAGCATCCTGTCCCAGGTGCTCTTCTTGCCCCCTGCCTGGTCAACCCTGTGTTGGTGCAGAAGACAAGAGGCGCTACCTGGCCATTCTGTGCAATCTGGCTGCTCACTCAGCCTGGAGATCAAAAACTGCCTTCCATGTGAGTCTGAAAATGGGCATTGCACATGGATTGGGGATTGCTGCACCCCTCAGAGGGGATTGCAGGTAGCACACTGTGGGTGGCTGTTTTCCCCATCCTGCTGCTAAGGGCTTTACAGCAGTGCCTGACAGATTAGGTTCTCCTTCACTTTGACTTGGAAAGGCAAAAAGAACATGCTACGTTCTGGAAAACAGAAAATGAGATTCTTGTAGTGGTGCAGCTGATGAAGCAGCAAGTAAAGCAGCAAAGCGGGGTATCTGGCATTCATCAGATGATGAAGAACTGTGTAAGACAACTATTGAAGAGAGAATGATGTGCAGACTGGAAAACATACATCTATAGCATGGAAACTATAGAGCGTAGGTGGAGGGCATGGTCCCGCTAAGGGGAGCTGGAAGCATGACAGAAGATGCCCGTCCCAGAAGGAGCTGATTAAGCATGCACAAAGGAGAGCCGTGACTTGGATGCAGACTGCAGGGCTGTTGGACACATTGTGTGCCATTTGCTTTCCAGTACACAGCCTTGTGCTTGCCAGCAACCAGGCCCTCCTGAGCAGAGACGCTTGCGTGACCAAGCCACTGCCAGCTGGGGCTGTGGGGCAAAGTGAGGATGAGCAGTGATGAGAAACAGCTCTGAAGCAGAGAGCTGCAGCTGCAGGGTTGCTGCATGCACTGAGGGGGCCAGCAGTAGTTAGGGGCCTTGCAGTGTCAACGACATCTAGCAAAAGAAGCTGACACTCAAAATACAGCCAAAATTGTGCTTGTAAATCCAGCTGTTCGACTCTTGGGAAGGGGGCTTGTTTAACAGCTTAGAGGAATGTAGGTTTCAAATGTGCAAAGGGACAGGATTTCACACTCTTTCCCCAACCAGTTGCCATTTATCACCTCATATTTCTGTGAGTGAGCTCACATCAGCCAGGATGACACTCCACACCACCCCATTCCACTCTCCAGCCTTCAGCTGTTTGCCCCTGCCTGGCACAGCCTCCTCTCTTGTCATGAAAACATTCCTGTTGCTGAGCATCAGACTGATGTGAAAATAACTGTGGGTTTTGCAGCACCAGCTTGCATTGGGTTTACAGATCTATGGAGAAACTCTGATGTGGAACCTCCCACTCCTTCCCTCCTACTAAGACACACAGACAGACAGGAGGCTCAGGCAACAGCAAAAGGGAGGTCTTGCTGGAAAGCAATTTCACCTGCACCTCTTTCTATCCAGTTGTATTTTTATCTCTCTTGGTATCACCCACCTGTGTGTTAAAGGACAGGGTCCTTGTGGGTCGGATGGTAGCAGGGATGCACAATTCACACTCTGTTATACAAGGAACAGACAGGCAGTGGAGCCTCTGGTGGTTGTAATAGAAAGGAAAAAAGGAAAGAGAATATTTGGCATGAATATTACGAAATGAAAGAAAAATCTGGTGTCAGTTCACTACAGCCAGCATAATGGGAACACAATACAGGAGCCTCCTACTTCTAGATTTATTTTCAGCCTAAAGAACAATAGTCCAGGGGATGGGAGAATGAGATCCCTAGACAGATGCCTTACTGGAGTTGTCTAATTTTCTTATTGGACCTGGCAGAGCATCCAAGTTCAAGAGACAAGGAGCAGATAAGGATGATCCTTTGCAGGTGTCTTACTCTTCTGCATTGCAGAACATTGCCTGGGTAAGATGAGGAAATATGAGTATTAGACAGGACACCTCCCTGTTTTGAGCCTGTAGGTTTGCTGCTAGAAGGAGTCCCACGGTAACTCACATAATCCTTTTCCAGGTAGTTGTATCTCTTCCTAAGTCACTATAGGGATCAGACAGATTTTCCTGCTGCTGTTTGTATCCCACTGCTGGAGATGTTGTTCTGGAGAGCTTACAACACACACAAAGGAGTAATGGCAGACGTTTGTATTGCATCAGCAGGCAGCACCATGGGGTCTGCCTCAGATCCTGCCACTTAAAAGATGTGCCTGCCAGGACCATGTGCTACTTGAAATGACCAGCCATATCCATCCCTGGGTTGACCTGAAGATCAGGTATGCTCCACTAGGAATGACTGTTCTGCTGCTGCTGGGTCATCAGCAAGTGACAAGTGACCAAGAGGAAGACTATGCCTGTAGAGAGTTCTCATAAGAATCCTTAATATCACGCTGCTCAAACACATAACAAGAAAGCTGTTCAAAAACGTGCACCAACAGGTAGATTTCCAGCAACATTGGCTCAAGGGCATTCAGAGCTGCTTGTGGCCAAACAGGAGTCAAACACATTGTGGATTGCTCAATGACATAGGCCCTTTCACCCCTGAAATTGTTGTGGGAAGGTAACTAATGAAACTGTGGTGGATTGCAAGGCAGTGAGCATCGTGAAGTTCAACATAAGCACAGCCTACACTCTCCACTGAAGGAGTATGGCCACCGTGTCTCACAAGACATGTCAATCTCCAGGTTACCAAGGCTGTGGCAGGCACATGGTCCTCTAGTCATATTGAAGTGCTGAACAGCACCATACTGCCAGCCTTCACACCTCCACCCCCAAACCTGGCAAGTGCACAAATAGGGACTGCCACCGCTCTGTGCCACTCCTACACTCCTAGGCTCTGCCCAAAGTTAGCTCAATCAGCAGTCTCCAAGCATTAGGCCAGAGAAGGACAGCAAGTCAGGAACACCTCTGTTTCATGAAGAAAGGGCACCTTGCCAGGGCCACAATCAAGCTGTCCTGGCAGGTGGGAAATCTCTCATCTGCAGCCCACAGTCTCAACTTCCTCTGGCTTCCATGCCACAGGAATAAATTACAGGCAGCTGTAGTACAACAGCAAAGTACACCTGGAGGAAACAGAAAACTGTATCTGAGTTGTTTCAGGTTGCTTGAAACAGGTGGAAGCAATTCATGCTCTGAATTTTATCCAGGTACCACTTTCTGTGCAGCTTCTGTGGGAATCAGGCTAGAGGTTCAGCAAGGGCTGGTGAACAGAAGGGCTGGCAAAGGGCTTTGGGTGACCTGATAGACAACCATGTCCATTTAAAAGACAGGTTTCTCTCAATCCTAACGTGTGAAGAGAGCATCTCAGTGCTCAGCAATATCCTATACAGACTGGAAACTGCTAGTTGCTGAAGCTGCACATCTAGCAGGCTAAATCACGGGGCAGAACAACCTGGATCATCACAGGCAGCTGCTCTGTGATCTGGGAATGTTCCTGGCATCACATCGCCCTTGTCTCCTTGCTGGAGGCTTACAGAGCTGACAGTGCTTTGCATCAGCCCAGTGATGGTATACCGAGGCTACAAAACCCAGTATTACTCAAAAACCATTAAGAACTCCACCAATTATTAAATTGCTCTCAGCAAGTTCAGCTGTTCAGTATCTCCCAGGGATTATAAGGAGCACCAAAACAGCTGTCTGCCAGGGGCACTTCCAATACATCATCCACACACAATTCCCAGGCAGAGTCCAACCACACAGCAGCAGTTCCTAGATGTGCATAGCCATGTAACTCTCGTGGGCTGCCTGGTGAGTTTGCTGGGGTCAGAGTTCATAGAGCAAATGAGGCAGCAGTAAGGAAGATAAAAAACAGAAAAGGATAGAGGGATGGCAAAGCCCATGTTATGGGGTGGACGGGACAATGCCTTGAGTAAGGAGTGGGAAACTGTGCTGCAGAGGAGGGACTTCTACCCACGCTGCTGCTGGAGGAAGAGCAAATGCTGGCTGCTTCCCCTGGGCAGGCAGTAACAGGCTGTTGTTCCTCATCTTCTCCTCCTCCTCCCTGCTCCAGCTGCTGTGGGACAGGGTGGCGCCAGGGCTGCCTGCCTTGGCAAACGGGGACTCTCACATCAGGTTGGGCAAGTATCGAGTGAGTTCCTAGGATCATGATCCTTTCTTGGCTCTGGAGGCACTTTCCCATGCAAAAAATCCTTCTCTGTCCTGCCAGTCCCAACACCTTCCAGATCCTCCCAGTTCTATTACTTCCAGCTTCCGCATCAGGATGATCACTATTTCCTCATATTAAAGGCACCTACTCATCAATTAATATCTTTAGGCCCATTTGTTGACTTCCTGAAGTGCCAGTCATTTGACCAACTTGATAACCTTCTGTGATGAAATGGCTGGCTTGGTTGATGAGAGGTGAGCAGTGGACATCTACGCTGACTTCAGTAAGGCCTTTGGTATTGTCTCCCGTATAATCCTCCCAGAGAAGAAAATGGAAGTATGGGCTGGGTGATGAAACAATGAAGTGGACTGAAAACTGTGTGAACAGCTGGGCCCAGAGGATGCTGATCAGTGGCATAAAGTCTAGCTGGAGGCCAGTAACTAGGGGTGTCTCCCAGGGGTCAATACTGGGTCTGAGTCTATTTAGCATCTTCATTAATGAATTGGATGATGAGGCATAGTGTACCCTCAGCAAGTTTGCTAGTGACACAAAACTGGGAGGAGCAGCTGATACACCAGAGGGTTGCACTCCCATCTAGAGGGACCTTGACAGGCTGGAGAAATGGTCTGGCAGGAACCTCATGAAGTTCAGTGAGGAGAAGTGCAAAGTCCTGCACCCAGGAAGGAATAATTCCAAGCACCAGTAAATACTGGGGACCACCTGGCTGGAAAGCAGCACGACAGAAAAGGACCTGGGGTCCTGTTGGACACCAGGTTGAACATGAACCATCAATGTGCCCTTGCAGCAAAGAACATTAGCAGTATCCTGGACTGCATTAGGAGGAATGTTCCCAGCAGATCAAGGGAGGTGATCCTTCCCCTCTACTCAGCACTGGTGAGGCCACACCTGGAGTGCTGGGTCCAATTCTGGGCTCCTCAGTACAAGAGAGTCATGGACATACTGGAGAGAGAGTCCAGGGAAGGGGCATGAAGATGACTAAGAGACTGAAGCCTTTCCCAGAGCAGGCGATGCTCAGCAGGTTGCTGCTTACATCATCCAGCCAGCGGTTGCCACAGTAACTGCACTTATGGATGAAGGATAGGAGATTCCTGGGGTAATGGAACGACTGCCACCCGCCTGGGTGTTGTCCCTGTTGCACGGCAGGAAAGGACTATGCAGTTTTCTGAAGATGAGAAAATAAATACCCTTCCCTACACTACACCAAGCTGGCCTTCCCATCTGCTCCACCCTCCCACGTGCTGCCACAGCTCTACTCTTCATAGCCCTGTGCTCCCTGGCAACTACACTGCTTCCTTAAACACACAACCCAAGAAGAAAGACTGCATTAGACAAGAAGCAATCAGCCTACCCAGGCAGGAGCCATAACTTTTTCCAGTTTCAACAGCAGATGTTCTCTGCAGCCCTACCGGGCCTAACCCAGAGAGAACCAAGGCCTGACCCCCCACGAAGATCACAGACCCCTTATTGACAGTGGTTGAACGGATGTCTGACAGGTTTGGATGGAGAACTCATTGTACCTCAGGGGCCCTTCCAGTCTAGTTTTCTAATAAGATCTGCTCACACTCACGTTCACTACATGCAGGAGCAGTAGTAGCAGGGGGAAGCCATGCAAAAACAAAGCCTAGTAGACCTGATGGACCCCTACAGAGCTGCTCCGTTCCCATCCAAAGCAGGAACAGCCCTGTGGACATTTACAGGACAGAGGTCACCCCTGCCTGGTGCCCTTACCTATGTGAAGAACCAAGGGAAGGACAGGTAAACCTATTCCCCTTCTGCTCCAAGTCCACCTCTGCTTCATAGCAAAGTCCTCATGGAGAGCTGCACCAGATGAAAAGAAGCTACGTGGTCACAAGAGATAAGGATCAGCCATCACCTCTGGTGAGCTCTGTTTTCAGTCACAGGAAAAAGAAAACCTACACTGCAGTCTCGTCTTTTGGGATCCAAAGGATGAACTCCAAAGTTTCTTTGGAGAGGGCCCAAACTCTGACTAGCTACTGAATTCCCTCAGTTTACCAGTGTGCTGAGCATTCCCAGCTGTGGCCCCACGTCACAACAGCAGCACTTTGAATTTCAGCCTGATACAATAATGAGAGCTCTGAAAAATAAATGAGTATCTCTAGATTGGCAGCCCAAGTTAGCAGACACATTAGGTCTCGATCTCGCTCTGCTTGATGATGCAAATGTTGGTCAAGTGCTCATTAACGGAGTTCCAGTTCTCTGGCAGTCTAATTGGACACGGGACAAAAGAGAGAGATGGGCATATACAAAGGGGACTGATTAAGACAGGCAGTCTTCAGAAAGCTCTTTGGATTTTCTTTTATTTTGGAAGGCTGTTTCCTAAGTTATTTTGGAGGCAGGAAAAAAAGCAAAAAAGGTGCTCAGCACCTGGAATTATCCTAGAGACAATAAGTTGCAACCAGTTCTATCACGTGAGCTGACACCGCATTAACTTACACTGAGAATGGTTATTGAGCTGAACAGCTGATCTCTCCAGTGAGAGATGTGGTGCTTGGTTACCATTAACAGCAGTTAAAGGGGTCTGACAAAGGGGAGGATTTGGCTCCCTTATGAGGAAGGGAGGCAAAATACATTTGAGTGATTTCCAGCTCTTCTTACCCAATCTGTTTTGCCCCTCCAGGCTGGGACCACAGCCAAACCCAGGGAGAGGATGCAAGGCATGGCAAGTTATGGTCTGGTGAAGGTCACTCCAGGGGTAGGGTGTCACTTAAAGCTGAGTGTAGTTGGGAGAGGTCACAGCAAAACCTTCCCTGGGCAGCTCTCATCCCCCTGCAAGCTATATGCAAGTGACAGAGATGGCACCTCACCTCTACCCTAGCAGAGCCAGACACTGTTGGGCAGGACCACACAGATCATCCACCTGGGATCCCCCTGGCTAGCAGTGGGCAGCCTTCAGGCGCAGCACAAGAAGTCACTGTTCTCCATGAATCACCCGCACTGTGAAATGCAAAGGCAGGATCATATCACTCCCTGCTCCAATTCACCTCTTGCCCTATGCCACAGCCCCACCAGCCACCTCCACCCTTGACCCTGGTTCTGAGACACCAGTGAGACAGCAGCAAACAGCTCAAAGACACTGTTCACAAGACATTAGCGACTGGTCTTGTCTACCCAGCAGCACCCCCTTGAGTGAGGAAAGGTCTTGCCACGTCCTCATCTTTGAGGGCTCAAGGATACCTAGGGCAGTTTCATCTTGATGGGACCACACGCAAAAAAAGAAGGCCATTTCCAGCCTACGCTCACACTTTATTATATACAGAGACATGGTGAGTGTAAGAACATCAACATGGGACACAGACAGTATGGAAGGCCCAAAGGCACTGCCTCCTGTCCCCTTGGTGCAACCAATCAGCATACTTTATACAAATAATACAATATTTGAACAATAAATAAGTTTGAATAAATTAAATCAAGAAATTAAAAAAAACGTAGAAAGACAAAGCAGCAAGGAATGATTTTGAGGACTGTGACACATTCACAGCAGTGACAACACCATCACCATCTCACCTGCACACCAGCAGCTGGAGCACGGACCCCCATCAGCCCTTTTCTCTCACTGTACTATGAAAAAATCCAACTGAGGAGGGGGAACCAGGGAGTCATACAGTTCACTAGTACTGTGCTGTCATGATCTAGGAGCCCTCTCTCCTTCACAAGCCCCTTCAGAAAGGGTACCTGAAAACAAGGTACAACCGCAGACAAGCTGTGCGCAGTCACAGCTTGTCTGTTTGGCACAAAAACCCCTCAAACCAGTCTCTTCTGTCCTTCAGATAGACACTGGCACAGTTATTAACCGAGTCACGTCAGGGCAGTAGGGGGGGAAACATCTCTAAGGAATGGGGGGAGAAAAGAAATGAGGCAATCTCTCTTTCACTTGTGGGAGGCAGAGATGCTCTCGTTCATCACTCCAAAGCTCTGGCACACTCCTTCCACATGCCCTAGCACTGGTGGAGACCAGGTGGGTGATAACCCCCCCCCCCCGGCAAGGTTACCAAAAGGACTGCAGGGATGCAGCTCAGAAGTCAAGAGTTATGAGCCAAAGGACAGCAGTGAAAGGCCACCACTGGTTATCCAAGGGAAAAATAATACTAAGACAGCCAGTCCCTAACTCCTGCAGGGGGAGAGGCCACACAGACACACTGATTTGACCCCCAGTCAGCCTCAAGACCTCCAGCTCTCTCTCAGTGATGCTGGTAGCTGGCAATGAAAGAGAGGACTCTGTCCATCATGGATAGCTCTCAGCAGAAAGGAGACAACTCAAAGCCTGTCTCCTCCTGCCAACTCTGCTCCCATCTGCCCCCAAAGAAGGATGCTGGAATGTGAAGAAACCCGGAATTGAGGGAATAGGGCAGTGAGAGAGAAACAGGAACAGATGGAGATCTGGGATGGGGAACCTGATCCCTCTGCCCTCACACATACAGACTGCTACTCATCCAGGCCTGGTATCAAGTCTGCAATACTGTCCACATAGTAATTGGGCACCAGATCCTTGGCAGCAGCGCTGTCGCTGGCCATGTAGGCCTGCGCCTCTTCCAGGCGGGAAACACCTGTCAGGGTGAGAATGGTGGCAAGCCCGCAGTTCTTGCCGAAGAGGATATCTGTCTCCAGACGGTCTCCCACCATGAGGGTGCGGGACGGGTCGACGCCGAAACGCTCCACAATGCAATCGAACATGTACGTGTTGGGCTTCCCCACCACCAGCGCCTTGCGGCCCGAAGCAGTTTCCACCGCGGCTGTGAGGCTGCCAGTCCCTGCGGGGGGGAAGGAGGAGAAAAAGAAGTAGCCGCGGGCAGCTCAGCACGCTGGGTCCCGCCCGAGGACAGGCAAGCGAGGCGCTGGCAGCACGGCTCCGAGAGGCGGCAGGGACGCGCCAGGGCAGCCCTGCCCGTCCTGGCGCTCAGGGACCTGCCTCGCCCGGGGCCTGGGACAGCGAACCCCACCCCAGGAGACCCCCGCCACCAGCCCCTTCCCCCCGGGGGCGGCGCGGGACGGGGCGCGGGCTCACCAGGGGTGCGCTGGCCGTCGCTGAGCGGGTGCCAGGGGTCGGGGTCGGTGGCCACCAGCAGGCACTGCGGGTCGCGCAGGTAGCTGCAGGCCTGTGCCAGCTTGGCGAAGGTGAACTGGTCGTCGTAGCCCACCAGGACGGCGCGCACCGGCTCGCCGGGCGCCGGCTCGCCCTCGCCCGCCAGGCGCAGCCCCGCGTCGCGCACCTCGCCGCGCAGCCCCTCGCCGCCCAGCACGAAGACGCGCCCGGCCCCGCTGCCGTTCCCGCCGCCGCCCAGGAGGCGCTGGCGGAGGAAAAGCGCGGAGCACAGCGCGGAGCTGAAGACGTGCTCGGCGCGCACGCCGCGGAAGCCGAGGCGGCTGAAGCGCCGCTCCAGCTCGGCCACCGAGCGGCGGCTGTTGTTGCTGACGAACAGGGCGGCCTTGCCGCTGCGCCGCAGGCGCTCCAGCAGCTCGGGGGCGCCCGGTACGGCGCGCTCGCCCGCCCACAGGACGCCGTCGCAGTCGAAAAGCAGCCCCTGGGCCGGGCCCAGCACCTCGCGCAGCCCCGCGCCGCTCAGCCGCCGGCAGCTCGCCATGCTGCCGCCGCCGCCGCCTCCGCCCGCCCCGCCGCGCCACCGCC
>NW_016690282.1:869803-1006822 GCF_001604755.1 Lepidothrix coronata
GCTCAGCCGCCCCTCACAGGACACATGCTCCATATATATATATATATATATACACACACATATCTATTTGTATTTATATATATTTGTCTGTATGTTCTTGGGTGGGGCAACGCGTTTTAAGGCAAAATGGGGCTGGGGTCATGGCTGAGCATCCACAAATGACCCCGCCAGGCCAAGCTGCCCACGCTGGCCCAAAAGCTGCAGGCAGTGCCTGGGCCTGCGATGGAGGAGCTGGGCAGGGAGCTGGGCTCTGGCAGGGACAGGGTGGTGGGGGAAGGTGAAGGCGGGAGAGCAAGGGGAGGCAGGTGGAGCGTGCCAGGTGGTGTCAGCTGAGGGACAAAGGTGGAGGTGCAGGAGTCCCTCAGGCCACCACCCTGGTGTTTCCACAGCACCTGCTGGGGTCCCAGAGGGACGCCAGACCCTGTCTCCCCAGCCTGTGATTCCCCCACGCCCTGCTCAGTTCTCTGTGGGCTGTCCTGCTGGGGCCAATATGGCCAAGGGGCTGCTTTCTCCTGCAGGCAGAGGCTGCCCTTCATCTGTGGTTCCTGGGACACAGTCCATGGCAGCCTTTGTGTCAGCCTCACCAGTGGAAGGCTTGGGGGACAGCGGGACATCTTGGCTGTGACGGGGTGCCGGCTGTGGTGGGAGTGGCGGTGGGACAGAGGGGGCTCGGCTGGGTGCCGTCCGTCGTGGCAGGGCTTTGGGGCTGGCTGCCAGGGCAGGAGCTGTGCTCCGGGACTGGGTCACAGGTGGTGGCAGCATCGTGGGTCGGGCTGGAGCCGGGCGCTTGCCTGAAAAGAAAGCTGGGCTGGGCTGGGGTACCCTCCTCTGGTGTGTCTCCGCAGGGCAGAGGGGGCTGTGGTGCCAGCCATGGGTCAGGCAGGGGGGCTGAGGGCAGACAGATGGACAAACTGTCCCTTGCCCAGCTCCTGTACTGAGACCTAAGTGCACAACAGCTTTTGGGGGTTTTTCCTCTTCCCCTCACAAAGGGCCAGGAGTTTTTACACGTCCTTACAGGGGATGTTCAACCCAACACTGGAGGACATACTGTGTCCATCCCCTGGTCCCACCTCAGCTGGATCTTGGCCATGCTACCCTGGCCAGAGGCTTTACCTCTCATTTGGTGACAGGGACATTCTCAGAGGCCTTTTTTGCAGGGAACAGCAGGATGAAGGCTAAACTACAGGAGGTGGCATTCAGGGGTGTCATTTCCCAAGCACTGTGCCATCTGGGGCACCCTTACCTTTGCGGCTGGTATCTTCAGTCATTGTTGGAGCTGCTGGCCCTGCAACTTCAGGAGGTGGTTTGGTCAGTGCTGGGGATGCCAGCTGGGACTTGGCCTCGGGGTCCCTCAATGTCCTGCGCAGAGAACGAGGCAAGTCAGGCTTTGGTTGGGCATGGCGGTCCTGGCCTCAAGGCCAGGCATCCACCTGCGAGGCTATGGCCCCTGGCCATCCCATGGTGGGATGGGAGGAGAACATAGGGAGAGGTGGGACAGCCAGAGCCCCTAGTTCCCAGCAGACTTACGTCTCTCCATCCGAAAGGGTGGGAGTGCTGGCTGGAGGGAGCTCAGGGGTCAGCTCCTCCACTGGGGCAGCCTTGCTAAGTCCACTATTTGCAGGCAGTGTGAACAATCCTGAGACATTAAAATCTACCTCTGGGTGGAGAGAACGGAGGAGACCCTGTGAGGAAGAACTTGTGGCCCAGAGCAATGACCCCATGGCACGGAGCCAGAGCAGGCCCCTAAATCCCTCTTCCTGGGGATGGAGAAATGTCCCTTTCCCTTCCTCTCCCGTTCACCATGTGCTGTGGCCCACCAAGTGGTGCCTTAGCCCTACCTCCGGGGAAGAGGGTGTCCACGTTCTGGATGAGGGCTTCCACCACACCCTGGATGGAGGAGACTGAGGCCAAGTCCAGTTGCATGGGGTCTCTGAGAGACAGGAATGGGGTAGGCATCAGAAAAGGGGTTTGGGGGGCATTAACCCCAAATGGCTTTTGGTGTTCATTCCTGAGGGGCCAGAGCCTGAAGGGAAGCCAGCCCAGCTGAGGGGAATGGCAGGGTGGGAGATGGGCCTTGTTCCCTGTCTTGAGAACCCTGGTTCGGTGTTGGAGGCCAATGGTGTTGAAAGCCATCCATGTCACAAGTGCTTCAGGTCTCAGCCCTTTCCTCTACTGCTTTGCAGAGCGGCTAAGAGGACACAAGGGACATGCAACTTGGGAACAAACACAGGACTTGAGAATGGAAGAGGTGCAGGTGCTTCAAACCAGCCTGAAGGCTGCTGGATCAGCCTTTCCCATGGCATTTGTATTCAAGGTACCTGAGCTGGGGCTGGGAAACTGCATCCCATCCCTCCAAGCTGGACCTTACCCTGTGCTCTGCTGTGACCACAGCAGGTTTGGGCCCAGCACAATGGCGATGTTGCTGGGAGTCATTTTATTCACCTCCTGGTGTTCAGCCAGCTTGGCTAAAAACTTGATCAGATACCTGCAGGGTGAAAGGAGGGTGAAGGTATAGTAGGCATGGATTTGGGGAAGAAACAGCCACTACCAGTGATTGCTTGCCCTGCTCCTTGCAGGGCTAAGGAAGCCCTGCTTCAGCAAAACACCTCAGATTGTTGTAGCTCTCTTGGGGCAGGCGGCTGCAGGTGTCTCGCAGGCTCTGTACACGGCTGTCAACGTCCTTTAAGCTGCAAGAGAGAAGGAGAAGGAATGGAGAGCTCAGCCTGCTCCCTATGGCAGAGAGAGACACGGTAGGCAAGGAGGAAGGCCAGTGCTGGCCACCCCATGTAGGCCATAGCCCTGGGGATGGAGATGTCCTGCTTTTATTGAGCAGCTAAGGTAGGCATCCATGGAGGAGCTGCGTTTTTATACCCCTGACATGGCAAATGAGGCTGAGCATCCCTGCTTCAAGTGCTGGAAAGGATGGAGGGGGTTGATTGGGGGCTTTTTGAGACCAGCCAGGCATTTCCACCCCAATGTCTGGACTCACCTGGCCACTTTGACCCATTCGTCATAGAGCTCAAAGGTCATCAAAGGCTGGGGCAGCTCCCGCAGGTAGGATTTCAGTGCGCCTGGGAGGGGAGGGGGAGCAGCGGGGGCTGATGGCAGCTGGGGGATGGCAAGGACTGCCCAGTGATGTTCCCCCACCCCGCCTCACTGGCACCCACCAGCCACAGCGTGGGGGTCTGAGTAAAACTCCTCCAGGGCATTGGAGCCACTGGCCAAGCTGCTCTTCAGCTTCCTCAGCACTGACGCACCTGCTGCCAGCCGGAAGAGACCCTGGGATGAGGCAAAGAGGGAAGGGATGCACTTCAAGTTTGAGAGGGGTGCCTTTTGGGGGGGATAGTGGTGAGGGGGTCTGGAGCACTCCCTACCTCTTCCCTCATGCCAGAGGCCAGCAGCATCATGACACAGGCTTCAATGGGCAGTGCGATCTCCCGGCCCAAGCTCTTGAGGTGGGTCTCTAGGGACACACCATAGTACCCTGCCACTGGGGTGTCTGCATTGAAGGAGGGCTCTGGAAGAGGGAGGAGAATGTCAAGAGGGATGGTGGCCACTGGGGCCATCCAGCATCTGGCCATGGCAACATCTCACTCCAGTCCAAACTTAGCTGGCTGGGGGCAGAGACAGGTTAGGCAGCATCCCCAGCTCACCTCAGGCTGCGGTCCCCAACCCACCAGCCAAACATGGGAGAGAGCAGCAGATGTTAGGGAGGGAAAATGGGCCTTTTCCAGTCTTGCTGGCCACACTTATATCCCCCAGGCTCGGCTGCAGCCCTCTCTGGGCTGTGTGGAGAGCCAGCAGGTACCTGACTGTCTGTGGCTTTCCCTTAGCTCTGCCAGAGCTGTGTCCAGAGATTCCAGTGACTGCCGGTGGTACTGGGCCTGGATTTCCAGCAGCTGCCAGACAGGGTATAAACAGACAGCACTCAGTTTGGCACCAGCCCCTCTCCGAGAGACACCCATTACCAGGACATTGTACCCTCATGCAGGCAGGGCAAAGAGGGAGCTGCAAAGGGAACCCACCTGAGGTCCATGGAACTATATCTGTAGTGAGGGATAGAGGGTAAATTGGAGAGGGGGGTCACTGGGACAAGCCACTCTGTTTGCAGTTAGTGCTAGTGGCGGCATTAACCTGCAGTGCCTGGAGCAAGGCCAGCTATAGGCATCTGCTGATGCCTCAGTCTGTTCCTTGTCCTGGGTGGGGGACTTGGTGCGGATGGGGACAAGGCTGGGCTCAGACATACCCCAGGAGATGTTCACACACAAAGGAGAAGTGTGAGAAAGGACTTACTTTGATGAAGTAGCTGGCGTAGCTGTCCTCCTTGGTGGAGAAGTGGTAGAGGTCAGCCATGTACTCATCCTGGGAAGGGAGACACAGGGAAGAGCAATCTTCCATCCCCTCTGGCACCCGAGGAAGAGGAGACCCCTTCATGAAGTCTTTCATCTCATCTGTGAGTTGTCTAGACAGGGTCCCTCAGTGTGGTGGGGATTCCTCCTTGCCTCCACTGCTTTCATTTGGGTAGTGGCAGCAACCTGCCCTATGATCAAGGTCCTGGCACAAGTGGCTCAGGGATAAGAGGTCCCTGCACCTTCAGCTCCAGTGAGCTCATGCTTCTGCCAGACAAGATGCTGGGCGTTTCAGAGAAACAGGGCAGAAGAGGAGTAAGTTGATGTGAAACTTTCCTGCCGCCCAGAGCAGATTCTAGCTCAGCTGGTTCCCAGCCCAAGGAGCTCCCCACTATAGCCCCTGGAGCCTCCTCTAAAGCAGAATCCTTTACTCTTTGAATCCTTTACACTTCTTATTCCCTGGGCCATCTCTCTGTTTCTGCTTGAGGAGCCTGTTTGCTTGCAGAGGGCAGGACACGTTGGCTGGCTGCAACCCATCTCACCATGGGGTCACCTCGGACAAGACTGGTGGAAGGAAGCAGGTCTGCAGCCCTGGAGCTGCCCCGTGGAGGACAGCAGTGACATTCTCACCTTGCATTGTTCCACCTTCCTCTTTACCTCCTCCTCCTCTTCCTTCAAGATCTCCAGTTTGTTGGCAGCAGAAGATGCCCCTGGACCAGCACCAGCTCCAGTGCTGTTACTGGAGCTCTTGGCAGCTTGGTTCAGCCTTTGGGGTGGGAGAGAAGAGGCACATTCATGGCCTCAGTGCCAGGGACGTGGGGTGGGACAGCTGTGCAGACTCCTAGAGAAATCTGGCATGGCACAGGCTGCCACTGGCAAGAGTTGGAATTGGACAATCTCAGTGGCACCAAGCAGCACTGGGGCACTCTGCTGCCTTTGGCAGTGGCACTGCCCTTCTCTCTCGGGCCGTGGAACCAGCTCAGCCCAGAGCAAGGATGCACCTGCAGAGAGGGTCTGGCTGGGTGCTCCCAAAAAGCTGTTGGAAATTCACTCCCCAGGGCAGTCATCTTCCTCTCTCCCCCAACCTGTCAGGGGGCTGTGCTCTGTATGCCCTGGCCATCCAAGCTGCAGTGGGCCCCATACCTGCTCTTGATTGTGTTCCAGTCAGAAATCAACTTCTGGAGAGTCTTCTTGTGCTTCAGGATGATGGGAAGTTCCTCCTAGGGGATAGAGTGGCCAGAGTGAATGGAAGAGGCTTGGGAACACAGGAAGGAGTGGTGGGATGGGAGTTAGAAGGGCAGCCAGGACTACCTCACTGAGCTTGTTGAGTGGCTGCAGGACGTTGTGCTCCAGTGCAATCTCAAACTCAGCCAGGATTTTTGCCAGCGAGCTCTGTATACAGCAGCCCATCTCCAGAGCTTTCCTGTGTGAGGACAGAGGTGAAATGCCTGTGGGCTGGAGCCATGCCCCTCTCTGACCCAACACCCTGATGTAGCCGCACCCATGTGGGACCTTGAGCCAGCCCCTGGCCCTACTCTGCAATGGGAGGCTGAAGGTGCTGGCTGTCCCCTCTCCCACTCCAATGCCAGCGTTTGCTCTTGGGACAGGGTTTGAGCCGTGGGTGCCCCTGACCCAAGACAGTGTCACTGCCAGAGTCTGGCATCTTTTGGGGTCACCCTGGCACTTTTTCCCCACCAGTACTTACCCGAGGCTGGACTCTGTGTCCAGTTCCTTGAAGCTCTCAGCCATCGCCGTGGACAGAGCCATCAAGGGTAGCTTCTTCTGCACAGAGCCAAGGATTTGGGAGAGAAGTGGTGACACCAACTGTGCCTGGCAACACTGTGGTGCTGCTCACCACAGGGCATCAGTGGGTGCCAGAGATTCACAGGGGTTTGGGAAGGGGGATAGACAACCAGGGCTTTGGAGGGTTATTCAATACAAAGACACTGTCTCTCTTTCAGGAGTGTCCCAAGTTAGTGATGGTTGAAAGCGTTGCCCTGCACTGCTCACCCCAGGCTGCTGGTGGTCACTGCTGGCAGTGGGACCTAGGCAGGGTACAGCTTTGGGCCATCCTTCAACAAATCTGGCAAAGCTGGGGCCTGGCATCCCATTTGCTGGTGAGGGACAGAGCTGGGGTGAGCACAGGCTGCAGTGGGAGGACTTTACTCACCACTCTCTTGTCCATCTCAGAGCCGCATTGCCCCTGCAGGCAGGCTTGGAGCCTCTTGGACACACTGTGAGCTGCTCGCTTGGCTGGCTCGATCCTCTGCTCAATCTGGGGCAGAAAGGTGGGACTGGGGAAGCCCTTTCATCAACCATGGGCACTTCAAGGCCATTTCCCCACTACCTAGCTCTGGGTGCAGGTGGCCTGCCTGCTACAGCCCAAAGCATCCCCGGTCCAGGGAAAAGGGAACACAATTCCCGGCCAGGATTCATCCCTCTGTGAGCAGCCTGGGAAGCCCTTTCCAGTGGCAGAAGCCTGCCATTCCCTTAACACCATGGTCCTGAAATCACCCTGCGGCACACAGGCGGATCCCAACCCCATGACTTGGATGTGCTGGCAGGGTGAATGGCAGGCGGGAGTGGGACAGGTTCCCACGCCCAGACACAAGCAGACACACGCCTGCCAGCCCAGCCTATGCCTTACCTGCAGCAAATCTTCTGACAGGAGCTCAGTTGCTTCTTGAGCTCTGCAGAGGAAGGAGAAAGAACCATCAGCAAATGGGGATGACCTCCACAAGCCTCCTTGGAAAGGCAGGTCCTTATGCATCCTACCTGCCTCTCTTTGGGCTCCTGGGAGCAGGAGACTTTGGCTATAGCCTGGACCACGAGACACAATGCTATGGGTAAAACAAGCCCACAGGGACAAGAGCAGCAGAAGCAGGGCAAAGGCAGCCAACCTTGCTGACTGGTGGACAACCCCATCAGACAGAGTTTCCAGTTCAGAGCACCTCAGTAAAAATGCCCAGATGTGGCCTGGGTTTTGGAGATGGAGGCCACAACAGGAGTTGATCCTGACTGCTCACCTCTCCCCTGAAGGTGAATCTACACATCTTTGCAGGCCAGTGCAGCCACTGGCTGAGACCACTTGTGCCAGAGCAAGGATATCCTTGTGGTCAAGCTGGGGTCTGAGACCAACACTAGCCCCTCCAGAAACACCCCCACAAAACCAGCTTTTGCTTGATTTTGCAGCAGGTGTTTGCAGCGAATCTGACAAAGGAAACTTATGGTTTGCATCAAATTCTCAAAAGCAAATTCAAAACCCACCAGCCACTGTGACCCCCACACCTCCCTGATGCCTCTCATACAGGAAGACTTGCTTCAACAGCCTGCTGTCATTGCTATGTCCTGGGAACCCTGTTTGCTTTCCCTCTGCTGCTGCTTTTTCTTCAGTTCATGTTTCTCTCTTTTCACCGCCCACCAAAGCCAATATGGGACAAGGCTGTGGAGGTGCAGGAAATGTGGGTGGTTTGGTTGAAGGCAAGCAAGATCACATGAGGTCGTGGCCCACGGAGGAGAGGCTCTGCAGAGGGTAAAGAACTCTCCTGGACTCCACGAGCTGCCTGTCTCGCATTAAGCAAAAGGGAGGTGCGTCTAACATGGAGATGAGAAATCTTGAGGGAGGAGGGATTGGAAAGGGGGTTATGCTCCCCTCTGGGGAATGCAAGAAGATCAAGAGGCCACCAGGATATAGGAGCTGCTTCTCTGTGGCCGATCTGCTGGGGTGGCTGAATGACCTCTGTGGTCCAGAGGACATGATTGGTCCCGCTCAGCCACCCAGCACTGGGGAACCTGTGGAGGTGGCAGTAAGAAAGAGGGAGTGGGGGGGCCGGGAAGGGAGGGCCCAGCCCTGTAATTTCAGTTCTTGGTTTTGCAAGGGGAAAGCTTTGGAAAGGCAAAGAGAAAAATAAGGAAGCGGGAGATGTAGGATGGGGACAGATGGATTTGTGTTAAGCTGTAAGTCCTCCATAGGTCCTCTGAGGATCCCCAGTCCTCTCCTCAAAGGGCATTTCGGGATGCCCATACTGCTGGGCTGCCTAGAGTCATGAGACACCCCAGACTCAGGGGGGAGGGAAAGCCCCAGCTCCTAACACCCTTCTGGTCACCACACAGCCGAGGACATGTGGCTGGAAGGTCCCTCCCCATTGCCCCATTGCCCCACATCCTGAGGAAGCCAAGATTGGGAAAGCCCTGTTTGCAGGTGGATGCAGCACCTGTGGGCCCTGGGAGAGGTAGTTGGGCTTGGGGATCAAATCACTGCCGTGCGACACCAGCACAGCCTTCCTTCCCACTGCCCCTCAGGTGCCAGGAGGTCACAGCCTCTCAGCTTATGCTGAAGATGCTCTAAAGTCAGGGTTATTTCCCCCTTTTCCCGGGGCCACTGTCACTAGGAAGTCAGTACAGCCCCGGCACAAACCCTCCAGAACCCATGTCCCTCTCCCTCTCAGCCCTCTGGTACAGGCAGTGCAGAAATCCTTACCGGGTGGCGATGTTGGGATGGGAGAGCTGCTGCCGCATTCGATTAAACTGTCTTTTCATCATCTTGAGAGCTGAGAGGAGACCAGGAGAGCCACTCTGCTTGACTGTACCTGCTCAGCACCCCTCAGTAATGCTTGGCATTGGATGCCGGCAGCCCCTCGGCTCCCAGGAGCTGCTTTGCTCTTTGCTTTTTCCTGAGGACCTTTCCCTCCTTACTCCTCTTCTTCCTCCTTTCCTCGTTCCCCCTTTTTCAGTTTCCCCAGCTGGTCCCCTCCCTAGTCTCTCTCTGGGGATGCCCTGCCTGCTTTCTTTTCTCCTCCCTTGAACTCCCCTCTCTTGCTCCTTCTCTTTTTCTGAGCTTCCTTCTTCCTCCGTCCGCCCCTCTGCCGCAGATCAGGTAAGAGCAGTTCAGGGCTCCTGCTCCGTTCTGTGTTCCTGTCACCACCCCACAAGTAAAAATAACTTCAGCCAAGCCTTAAAGGGGAAATATTATTACAGCATACACAAAACAAGGCAGGACAAGCACATGCCACTGCCGAGCCCAAGCGAAGAGCCCACGCTCTCTTTCTTGCTCTCTGTCTCAGCTGGAGTGGTTCCCCCCCTTTCCTTGCCCACCACCAGCTGTGCCGCGGGGCAGCCCTTGCCGGTGCCAGCTGGCTGTGTGGTTCACTGGGTGCCTGGTGTACTCCCTGCCCTACCTGGTCAGCCACACTCTGCCAACACTCCTCAGGCACCTTTCCCTGCTCATGGGTGCTCCATCCTCTTCCCCTGTGACGTATCCCCCCTGTCATTGCAAAAGCAGGAGAAGCAGCAAAGCCACCTGTGCAACCCCTCCTGCGCCCCTCACCCTGCTTTCCCTCCCTGCCTTCGCTGAGGCTTTCCGGAACCACTGCAAAGCTGTGGCAAACGGCAGTTGCCTTGTGTTTTGGGGAGGCCCCTTCCTCCCCGCTCCCCCTCCGCCAGCAGAGCTCCTCCGAGCAGGGCGGGTGGGCCCAGTGCAGAGCAGCAGCACTTGCACAGTTGCACGGGGACCACAACCTCCCTGTTCTCAGGCTCGGGTGTTTCCTGCTCTCTGCAGAGCTGCAACAATGTTCGCACTTTTTTTTTTCCTTTTTCTAAAAGCATCCCCCTCACACCACCATGACCTTTGGCCCTGGCTCTATGAAATGTAAACCTCACTTGCACCTAGGACTTTCCTCCTCCTACTCTTAAGAGAGAGGAGAGGTTGCTGTTGGCTGGGTTACATGGCTGGCAAAGGAAGTAGCAAACAAAGCCCAAATGAGAAGCGGTTTGCTTGTGGGCAGAACAGGCAAGCAGAAAAGGAAAAAGAGGCAGAAGGGCCACTCTGCCTGTGCCTCAAAGCCTAAGGAGCAGTAATTTGTGGGCTGCTGGGCTGTGTTTTTTGTTAAGAGTCAAGTCTCCAGTGAGTGTATGGCAAAGTGGCACTGGCAGCTGTTTTCAAGCAGGTACGGGGTGAGGGAGCACCACTCTCCCTGCCCAAAACACCAGGCTGCTCTAAACCTGTGGCAGAGCACATCTGATCCCCTGATCCACTCCAGCACCTATCGCAAAGATGCAGCAAAGCCCTGCTCAGATCCTCCCTGGCTGCCTCAGTCGGTGGCCAGGCCCTTCCCTGCAGTGTCAGAGACCCACTCCCAGCCTCAGGCTGCTGTTTGCCAGAGCAGATCCCCCTCTTTGCACCCCTGGAACTCCTTCCAAGAGGCAGCCTGGGGGAAGAGGAGGAAGTGCTGCTACCATCAGTGGTAAAGCTGCAAAAGTCATGTGGGGCATAGGATCAAGGTCAACCCCTGCTTCCCATGGGCTGTGGGGCACAGACCCTTGCCAACCGCCTCTCAGTGGGGAGGGAAGTAAGCAGCACCCAGTTTGCAGCTTAGAAGTGATTGTTCTCAGAAAAGGAATTGAGAACTGCTGGGGGAATTCCACCATCCCAGCTCCCCGCTCACAGGATTGGGGAAATCACTGCGGCAAGGCTCTCCCTAGGTGACGGTGGGATGAACTACAGGATTGCAGGGGCAGGATCTGAGCTGGAAAGGACCCTGGGCAGGGTGCAATATAGTTCCTCAGAGGTTAGGGAAGGTGAGGTGTGAGAATGTATTCCTTGGGTCAAAAGGCAGAGGGACAGGATCAGGAAAGAACTCTTTATTTCCCATAAATACAGCTGATTCTTCGCGCCGGGCGTCTAATTTTAAATGTTTGTTTTCTTCCATTTACAGAATTCTGCACTGAAAATATATACAAGTCTATTCAAGAACCAAACAAGATCTGCAAGGAAAAAACCCATACAAAACCCTTAACAGACCAGAAAGGGAAGTAAGACACAGCAGAACCCCAGCACAAAGACCTTGCTTCCCCTTGTCCTCTACTGCCTACTGTGCCCAGCTTTGAGACACATCACCTTTGCTGCCCCGAGCCAAGAGTGCAAGGCACTCCACTTGTCTCCACCTCACAGAAGCCTCCTTCTGGCTCTGACAAGCCAACACAGGGCACAGCTTGCCTCTGTTTTCTATGCTCAGGCCCTCTCAAAACCAGCTTAGACATGGGAAGCAGCTCCCGTGGTCTCAAGTCCCATGAGGAATCAGGATTGCTTGGGATGTGCCATTCCCCAGTCTCCTCCGTGCCTGCAGATCCCCGCTCTTGTGTCACAGTGATTAGGTGGCTGGAGTTAGCCCCCTCCCTGCCACAGGGAGCCAGGCCTGCCCTCAGCTGTGGGCAAAGGTGAGCAAGGCACAGCTGAACCCCCCCCGTACGCCCCTGTGAAGAGCTTAGTGGTGATGGGCTGGGCTCCCGTCTCTCCCTGGCTCCCAGCCCATCACCTACCCCACTGGGAGAAGACACTGAAGAGCTGAGAAAGCTCCCCACACCTCCAAGCTCTCCAGTCCAGCCAAAGTGGAGGAAGACTAAGTGCTGCTTCCTCTCCCCATCTGTCAGGAGGTTGCAAGGAGACTACCCCTATTGTGTGCCCCTCTCCAGCCCCCGTTCTTAAAGTTGTTATGATAGATAAAATGTGGGAAGAGTGCGGGCCATCCCGCTGTGGGGGTTCAGAACTCCAGCTGAAAGGGGCTGGGAAGGCACAGAGCAAGCCCTTCCCAGCCCCGAGGGTCCCACCCTGGGGCTCACCTCCCACAAGCAGCTCTCTAAGCAGCTAAGACAGAGAGATGTGATGATCACTCTCCCTGGCCCCCCCAAAGCAAGGGCAGCTGCCTGCTCTCTGGTGCTGGAGAGATACCTAGCCTCTGTCCAGCCTTGTTCCATACCAGTGTGATCCCAACAGACAGGGAAACACTGGGGCCCAGCTCCAAGGAGGGGAGAAGGGGGGACAAGAGGGAGCACCATAGAGCACGAAGTAGCTGAAAAGCTGGGAAGTGCAGAGGGAGCAGAAAAGGATCTTCCTTTGCTAGCCCTTGCCCTGGGCTGAGGCTGTTAAAGCTCCCTGTCCTTGTTCCCCACTGCACCTAGAGCAGGAAAGCAGGGTTAGAAGAGAAGCTGGACAGACTGGGGAGGGAGTGTCATCTTCGGAAGAGCAGGGAAGGCAACTGTTCACACACACGAAGCTTTCCAGTCTGCTCCTAGTCTTGTGGGATGAACATCTCCTGGCATCTCTGCTCTCCTCCTCGAGGCACACTCCCTCGGGTCCTCGCCTGACTGCCTGGAGAACAGAGCATGAGGAGCAGCCCCCCACCCACCCTCCCATCTCCTCAGGCTGCTCCAGCCCTGCAGGGTTGGCTTCCCGAGGAATCTGCAGTGTAGTGCCTGCAACATGTGGCTCTAGAGGTTTCCCCAGGACTCTGGTGGGGGAAACTGGTCCACATCCCCAATTTCATTGTAGGTTTGCTCTCCCATGGTGAAGGTCAGCTTGTACCGTAGCCTCACTTTTTCCTGGAGATGGAGGAGAAAGGATAAGCAGTTAGAAGGAGGGGAAGAAAGGCATGAGGCACAAACCATTTATGTCTCTCAGACAATGCTGAGAGGGAATGGGGACAGGGTAAGGAGGCTTTGCCTAGGCACCAAAACCAGCCTCTGCTCGTGCCCCAGGGATGATGCCATTACCTTCTGTGGGTTAGCGAGCAGCAGGACTTGGGTGATGGCACTGGGGTGGACAATGGGATTGAACGCTGGTAGCTCCGTGCCTGAGGGAGGCTGTAGCTTCACCTTCATTACCTAGGGAGAGAGAAGAGCATCCCACACTCCTGAGTGACTTGGCAGCTAGAAGCTCTGCTCCTGTACTTGGGGAGCTTCCACTGTCTAGTCAAAGAGAAAAACATTGTGCCGGTTCCCGCTAATCTGAAGGCAACACAACTTGCTCCCATGCCCACAGAGCTCTCTCAACCCACCCTGCTTTTCCTGCAGAAGTAGAATCACACTCTTGCTCAGTCTGGGGACCTCAGCCCCAGCAGTTCCCTCACCTTGGGGACGGCAGACTGAAAGACAATGTTGCGGATGGGCTGCGGGGCCGTGCTGAGCATAGAAATCACCACCACAAGCACATCAGGCCTCTCGGGCAGGGCATCCTTAGCAAAGTGGAAGAGGACGCGGAAGCCATGTTGATCATACACTGTCACAGGGAGAATGCTGCCTGTGGGAAAGGCAGGGACAGGCAGCAGTCAGCCAGGAGGGAATTGGCCTCATCACCCAAACTCCATGCAAGTGACAGAGACAGCATTCCTCCTCAAACTCCACAAAATCCAACAAGCAAGAAGTTTCTTCACGTTCTTCCCCTCCATGTGTGCAGTGTTTGTTCCCCCCATGCCTGCCCCCCTCTTTGTCCCCAGCTCACTGGGTTTGATTGACTCCAGAGGCACAGTGATGTTGGCCAGCGAGATCTCCTGGGGCAGCGCAGTGGCAGGAGGCCGTGGTGGCACTGCAGTACTTCCTGCTGGTGTGGTGGCAGCTTTTGGAAGTGTAGCAGGGGCAGGCAGCTCTGAGGTCAGGGGCAGTGTGGGGTTAGGGGAAACACTCTGGAGCACAGGTGGAGTGCTGGGATTGTGGGCTGTGGTGCCAGAGCTGCTCCTGTTCTGCAGATCCCTCAGGGTGAGCCGAGGGGGTGGCTGCTGCTTCTCCCTGTAGGGAAAGAGCAAGGAGTGGAACAGGGCATTGAAGTGCTGTGTCCAGCACCCCATAACGGGAAAAGATGGGGAGAGATGCGAGATTGCACTGCCCCTGCTTACCATCGCACTTGTTGAGACTCTGGAGGCAAAGACTGCTGCAGCAGAGTCTTGCCCAGGAGGTCCAGGTCATCCAGGCCACTGCCGCTAGGAGAAGGTTTGGGGGAGGATGCACCGGCATCTGCTTTGACTGGTGGTGTTGCTGTGATAGGGGTGATACCGAGCTCATTGCTATCTGATGACTGTAAAAAGAATGCACAGGAGAGCCCTCAAAGCACGGTTGCATTTCAGCACCAACCATCAGATCTGGGATCCTTCCCTACTTCTTCATTTATTGCTTTTACTACCCTCCCCACCCTCTGTCATGGCTCCCAGCGCATTACCTGGAAGCTGTTCCAGCCACTGGTGTCACTGGCCTGGGCAGCATGTGGTGCTGGGTCATTCAGGCCTGCCAGGAGTAAAAGCAAACATGAAGCTTAGCTATCAAGTGGGTAAGAGCAATAAACGTGGCCTGAATAAGAGAGACAAAGCAGGGCAGAACCACCAACGTGGTCTCCATCTCTGGCCCCCACCCTTGCATGGGGGAGAGCCTGGAAGGTGATAGCAGTTTTTTCTGTCCAGAGATCCTCATTTGCAGTCTAGTTCTCACTGCAATTGGCAGAAAAGTGAATACTACTGGGCTGACAAGTCTGTCTGACCATGTTGTCTACTTCATGCTGTTGTACTCAAAACACTTGTCTTAGCAAACAGACACCTTGTTGGGCAAAGAAGGACTCTAAAGCCTTCTAGGATTGGGTCCTCACAAGATTTCCATGTGAACAGTTCTGGAAGTCCCATGCATCTGTTGTCAGCTCATGACTTCAACACCAAGCAGTAAACATGAGGAGCTGAGGGTGACCCACCCTTGTGATCCCATCTGGGGATGGCCATTGCATCATGCTTGATTTACCTGCCAGGTCAGTTTTCCCAGAGCAAATCAGTGGGGGCATCCCTGCAGGCTCTCTCTGACTAGCTAGGAAAACACCTTGGGACTGAAGTTCAGAATCATAGCAGGGTCTTTCCCTCATGCTAAATGACAGACATCTCTTTGTCTTTCATTATTCCCCTCTCCCAGAGCTCTTTCTTATTAATGTTGCTGCCACAAGAAGAACCACCCATACAGACTATCCAGAGTCAAGGAGAGAATAAAGAGCTTTTGCTCTGGATTTCTCACCTAAAGACATGAGTTCATCATCCAGCAAGGAGACAGAGCCAGCCTGGTCAGGCATGGGGACTGCTGAGCCACCTGAAACGGTGGGCAAGGCTGGGTAGGAAGGGCATGTTGCTGGAAGCTCCAGGCCAGACAGATCCAGAAGCGCTGAGGTGCTGCCTGCAAAAAAAAAGAAGCTGAGAATCAAAAACTTTACCCAGTCCTTATACAGTGTGCTGAGGCCAGTTCCCATCCTTCCACACACCTGGGAGAGGGAGAATGCCCTGCTCTCCCTTCCAGTTCCCTCTCTTCATGCATCAGTCACCCTCACATGCTGTTTTCTCATCTCACCAGCCCCACTCTGACCTGCTGCAGGTTTCACCTTTCCACTGCTCTCAATCTCCTCTTACACTGCAGGAAACCAGCAACAGGGTCTCTCTGCTTGATGTTCCTGTCCCCAGTTCCCCAAGTCTCCTCACCTCGAAGGGGACCAGCCACTGTCTCCCCATTGATCTCTTCTCCCCGTACAAGCTGCTTGTAGAGATTGATCACCTGTGTTAGATTGTCATTGGCTTGCAGGATCTCCGCTGAAATGGAATAGGTGGGAACTAAGTTTGAAAACAGTCAAGAGAGTGACTTTTATACCCTGATTCTGTCTGTTCTGTCAAAGCAAGGCCCAAGGAGCTGCAACAACCCATTGCAGAGAGGGTGTTTGCCATTGTTGCTGCAGAATGCACCAGGGTACACTGACACCTCCGCGGCAGTCTCAGCAGGAATGAGAAAGGCCAGATTTGTTTACCCAGAGCTTCATCATTGTCTTCTGTGTCACTGGCAAGGCGGAAGAGCATGGGCCTCATGCGCTCACAGCGCTGATACAGCTCCTGGACGAGAGGAGAAAGGGATGCTGAGGTAAGCAGCAGGACGCTCAGCTGGGGCTACAAAATAGGCAGGAGGACAGGGGGATAAGGGTCACCCATTTCTGCTATGCCCAGGGAGGATGCTGGGATGACCTTCCCTCACCTTCATTAGGTCCTCATTGCTTTCTGTTGTCTCCCCCTTGCTGTAGTTTGTCACCATCTCTGTCAGCAGCTTCACATTGTTGTTCACCTCCTCAATGGCATTCACTCTCTTGGAGATCTTCTCCATGCGCTTCTGGTCCTGGAAGGGAAGCACATGGGGAAGGATGTCCTTGCTCTTGCCTATAACTTGGAGAGGAAGCCAGTCAACCACCAACTCCCTGGTCTAAGGCACAGCAATACTGCCCTCAAAACAGCTCCCACTCCACTGAAAAACTCCAGGTTATCTCTGGGTCATAACTTGCCAAACAGAAGGAGCTGCTGCAGATCTAGTGCTGCAACAGGGCTTGGGCCACAGAATGCACCCAGAGCCGTTCCTCCAAGAAGCCAAGGGATGGCAGAAACCACACATGGACTCTTTAGCAGCTGCTACAGCAAAATTCTGGGCAGAAGCTCTGTATGTCTGCATGAGGTCATAGAGCCACTGCTCCTTTAGTGCCAACCATCACGACCCAGACCATGTTCCCCCAGCTTCCCTCTTTCCCAGCCACACCTCCTGAACCATCTCCTTGATGAGCTTGTTGGCAGCCCGGAGGTCCTCAGGATGGGAACTTTTCAAGAGCCGAGCCAGTGTCTGCAAAAGAGAAGGTACCTCTGAGCCCAAGCTGAGGGGCGGCAGCCAGAGTCACTCTTGCTACACTAGAGCCAGTAGTTCCCCCTGCCCCAAACCTGTATCTGGCAGAAGCAGTGGACAATGCCAGCTGTTTAGAAAGCCCAGCCACAGGAGCTATCAGAGACCAGGGAGAGAAGAAATAAAACTGCCCTTCCTTTTCCCATTATGGTTCTGTTTATGTGAGATAGGTCTTTCCCTGAAGATTCCCTGCATTCAAACCCTGCTCCTACCTGCCTGTTACCCACCACAGAAAATCTAGAGTGCAGCAGCACTAGCACTGGGACAGAGAAAGCCTGGTTTGTGCAAGAATTACCATGGGATTGCAATGGACTCAGACCTCTTAACATGCCTCTTTGCAGGTGCAATTGGTGAAGAGGGAGAGCTCCCACCTTCTCTCCCTCTCCACAGTCAGTGAACAGTCCCACTGGCCACCTATAAATCCTCATCTGCAGACTCTGATCCATGGAGGCAAAAGGTGTCACCTGCAGCAAACTGGCTGCAGAACTAGACTCAGAGGAGCTCAATACTTGTTTAAATGTATCAGCACTGATAATGCAGAAGTTTGCCTGACACAATTCCAATGGAAAGACAACAAAGGATGAGTCCAGGAGGGTATAAGTAGTTAGGCAATAAGCAGATTGCAGTGCTGGGGTGGGGAAGAGATAACACCAGTAGCATCTGGGGCTGGATTTAGACCTTGTGGCCAGGTAACTCAGCTAAGTCAAAGGTCAAACAGACCCACATGCCCCACCTCTGTCCATTTCCTTTGTCATGATTTTGGAGCAGTCCCTCAGCATTCCTGTGATGCAATTTTCTGAAGGAGAGCATGTGGAACAGGGGCCTCCACATTAGGGGGACATGAGATACTGGAGCAGGAGGATATTGCCTGCTGTCCCTCTCCTTGCACAGAGCCCTCACCTTGGATTTTTCTTCATCATCAAAGATGATGTTCTTGGGCCGAGGGGGTGGCGGTGGAAAAGGAGCATCATCGGGCAGTTTTGGGTCACACTTCACAATTCCTACAGTAGACACCAAAGCAGAGATCAGCAAAATTCACCCATTTGGGGATGGCACCGCCACCCAGGTCTTCTTTCCCTAGTGGCCCACCAAATCCAGCTGGGACTGACGGTGTGTGGGTTTGCTCCTGTTACCCAAGACCCTGGATAGTGTTTTCACAAGAACTCCCCATAAATATCCTCTCTTAGAAAATTCCGGCATCTACTGCCAAAGCACTCGTAGCCCTTCAGCCCCAGACCTTTCCAGGGCCCCATCTCCCACAGAAGCAAGCAGATATGTCCTCCCACCCAGCAACTTGGACCACCAGCAACTCCCTCTGCCCAGCTAGGAGCCCCAAGACACCCAGTCCTTCTCCTGACCCTAGTGCTGAGCCAGACTGATGGATGTCGTGGGTCTGGGCACAGGGAAGGGAGAGCTCATTTCAGATTCTGTCCAGACAAAAAACAAGGGAGGGCAAACCATCCATCCACCTTCCCCTTCCAGACCTTGTTTCTTCAGCATCTGGTAGGCTTCTGAGATCTTCACCTCGTGGGGCAGCCCTAGTGTCCAGCTGTACATCAGCTCCAGGATCTTTGACTTCACTTTTTCTGGTGTCCGGCTGCCAAGATACTAGAGGAACAGAAAAGAGGTGGCTTTAAGCTGATCTGAGCCATTGCAAGCTTGGCCTGTTCCTCTCCTCTCACTCCCCAGGAGAAGTGAGACTATTTCCAACAGCACAAGGAGGAGGAAAGAGGAAGCAAGCAAGGAAGCTCATGAGGGCCTTGCTGTGCCTGGTTTCCACAACAGGAAAACAATAGGTGTGAGAACTGCTGTAGCAGCAGCCCCTTAGCAACACACAGAGATAGGTGGGAAGGCTCAGGCAGGTCTCTGTCCCCTCCTTGTGAAGAAAAGGGTCCTGCCAACAGATGCTGCTCAGCAAGGGAGCCCTCGAGAACAGGGGACAGCAAGGCTGGGAGAGGAAGGACTGTGGTTAATGGTCTCCGAGGCAGGGCCCAGTGTCTGGCATCCTTTAGAGCAAGGTGAGCCCCAGATGACCAGTACACAGTAGGGAGATATCCAAATGCTACAGCTCTCCTCCTGCCATGCAATCATCCTTCACCCTTCCCCTGTGGGTCTGCTGGGAATTCTGGTAGTAGAAACAGTGCATGTGCCACCAGAGTCTAGTGGCTTAAGGCAGAGGACATGCTCTAGGGTGCCAAGCAAGAGGACTTTAGGATGCTGCTGTCACTGTTCCTGGTTATTCATCACTGCAGATCACAAGCTGTGACTGGCAGACAAATGTTTTCCTTAGTCATAGTCTTTGTTCCGTTAACCCTACACTTGCTGGTGTTCACTGTCTTGATTGAATAGGGGAGCACACACAGCTTGTTCTGCTGCAGGAACAGCAGCATCAGCAGAGGAGCAGGTAATGACTTGGTCCTTCAGATGGACTCGCCAGAACACCACTGACCAGGCCTGGGCTTGTCCTCCCTGAGTGTCTCAATCAGGTTGGGACACCCCAGAGAGACATGGTCAGATGTCAGAGCTGGGGGAGGTTCCCGAGCACATGCAGCACAGAGCCCAACAGCAATGCAGAGAAGGTGACTCCAGGCCCACACGTGAGCTCAGCTGTCTCACAAGTGCTGGCTGCATCACGTCTAGCTGGCCCTCAGCTTCCTACATCAACAATCAGCCTGGAACAGAGGGGTGAAAACTCACCTTCCAACCAGGAAACTCAGCAGGGAACAAGGACTAGATCTCATACTCACACTGTCCTGTTTTCCCTACATTCCAGTGGCTGTCTGGCCTTTCTTCTCAGCCACCACTTTTTCCCAAAGCCCTCCTGTCACCAGGAGTCCTCTCTAGCATGATGCCCTGAGACCCACCTTGGGTGACACCACCTTGATGAGCTCATTGAGGAAGCGGAACTTGCCCACCTCGTCATGGAAGCGTTTGCCACAGCTCTTCATGCAAGACTCCAGCACCTGAGGAGAGGGGACAGGTGAGTCCCAGCATGGGGACAGCAGCAGGATCAGGAGGCAGCTCCCTCTTCCTTCTCCTTCACCAGGTGTGGGACCCGTGGCTCCTGTCACAGCAGCAGAAGAACATCCCCTTCCCCCCATCCCAGGGTAGTCAAGCACCCTCCCACAAAGAAACAAGATTTTCCTCTTTGGAGCCAGTTTTTGCAGACATGGCTCAACAGCCCATGGAAAGGGCTACCCTTAGAGAAGTCATACCAGGGTTTCACAGTGTGGATCCACAATATGATTAAGAATCATAGAATCATTTGGTTCGAAAAGATCATCAAGATCATGGAGTCCAACCATTAACCCAGCACTGCCAAGACCACCATAACAAAACCCAAAAAGCTTCCTATCAACAGGATACAATCTTAAGAAGTAACCAAGTAACCTCTCCTGACTTGTGAAACCACCTTTGCTCCCTCTCCCACCCAAGGGCCCAGGTGCTCCAGGGCTTTCTTAGAGGGAATTCAAAGCCTCCCATACTTCTCCAGTAAAGCTGGAGCATCTCTAGGCCCTGCCCCTCCATCTAGTTCTACAAGCCTGCAGATGCCCTTACCGTGAGGGCCTGGATAGCTTCCCATTCTTGCGGAGACTGGATCTTGTGGGCAAGAAGTCGGGTGGCAAGTGGAGGACTGGAAGGAGTGAGGGGAAAAAAAAAGCTAGGCGGTTATTGATGAAAACCCTGGTCCCTGTCTTCCTGTCTGGGAATCCAGGGGTGAAAAGCATGTCGCAAGTTGAAGACACTGATAAGGCACCAAGACACCTCAAAACCTGGGGAGTACCTTCCATTAGTGGACCAGGACCGCCCCCACCTACCCTTACCTTGAGGGCCTTTGTGCCTATTCAGCTCTTGGGACAATCCCACTGGATTTTACTGTGCGAGGGATCACAACTAGGCCTGTGACCTGGAAAGGACGAAGCACTTACCCCTCCAGCTCCTTATTGAGCTGCTCGCAGAACGCATTGATACCATCCCAGTCCAGGTCCTTGTTCAAGGGGTTTGTTGCTTTGTCTGCAGACAGGAGGAAGGGACGGTAAGAAAAATCTCCCCAGGCCAGGGGCAACGTCGATCCCACTCCCTCCCTGCCAGCTCCACCAGGTGCAGTGGCGGGGGATGGTGAGGGAGGAGAAACGCGCCGATGTGCACTCGCCCCTTCCCTGCCCTGTGCACAAACTCTCGCCCCCTCCTCCCCGATGACCCCCACGCACCCGCCCGCCCCGGGCTCACCGCAGCCCCCGGGTGCGCCCACACCCACCCCTCGCGTCGGGCCCCGCACCTGCCCGGAGCCGTGCCCTCCACACCCCGCTACGCGCGACCCCCGCCGCCCCCTCCCTCACAGCCCCCCCGCCGGCCGCGCCAGAGGAAGCGGCGGGGCGGTCGCGACCGCACTCACTGATGCGCGCCTCCAGCGTCTCGGGCTCCATGTCGGGGGGCCGCGGCTGCTCAGCGGGGCAGCGCCGCTCCGCCGCCCTCCCGCCGGGCCCGGCGCGGCCGCGCCATGGAGGGCCCCGATCCCTCTGGCCACTGACACCCGGAAGTCAGCGGCCCAGAGCGTCGCCCCGCCGCCAGCGCGCCCCCTGCCGGTGCGCGCCCCCACTCCACCATGGAGCTCACCCGCGCGGGGAAAGGAAAGGCGCGGGACGGGAAAGGAAGCGGAAGGGCCTCCCGGAGAAGGGCACGGAGGGCAGGCGAGCGCGGGGCGGGGCGCCGGAAAGCGGCCGCCGCGCGGAAACCACTGGGCCGACCCTCCCCGGAACAACCCGCATACTGGCAGGTGAAGCCACTTCCGGCAAAAAGACCGGGCACTTCCGGCTGGCGGCGCGCGGCGTCCTTTCAAAGGACACGGGCTCGCCGGATGCGGCGCATGCGCAGTGCGCCCCCGCCCCGGAGATGGAGGGAGACCAGGTGCCGGCCCGTAATAAATATAAATATAATATAAATGCTAGTAAGCGAACTCCCCTGCCGTGATCTTTAAGTAGCAGGTGATCTCCTGACCTTCTGCCTCGCTGAGCAGCGTGCGTATGAGGGGATATCGGTGGAGCCCTGGAGAGAGCTGGAGGGTTCCAGGAGAACAAACTCCATTTGCCCTCGTTTTTCTCGTCGCTCTGGCAATCTAGGCCAGCGCCAGCTGTGACACTTGACACCGCCTGTTTGCTCTGTGCTCCAGTGGCCCTGGCAGGAGCAGAGCGTCTTCTACCCGACTCGCTGCCTTCGTTGTTTACTTTCCTGCACTTCAGCGTTGGTGGAAGGGACGAGCTCGGCGAGCTTTGGGGAGCCTCAGCCTCCCCCTGTGTGAGGAGTGCCCTGTTGGGTTGTCGGCGGTGGTGTTTGGGGCTGGGGCTGCCAGGGAACGTCGGCGATAAGAGCACAATGCAGCCTATACAATGCAGCCTGTTCGGCGTTCCAGCGTCTGATCCTGGAGACAAGGCGTCTGAGCCGGAGCCGTCCCGTGCTGGGTTACTCATTTACAGTGCTAATCCCATGGTTGACTCCCAAGGTTGAGGGATCTGCCCTGTTGTCACACCTAATGGCTTTTCCTTATGGATAGCCATTGTTTCGGTGGGGATTTTTTGGCCATTAAAAAGCACTTATTTTGGCGCTTGAATGTAGTTCTTTTTTTAACTGTTACTGCCTTGCATCACTCAATACTTACTCATCACAAAGCCCTTTTTAAGCACCTTTCATAGAAAATTGCAACATCCTTCCCTCTGCTCTGTTCAGGCACGTTTAACACGGGTTATTTTAATCTTATGAGTCAACCTTGCCTGTCAGTACTACCTCTTTGATTTTTCTGAGAATCCTGAAGTCATCTTTAGGAGCCCTCCAGGTCATGTACCATCTGCATAGAAGGCATGCATGTCTCTTCTCCACCCCCCACAGCGATGCCTCTGAAGGAGGAGTTTAGCAGGCTGGTGTTTTACACAGCTCCTTTGCTCAGGTTTCGGTCTGTCTGAGTCTCAAGCTTGTTTGTTTTCCTGCCTTTGGCAACACCCAGTAGTTAGCCAAGTCCAGGATGAATGGAAGGCTGCACCCACTTTTCAGCTGGTTGCAAACAATGGCGAGTGAACTCGTGCATAACAGTCCTGTCAGCAGCGACCTTGCCTTTATTTCTCATAGATTTAGGAGTCTCTTTCCCCTTTGGTTACATCTGCTTTTCATATAACAAGGACCCTAAGTGCAACTGAAGAAGAAAGAGAGATCGGAGTCTGAATCCCTGTAACAGTGGTTAGATGTTGTGAGGAAGAAGCTTTCTCACTTCCCTCGATTTATTTTTACCGACAGCTGGAATTTCCAACTAGGTCTGGACGGCGTGAGGCGCTCCATGTGGTAATTAACACCGCTCCAGAGGGAAAGTACTGGAACTATAATTAGCTTGTAGCCAGATGCGGAGGAAAGTGATGACGCCAAGCCAGAGGCCTGGATGAGCACAGCTCACGGGGACAGAGGGGTGCGGGTCCCGGGTTTGGCACAGGGATATAGGTCCCAGGTTCAGCAGAGGGATGCAGATCCCGAGTTGGGCAGGCCTTGCAGCAGCCGCCCGCAGAGGGCACCAGAAGGCAGGGGAGCGCCTGCCTGAGTAGCCGGGCTCAGCAAACGCTCTTGCTGCCCGTGCACTCGAGGTGAATCGCCGAGCAAACCAAGCCCCAAGTCCTTCGGGAAGGGAAGGTGGCCTCGCAGGAGTGGCCGGGTCGCCTGGGAGAGGGGTTTTCCATCCATCAGCTCGTCTTCAGCCAGCCAAAACCACGTTGTCACCCCCTGCTCTGTCCCAGGGTTTGTTTGGTTTCTCTGCCGTGTGTGTTTATGTAAACCCTGCCATGTTTTTCAGATGCGCTTGTGTGGGGCAGCGAGAGCTTTTGTGTGTTTCCTGCTGGATTGTCGGCTCTGACCCGTGACGTGAGCTTCCCTTTCCCCCTTCACATTCTTCTTTCTTTGGCAAGGCGTTCTGCCAGAGACCTTTCACTTTCCTGAAGCTTGGTACCGTCATCTTTTGTTCCCTTTTCTTGTTTTCCTGCTCTGGCTGACTGCAGCAGCCAGTTCCTGGGGGGTTGGCTCAGTTTTAACTCTGCTACTCTCTCTTGGAACAGGCTGGCAGCACCTCTTCTGACATCATCTCGGACCATGCACCTCTTTATGCAATCCTCTGGATTTACAGCCCTGCCATTCCTTGACCTTGGCTAATCTCCATACTTTTGCAATACTTTCAAGCATCTTTCCCAGTGGAAGGTTGCAATTAGAGAGACAAGTATAGAGTTGCATACTTCTCTAGAGGGAGAGCAGGTTTGAGCTCCTTTAATCTAATAGGAAATGTCTCCTTCCCTTCATATGCAGCACTTTCTTGTGGTGTGCAGTCATCCACCAGGATTGCTCCCTTCCATTTCTTTCAGCAGTTTCCCTTTCAGCTGTAGGAAGACTTGTCCTGCGTGATCAAAGGCATCCTTCTACAACTATAGGAGCAGAATGAGGAAACAGAATGCTGGATAAGGGATCAGAAAACCTGCTGGCTAGATCTCTGCAATTAGGCATGTCTTGGAGCAAGACTCAGGGAAATGCTCAGCTATGCTCACTGCCTCAGTTTCCCTGGTTGTTAGCGTGGGGGTAATTGCATTTGCTTCCTTCGGGGAATTGCCTTGACCTCGGTAAACCAAATTTCCTTTCCATGTTGATTCTGTCATTAGAGCAACTGGCTCAGCAAGACAAGTGAGAGAAGCAAATACCAGAGTTAGAGGTGAGCTGTGCAGCTTGCTGCTTCCTGGTGTTTGAGTTCTCCTTCCAAACTGGGCAGCTCAAGGGGTGTCTCGATCCCTTGACTGAGCTGGCAGCAGTGCCCTTCTGGACAGTATGGGCAGTGAAATTGCCTCCTTACACCCTGGAGAAGGCTCAGATGGGTTTGCCGTTGCTGAAAGCTTCTTCCCAAGAGAGTCCAGGACATTCAGGGGATGCTCTGAGAATGTGGGAATGCTCTTGCTGCCGAGGAACATTATTGGCAGCAGGCAGTGATGGAATAAAACTGACAGAATGGAAGCCCTAGTCATAGCCATGTCTTGGGGGCTGATAGGTTATGTAGCTGGTGAGCCAAAACCTGAACAGGGAGAGGAAGACCTGCCAGGTTAGAGACAGCTGCTTAAATTTATGGGGCTGAAGTGAGCACTGCAGGCCCTGAGCCCGCAAGGGGGAGCCTCGGTGGAGTTATTCACAGCACTGCTGATGAGATCAGTTCCAGACTGGAACAGATCCACTACCGATACTGTGCACTCGGGACTCAGGAGTCAACAGAGGCATTAGAAAACGTGAACAGATTCACCCATTCTTGCTCTAGCCCTCACTTGCTGTGCTGTTGCTAACAGATGGAAGGGGCATCATTAGAAAGCACAAGTATTGGGGGCAAAAAGTAGTTTAAGAGCATGAATTTTGCTGAGATATAGTTTGGCTCTAAAGAACAGCAGGAGGGAGAAGGAGAAAAACCCTACTGCAAAGGCATTTCTGAGGGGCATCCAAGCATGATCTGAGCAGAGACTGGCAACAGGAAACTAGGCATCCTGAAGCAAACCAGGGAGCCCAGCTGTGGCAAATCCCCCAGCCTGGATGATGAATACATCCCTGCATTGCGGTGACAGCAAAGTGTGACTTAGTGTTTGCTGGGAATATTTAGTGTAGCAGCTGCCCGGGGAGCTCAGAGGCACAGCCGTGTGCAGCCTCTCTTTCACAACGTGGCACAGGGAGGAGGTATTCCTGCTGCAGGGTGCCCCAGTGCCGAATGCACGTGTACTCAGCTGTGCAGCTGGCTCAAGTGTGGCAGCTGGTGAGTTTGAATAGATGGGTTTTGGCCTGGGCTTGAAAATCTCTCACTGCCAGCAATCCTGCTTTGGCTGCAGCTGCCTCAAGTTCCCTAGGAAAGTTCAGTGCTGGCTTAAGTCGGGACTGTGAAACAGCAAGAGGAGGCAGTCCGGTGGCACTCTCCCTCCATCCAGGCTGCTCAGTCTCTGCCGCTTGGCACTGCAGCCAGCTTCTGCCCTTAGCTTTTGGTGACGGGTTGGTGACGGTGAGGATCAGCAGGGCAGAGCGATCCCAGTGCTGGGGCATGGTGGACATGAAGCTAGGAATGAAAAGAAAACTGTGACCCAAGAGGAGGAGGAGGGAGATGCAGAGTCTGCATACGCAGATTTCCCAAGGACCTGACTTTTCACAGGCTCCTTTTTAGTTCCTCTGGTTTCGTCTGTCCTAGTAAGCACTACAGGAGCATGGCTGGGCCTAAGCACTGCCTCAGGATGTTGGCTCATGCTGTGCAGTTGTTACCAACCTCCCTGCCTTGGTTTTGGGCAGTGCTAGCTAGCAGTGCCACAGCACCCAGGCACAGGTGGGGGACAGGGTGGACTGGGGACTGTTCCCCCTAGAGCCTTGTTGTCACCATGCATTTAACCCCATAAATGGGAGCTGGGTTCTGCTCCTTGCTTTTGGGGCCAAGAGTGAAACAGCTAAACCCTGTAAGCCCAGGTCTCTTAGAAGGCAGGCTTTTGAAGTACAGTTGCCTGCAGCCTGTGTATTTACCCCCTAATTTTCCACTGTTTCCCTCTTCGAAGATGGGAAATATCATGCAACAGGTTGTAGGTGAGTGTGTGGGATGGGAGCGTGTGCGCCAGACTGAAACTGGGAAATGCTAATGCTCTGTCTGCTGGTTACAGCTGAACACTGGGTTGTGACTCAGTGTCCTACAACCCATGCTATGGATCACTGTATTTGACCTACTGCCATGAGAGGTGGGAGAGATGCTATGAGAAAACATTGCCCAATTACATGAGATCATGTGGGTGTGGGGACCAGCTCCTGGATGCAGGGGATTAGAGAGGCCTGGACACACAGACGTGTTGAAATTGCCCCTCTGGATCTCCTGCCTTGAGCAGGCAGAAGGAGCCTATGAAGCATGCGATTCTGCAAGAGCTTCCCGTGTGTGCACACCTCTGTCCTGGTTCCCCTGCCACCCCAAACTACATCAGGTTTGGGAACTCAGGGAGCAGAATGGGGGCAGAGCTCGTGTATCCCCCATTTAATGTGTTGCCGACAGACATGTCCCCCAGCCAGGAGAAGGATCAGGTGAACACCTCTGGGGGTGTTTGACCAGCCTCTGCTTTGTATTTACCTGGAGGGGCTGTGTTCAAACAACACACTGTTCCCTTCAGCTCAGCGGCATTTCGAAGGCACTGTTTGCATGTGGGTCGTGACGCAACCATGTTGCATCTTTGCTGTCCCTGATTTGCAGCCCAAGCCCTTTCCTCTATGCAGAAGGAGACGTTCCCAGCAGAGGCTGCTTCTCTTTCCACGTCCCTCCTCGATCAGAGTAGCTTTGCATCTTGAGTAGCTTGCTTCCCTGCAGTGGCACTCTGGCTGAATTTCCAGAGGAGGATGTGCACTGGGAGTTGATGGGGTTAAAAGTGGTGTCACAGTGTGATTCCAGAGTGGGCTATTAGACTTCTTCCCTCTACTGTCTTGCTGCTGTGCTGCTCCTGCAGCCAAGCAGCCACTTGCTGGTGTCCAGAGCTCGTGCGAGGCACTCTTCAGCTCATCCTGAGCCAGACCTCTGGGGAGCTGTGTCTCTGACAAAGCTGTTCAGGAAAGATTTCCACCCCTTTCCTAATGAGGCCGAGTGAGTAATAGAGATGTTCCTCAGGGATGGTCTTGTTAGGAGTGCTACGTGCATGTTCAGGAGCAGAAAGCAGGTCTCCACTAGCCTTTTCCCGCTGTTGTGCAGCAGATGTGGATGTGTGTCCCATCTTGACAGAAGAGATAAGCTATCTGCCTGCAGATGGGAACTTGCCTGGCAGTTGCCTGTCATCCTCACATTGTCCTTATCAGATCCCCTGGCTTGGCAAGTCTGTTGGCAATGTGTTTCAGGCTATTCAGCCTGGGATATGATAAGATTAGTCTGGGGTGAATTGCATTTAAAGCATTTAGTTTCTAATACTCTTTTCCCCTCTCTGGAGCAACCATTCTCCATCCAGGAATCTGACTGCAATTAAAGCCTGGTGTGTGCTCTGCTGCTGGGGGCTTTTGGGGAGGGGAAGAGAGTGGCACAAGGAAACCTGGGGGCAGCTAGAGACGCAGGCAGGTTCTGGCCAGTGGTGAGGAATAAAAGGACAGCAGAAAAGCCACACACTGGAAGGAATGGAAAGAGAACCAGAGAGACCGAACAGTCTGGCATGAGTGTTGGGAATAAATATTCACTGTGGTCAAGTAAGGGCTTATGTACTACTGGATACGTGGAGCAGAAAAGGGGTAGAAGTTCGCAGGTGCAGTCCAGAGAAGGGACAGGATGCCTGTATAGGATGGGGTGTCCCTTAGTGCCCAGTATAGTGCTGGAAAGGGAGACCAGGTGTCCCAACAGTGCAAAGCAGCTGCAAGCAGCTGCTGCCCCGCTCCTTTAGGTACCTTGAGGAGATGAAAGATCTCTGGGCTCTAATGCTGGCTTTGAAAGCTCCTTCACCTGGTGGCAACTCTAAGCAAGACTATGGATGTAACTTCTCACTGGGAAGCAGGGAAAAAGTAATTTAACATTCCCTGTGCTGGTGGGAGCTGGAACCTCCTGTGGACATTGGTTGTGCTTGGAGCTCTTGCAGCAGGTCAGGCTCAGTTCTCTTCCCTGTATGTTGCTCTGAAGGTCCATGGGTTCGAATATTTCTGGTGCCCTTCTCTCTGGAAAGTGTGAGGAAAGGAATACAGAGTCCTTCGTGTGGGCCTGATCTTTTCTTAGGTCTCCTTTAGATGCCTGCAGTTCCCTCTTTAGATGCCCATTTCCTGCACTGAGTCAATCATTTGGGGATTTGGATTCCCTTTTTTTGGCAGCTTTTCTTTCCCATTTTCATCTGGTTTGGTTTTTACTATTTCATTTTGCAGGGCCATCAAAGGGAGTTTGTTCAAGCTGATTTTGGAGAAACAGATAGTTTTGACTTGACAACCTCTTCTTCTGCAGACCTCAGCCATGCCCTTAGATCCAGGGTAGGTTGCCTGTTCAGACCCTCTCAAAGCTGATGTGTGGTAAGGTGGCTTGCTGCTTCCCAGTGGGGATGAGGGATACTTGGCTTTAGTGACGTGAGCATGGGAGAACAGACTTTTTCTTTTTGTTTTCCCTCCCATTCTTTCCAGCCCATGAGCTGTTAATTCTTGTGGCTTTTCAAAACTTGCTATTTATCCCTTAGCATTTCTTTCTCTCTCTCTCTTTTTTTTTTTTTTTCCAGTGGAAGAGCCACCCTTGGCATTGTGCCTCATGCGTGTGACTCAGATGGATTCTGCTTGTCTGAAAGGTTCCTGTAAGTCCTCATAGTTGTCCAACCTGCCTGAGCTCAGCACTGGAACCCGTGAGAAACACGCTCAAAGCGAGTCATGCAGTGCCAGTGGCCTTGTTCTCCCTGTGTGGGATGGAGTGCTGTGCGCAGGGGCTCGGCAGTCACTCACTTCATGCCTTTGCTGTCCTGTGGGGTTGAATCTGGGATGGCTGTTTGGAACTCAGAGCAGAGAGGTCCCCGTGGACCGTTTGTGTATGGTGCAATATTTTGCTTATTGTAGTTCCAAACAACTGGTCTCATGCTGTCTCTGTTGTGGGAAATGATCCCCTTGCAGTCAGCAAAGTTGGGCTTGGAGCATCTTGGAAGTCCCCTGGCTTCCACTGTTGGAAGGCTTCTGTTCTTTGAATGCCTCTGATTTTCAGACTTAATTGGAGCCACCCAAGGGCTAATTTTTTCCAGAGGCACTGAATGCCTCAATACCTCCTGCTGGTAGTAAATGGTGTGACCAGAGATCAGCATCTCTCATACTCCAGCTGTATCAGCTAGGGGACCACAGCATCCTTTTAGGTTCTTGCAGAGGTTTGCAAAGAAGAGTTGGCTTTGGATGTGAACGTGGGTATCTGTACCTCAATTTCATCATGTGCAAGATGAGGGAGCTGCTATCTGCCTTCCTCAATGGTAAGATAAAACTGTTGGAGATGTTAATCTTTGAGTGCAAGATGCAAGTGGAGCATAAGACCTCATGAAGCTGATCCTTTGTGGAGAGCTCTTTGGAAGATCTTTTTCTCATTAAGCTAATAATATCTCATCCAGAAGATCTGGGTAAAGCTGGGAGATCCCAAAAGTCTCAGAGAGGGGGAAGCTGTGAGCCTTCTATACATCTCTTTGCCAGTAGGGAAGCTTTCAGCACAAGTGCATTTTTATCTTCAGGCATGTTTTTGAAAGCCTTTCCCACAACCCACATTCCTGGCATGCACCCATGAGTGAAAGAATTAGAGAAATGAAGTCTGGAAATGGAACTGGGTGGCATGTAATCAGTCCTCTGACCTCCCTTCCCCACCCTGTGCCAGTTCTGTTCATTCTCCTGCCCCTCAGGCAAGCTGGGGACTCAGAAGACATGACTCATCTGGCTGCTTGGGTTGATGACATGGCCCTGGTGCCTTATGAACCAGCTTCCTTGCAAACGAACCACCTTTCTCCCCTTCCTCATGCACAACTCATATCATACAAAAATGTTGCCACAGACTTCAGAGCTGCCTGAGAGAGAGGTTCCCTGCAAAGGTATAAGGACATAACTTGGCTATGGGGATGGAAACCATCCAGCAGAGCACACTTGAACTCCCCATGGAGATGGGAGATGCCAGTCACTCTTGCACCACTACCTTTCTGATAGGGTGAAGAGAGAGATGGAGTCTGATGGAGTCTGTTCCCTGTGCTCTTGATCTGCTTTCTTGGTGCAGGTTCCCTCTTTCGCTGCTGCCCCTAGCCCTGAAGAAAGGTGTGGGTTTTTTCCACATTTTAGTTCTTTAGCTAGCTTTTTCCTTCCTCCTCCTTATTCCCCACATCCTAAGGAAGAGAAATTGCCCCCTACAGCTGAAGGGGGATGATGTTTGTGGAGAGCCTACTGGATGCTGACGGCCTCTAATCTCTTGCCCCCAGTTCAGAGCATGGATGCTACTTCCATACTTCCCACTGTCAGGTAGCTGGGGCGGGAAGGGTGACGGAAGATGCTCTTCCAGTCCTTGTTCCTTCCCATTTTACTTGATCTGAATGCAGAGGCTTCAGTGCTTTCCCTAAAGGAGCAGCCCCTCTCTGGTCAACCTCTTAGGCAGGAGCTTAGTGCTCATGGGCACTAGTTTCCTTGTGCTCATCATTGCTTTGGCTTCTCCTAGATCTCCTGGACAGTCCTCTCCTGTACATGCCCTTCAGATCCACAGACCTGCTTACCCAGTCTCTTGCTTCCCTCAGTTTGGCTAAGTACACTTTGTTCTCTTGGTTTTCCTCCGTTAGGAAGCTGGCTGGCTTTCAGAGCTTAGGGATCGGTTGGCTGAAGGTTGCAGCGCTGTCTGCTGAGAGGCCAACTAACACCTCTTGACTAAAGGGGAAATCAGTTCTGTCAAACCTATCTGGGAATTTCTGTGACTGGAAGCTGGAGGACTGAGCATCTCCATCAGGAGGTGGTGGAAGCTTCTCAGTCGTGTCCTGAGCCCTGGCTGCTGAAAATCCACCCCACAGTCCTCTAAGGTAGGGGGCATTCACCCTCTAGGCCTCATGAATGAGGGACACCAAGGCAGAAACAGGGCTTAATCACAACTGCTGGGAGGAACCACAACCAGGGTCCAGATGAGGTCAGAGAACACAGTTTAAATCAGGTCACTACTTGATATTTATTGTGTGCAGTCTTTCTTTTTTCTTTACTCCCGCACTGAAATCTTTCCCCAGAGGCTATTCAAGGAAATAAATAGCCAGTGGAAAGGGACAATAGCTTGCTGTGGAGTACAAATTATATGAAGCTGTAGGAAATAATAGCAGTGTGAGCAGATGCTACCCCAAGAAAGAATGCATGGTTGGTCTCTCCAGTTCCCTTTGCCTTGAGCAGATGCTTATGCCTCGTCCAAGGCACAGGCTCCCTGGTGCCTTGAGTGCAATATGGGACAGGCACCTTATCCCCTCTGCAATGTTGTTGTCCTCCAGTGCTGCTTCTTTGGTTTCAGATTAGCACTGAGCTGAAATCACAGCCTTCCACGAAGGTATTAAGGCGATCTCTTTCCTCTTTTTGCAGAGCTTGGTTTGATGTGGGGTCAGTGGCACGGACATCCGTGCACCTGGCGTGGCTGCCTTGCCTTTCCCTCTCTTCCTCATTCCTTCTGGACTGAGCTTCACATCTGGTGATGACCATGTCGGTCCTGCAGGGGACTGTTCATAGCTCACGTTGTCTAGAGAGAATGTGTTGGCTGCCTTCCCCTCTGAGCCCCTTTCAGCCCTTCCTCAGAACACCATTGGGAGAGATGGTAGGGACAATTTTGGTGTGCTGGTGTGGATTTTGGAGGCTGCCCCTGCCACAAAAGGCCCTGAGAAACCTCTGACAGCTGAGGCAGTTTGGCTACTTTGGCTGGGAAGTGGGGAAACCCGTGGTTTTCCTCAGGGCTTCACACCTTGCTGGCTTATCTCCTGCCCCAGTGAGAAACCAAAATAAATACTGCTGCCAGCAATGATGCTGGTGAGGATCTTGGCAGCCTGCTGGGGAGGGTGGCATTCAGTCTGTTCTCAACAGCTGTGTGGGTGCCCTGTGGTAGAAGTGGCAGCTCGAGGCTATGGTACATGAGGTACTGCTGTCTGAAGGATCCCAAGGATCCCGAGATCCTATGAATGCTCCTGGTGGCCTGAGATCTCCTTAGGACCTAGCAGGAAGGCTGGGAAGGACTGTTAACACTGAAATCTATTGTATGGGACCTCTGCAAATAGAGCTGCTGCATTTTATGGGGTGAAAATAGTCTGCAGAGGACCTGCCCTGCCACCCTTCTGGCTGAAAGCCAAGATGATTGCAATTAATCTCTTCCCTCCTTAAAATATGGTTTTGGGTTTTCTTTATTTTCTCCATGCAAAATTGCAGACCTGCTCCCTATTGGAAACTCATCTTTCCCTTGGGTTGCATATACCCTCACCCTCGCACTGAGTGACTACTTGTTTGGTCTCTGCCATCCCTCTGGAAATGCAGCAAATCCTCCTCTGGCGTCAGTGGTGTGAACATGGGTGTCCCACACTAGTACAGGCCAAATGCCCTCTGGCCAGGTTGAACATCTGTGGGGCCCTGGAGGGGCACTCCCAGTTTGGTACCCTATTATAGGATCATCTCTGAGGGGCGAAGGGTTCCTGGATCCTTTGCACCAGTGGCTGCCAGCTTCCACAGCTATTGTTTATGTTTTCCTTACTGCACAGACCCTCCACCTCTTTTGCAGATGCTCTTTAGCCGGATTTCCTCTTTCTTTGGGATTTACATTCCCATGCTATCATTGTTTCCGCAGGCTTTCTACTTTGCAGTGTCAGCAGGGAAGTATCAACCTGCCCCCGCCACCCTCCTTTCATCATCCCAATTGCCACCTCCAACTGCAATGGAGAATTTTGGTTCTTCTGGGGTCCCTAAAGTCTCATCCCCTTTCTATGTGGGGAGCACATACCCCTGCATGAGAGAGGCAATCAGCACAGGGCTGGTGTCTGACAATGTGGAGGTTCAACTCAGCAGATGAAGGAAGTTGCCAGCACTGGCAGAGCTGCTGCCTGGTTTCCCACTATTGTTCCCAGTGGCAAATAAAAGGGGGGTGAACGCCCCTGCTGAGCATTGTAAGAAGGGGGTTAATGTAATCTTGATAAAATCTCATGGCCCTTCTCTGAGCAGCTCATGCCTCTTTCCTGCTCGTCTCCCTTTTGGCATATTCTCATGTCTGCGGTACTCGTGGCTCTGCGCACAACTCTCTGCGTGGGTAGTTTTCCTCATCCCTCAGACAAAATCATAGAATGGGTCAGGTTGGAAGGTACCACAGGGGATCATCTGGTCCAACCTCCCTCCTCAAGCAGGACCATCCTAGTGCACATGGCACAGGATCATGTCTAGATGGTTCTTGAATATCTCCAGTGAGGGAGAGTCCACAACCTCTCTGGGCAACTTGTTCCAGGGCCTGGTCACCCTCACAGCAAAGTTCTTCCTCACATTCAGGTGGAGCTTCCTGTGCATCAGTTTTTACCCATTGTCTCTTGTCCTATTGGTTGGCACCACCAAGAAGAGCCTGGCTCCATACTCTTGGCATGCCCCTTTAGATATTTATACACATCGATGAGGTCCCCTGTCAGTCATCTCTTCTCAAGGATGAACAGGCCTTGTCCCCTCAGCCTTTCCTTGTAAGAGATGCTCCAGTTCCCTAGTCTTCTTAGTAGCCCTCCACTGGACCCACTCCAGCAGCTCCATGACTCTCTTGTACTGAGGAACCCAGAACTGGACAAAGTAAAAGACATTTACTGCTCTCCCTCCTGGGCAGCTGTAAGGAAAGAGATAATGACATTTGCAGTATATGCCTTAAACAGGCGTGGTGGTGAAACTTGGTGCAGAAAAAAAGGCATAGGTGCCTATGCACAAATCACAAAGGAAACAAGATTTTGGTTCTGGCCCTGCTTTTTATGTCAAAGTTTCACTGTGGTATGTGACGTAACAAGTGAATAATTGCACAAGTGCAGTAAGTGGGGTCACCGGTAGGACACTTGATTTTTGGGGTACTTTTCTTGCACAACCCCCAGAATAGATCCCGGACAAGCACTGAAACCATGCCTGCTCTCATCTTTCATGTGAATGAGGAACTGAAAGTCACTTGTACCTTCGCTTTTCAGCTATATAAGGGACTGCATAAAAATGACTCGGAGTGAACCGGTTCGGACCCCACTACCAAGAAGCCCAGGGCACTGAAGGACCAACGGGGTTGCTGCTGGATCCATGGCGGTGACTATCTTCTACTTAGACTATCTCTCCCCTTCTCCCTCTCTCTCTTTCTCTCTCTTTTCCCTGTACAATTAATTTTGTAAAATAAATTTGGCATTGTTGAACTGGCATTTGGGCTCGTTTGCACCTTAATTTGGGCAGAGGACTTTAACATCAAATCATAAGATTTTAATTGGCATCACAGACAGGATATACTGTTCTCTGACCCAAAGTGCTGTTTAACAGTTCCGAACTTTTACTGTTCTTCTTCCTGCCTGGTGGGCACTGTCTCTCTCTGAAGGAGATTCACCAAACTTTTACTGTTACAAATTGTCTCCCTCTGAGGGAGACTGCTTTCTGCTGCCTGGCAGGCACAGATTGTCTGCCTCTAAGGGAGACTGAAGTAAAATGGTTACCCACGGTGACCAGTGTAAGCCTAATGTTTTACTCTCTCTCCTGGAGAAGTTTCATAGTCACCCCTCTCCCCTGGGGTCGGAATGGGCACAAACTAATTGAGGTAACGTACAGGCAATAGCCGATCACATTACTAGTTTGCCTGCCGAATGAAAAATTGGAAGAGGAAAAGGTAAATTACTCATTAAAGGTAAGTTATTTGTGCAGTTTTAGTAGCTTGTTTATCCTGCGTGCAAAATGAAATCAAAAGCTCCCCGCCACCTGAAAGAGTTGCAGATGTAGAATATATGACTTTGAAGTCAGAAAATTAGGATCCCAAAACATGGGATGGGGACATTTGGTACAATGCTGATGATTTAGAGGAAGACCTTGACCCTATCCCAGCACTAGTAAAAGTTTGGCCTTTAATTAAAACTGAAACTGATGGTGAGGGGAAGGGAGAAGCCCACACTACTGTTCATACTGTTCCCTGGTCCCCCACAGAGTTAGGTAAATTGCAAGAAAAATATTCCAAGTGTCCAGGGAAATCAGAACCTGAGTATGTGTAGTGAGTTTCCCTTACAGGCAGAGACCAAATCTTGCTGAGTGAGGATGAGGCAGAAGTATTTTTAACTACTACTCCAGGTAACCATAACTACTCATTAACTGCCAGACCTCCTTACTGGGCTGGAGGCATAGACCCACAGGACAGAGGAAAGCCTACTACTGTTAAGACTACAGGATTCTCAGGTCTGGCAGCCTCTGTGCAAAAGGCAGCATGTATTCAAACAATGTATGAAAGATGTCAATTAAGGCGATCCCCTATAGTAGCTCCCATTGATCTGGCCAGATTAACTCCTCTCCTTTGTGGCCTTCCAGATAGCCTGAAAATATTTGTATCTGATGCCCAAGATCATGAAAGTTGCTGCAGCAGCAGCAAAACCACCTAGAGACCAAGTTCACATACCTACTCGGTATGAATTCGTCCAGGAAATAGGATGGGTTGGAGTGACCTCTGGGAAGACAGATGAAACCCCCTAGTGAGTATGTCAAATTTATACCACCACACCAAAGCCAAATGCTAAACCACGATTTGATTATATACCCCTTACTGCAGGTGTTGACGGGTTGGTCACAAAATTAAAGCTTTCTATGTTACCCTTGAGAAGTAAAAGATACTTCTTGAAAAGTCCATCAAATTAGTATCAGATGGATAGTGCCCTCCTTTTAACCCACTGTGCACTGGTTAGACAGAGACCAAGCAATTCTGTTCTATGGTTTTTCCAGGTTATAGGTATCCTGGATGTTAGAAATCAGACTGAAGATTCTTTTATACCAACTCCAAGTGTCCACAGGGATTGTTTGCTTTTACATGTAGTATATTTTGGGGGTTTTAATTGGTGTGTGTATCTGTAAGTTTTGTTTACAAATTTAACTAAGTAATTAAGGTTAACAAGTGTGGCATTTATAACCTGTGTTGGAAAGATATGCCTTGGTTTAATATGTTTATACTTAATGAAAATAAGTGATTACTGCTTGCTTGCTTTTGCCTAAATCTGTAGAAGACCTCCTTCCAATGGGTATTCTTACAAAGACTGTGGAATACCTGGGATATCCTACAGATAGTGAATCCTTACTCCTCAAATAAAAAACAAATTACTGTGCAGTTTAACCAGCCACTCAGTTTTCCCATCATCACTACCAAAATGCTACTGATTTTAAAAAGTCCACTGAATAAGTATGTCTGGATAGCTGCGGATGATCACAATAAGGAACATAAAATTAATACTCAATGGATTATCCCATCCTTTTGAACCGGTTCAAAGCTGAGCTGAGTTGTTTATTTGATCTTTTGAAAGTAAAGGCCAGGTGCCAAAAGGAGGAAGAGGGAATTCCTGCTGTAGTTTATGCCATAATATGTTTTGTTTTTCTATTAGTAGGAATAGTTATTATACTAGCATGTTTGTGCTGTTATGTAAATGATTATATATGTCCACTGCTGAAACGGGGAAATCAACCCCAGGGGACAGAAGTGCTAATTCTATCAACCTCATATGGGAGTTTTGGGATTTGTGTGTCTTTAGAATCGAACAGACCAAGGAATAAGTGTAGCTTTCCCTACATCAGCAGAGTAGGGCCCAAGATTTTTTGTAACACTCACGATCTACCAGTCAATTTAAGTGAACCCCCACTATGGAAATGATCTTATATTCTGGTACCTATTCCTTGGTGGTTAGAGAGTAAATTACCTTTGAAATGGAGGGCCCATTACCTATTAATTGAGGGAATATCTACGGTTTTTGAATGCCCCTGGTTCCCACACCAAGTGAGACTTAGTGATACATATTTTGCATACTACAATAACACAGAGGGACTTCAGAGTTGGAATATGTGTAATGCATCACATCCGGAAGCCATCTCCTCACTAAACTCTGAAGAGATTGATCTACCTGGGATGATCAGGGGAAGTCCGCTATTACCAGGGATGTCCCAAATCCCCGACTAATAGGATTCCTTGTCAATATTTCCCTTCTGATCCCATTTTTCATCTGCTAAAACAACCGGATTATTATGAAGCACCATATATTTAAAAGTTATTTTTTGTGGTATGTAGAAATACCCAGCAGGGCAGGAGCATTACCTATAGATTTTTCGATATGTGTTTTAATACGTGGCATGTGTACCTGTTGGGGATGCTCCTCTATGGGATTTAAAAATCAAGACCTGCTGTGTAATTCTGTGGCTCATTTCAAGACACATTGGGCCCACATCCAACGGGTTCAGTATTCTGGAATCCCTTGCACCTACTACCTATAAAAGAACATTCTGATCCTGTCACCTCCCCAAATGTACTTGATGGACTGTAACAACACCTGGACTTGTAGGATGAGCAGCTATCCTGCACCACTTGGATTAGCTTGAGGATGTTCTGATGGAAAGTTTTAACTTGCAGTTAAGCCTAACTCAGCACGCTGGTCTAAGATGTGGGATGGTACTCCTATCCTTTTGCCCAAATCGTGTCTGTCATTATTTATTGGTGGGAAGGACATGATGAGAGCTGAGTTCTCCTGAACACAGCTGAGAATGGATCATTGATATACATGCCGCAGATTATTATATGGTAGGACAAAAGTTAGCTTTGGGATTTAAGATAATTTTTACACCTTATCTAGTTATCAGACAACATCAATGGGCGTTAGAAAACATAATATGGCAAGTGGACAAGGTATCTTTTTTGAGGAGTTAACTTGCAAGTCCAATAAGTGTCAAAAATAGCTTTATGAAATCGGTTAGCATTATTACTTAAAAAGCAAGGTGTATGTGGAATGTTAAATTTAACAGATACTGAATGTTGTATTAGAATTTATAATGCTTCTACTTCCATTGAAGAAGCTTGAGACAAAAGGAAAGAAACAGCTGACCAAACTGCAGAATTGCTCCAATCCATGAAACCTAATGACTGGTTTGAAGGTTGGAGCCCCAACTCTTGTTTAATGTGTGTAGTCTGATCACTGAGACTCACAGGGTGGGGCTCATGGTTAGTGCGAATGATGTTGTTAATTAGATTTACTTGGTGGATGAATGATTGAAATTGCAGTTGTTCAGAGTACGATTTCTTGTATTATCCCTTCTGCTTCATCCATCTTTTCTCCCTCTGTCTGCTACGTGCACATCACCACTGTGGACAAAGACAACGATTGAAGGCAATGACTGCTGATTGATATTTAGTCACGGGGTAGTATAAGGAAAGGGTTAATGACTTTGCAGTATATGCAAAATTTGTTTCAGGAAAAAAGTCGTGGGTGCCTATGCACAAACCACAGAGGAAACAAGGTTTCAGTTCTGTGTTCTCCCTGGGATGGCTGCAGGGGAGCAGGGTGATGTGAAGGTGTGTACAGGTTTGTCGTGGACACAAGAGCGTGATGGTAAAGAGACCCAATGGCAGAAAACACCATCACCAGCACCTGTTTCTGCTGGTTCCACAATCAGCCCAGGGAGATTTCACCAATGGTTTCAGTGTCCTCAACAGCAAACAAATTCCCCAAGCCTGCTGAGTTTTATGACCTGCTCATAGGAAACACCTCTGGGGAAGGAGTGCTTATCAGCACTTCTCCTTGCTTCAGGATGTTTTGGGGAAGGGCAGAAGCTGTCTACCAGCTGGCTGTGCATCAGCAGGATGGCTGCACTCAGCTGTTCTCTGCAGGACTGTGGACGGTGGCTGAGAGACTGCTGGTCTACTGAGACTTGACCTTCTCCTTCTTCTCCTTTTTCCACTTGACTTTTGGAGACTTACAAATCTGTGATACTGTCTATTGACTTATATCGTAGCTTTTACCTGGGAAGAAGACAGCAGGGGTGATACTCCTCTGTAAGGACAACATTCCCATGTCTCAGGGCTAGGGAGGATGGGGCTGTTGGACATTATAAACATCGCTTCTCAGGCTAAAAGATTTAGGTCTTGATGGGGCTTGGATGGGAGGTTGCAGAGAGTCCCACATGTTGCTGTTGCAGTCCATCCAGCTGAGGCTGAATCTAGAGCCACAAGAAAAGAAGGAGCTGGGATGCCACTGTGTCACTCCTGCAAAGGACTGTTCATAGTTTGTACCATCTACAGGGCATGTGTTGGTTGCCCTCTCCTCCAAGCCCCTTTGAGCCCTTCCTCAGAGCACTGTGGGGAAGGATGGTGTAGACCATTTTGGTGTACTGGTGTGGATTTTGGGAGCTGCCCCCTGTCACAAAAGGAAGGAGCTGGGATGCTTCTTTTGGCTGAGCTGTTACACACAGAAAAGGACTGAACATGGTGGTCACGCCTCCATGACCAGCTGGGAAGATGCTTGCCCTGTGTGGTGTCTGAAGTAGCACCTCTAGGGGTTGTGCATAGTAGTCCTTCCACTGGGAGCCCACCAAAGAGGCTGGAAATTGGTTAAATCTCCTGAAGTCCCTAATGAGAAGTGTACATAAGGAAGCTTTTTCTTTGGATCAAAGTCTTCTGGCTTAATAGCAGCCGTTGGAGCTTTGCAGAGGCAAGGGGCATGTTAATGTGTAAGCCGCAAGGAAGTCTAGGGATGTTAGGTTCTCTGTGCAAAGCATTTCAGGGCTAAACTGCCTCCCTGCCTGGTTACTCTACCCTCTGAGGAAGATGTCTGTAAGGGCTGCTGCTCCTGTCCTCTGTCACCCAGGGTCCTCAACTCAGCAAGGCTGAGTGAGGGGCCGGCAGGTCACACCCACTCTCACCACTTTCATTTCTTGGGCAACACTGACTTTCCACCAAACCCTGTGTAATGCCCCTCTGCTTTAACTCTCTTTGTACCTCTGCTGTCATGCTTTTCTTTCCTTCTGCTGAGGACAAGCCTGTTTTCATCTCCTCTCTCTGATGTATTTTCTCTCTTGTGGGCTTCACTCGGCCCACTCTTTCCTCACTGTGAGAGAAGCTCATGCAAGACCTCCAGCATGGAGGTGTTTTGGCCATGAGAGGAGCACCAGCTAAGAGCAGTAGATGTTCACCTGGCTGGGGCACCTTCTCCAAGCAACACCCTCTCACTTACGGGGGCTGAGGAAGAATGGCTGAAGGAGCCTCACAGATTATTTTTCTCTGCCTTAGGATCCATTTGAAATCTTAAACCTCGATATGAAGCCTGGGAACACCCTGAAGATCAAGGGCAAAATATCTGCTGATACTTCTGGGTAAGTACAAAGAAACCATCTTGACTTACCAGGATTGAAGGTGGGCTGTAGAGGTAGGTGGTTTTCCAAGGTCCCCAGATACAAAATGTGTGAGCATATCCGTGCTAGAGGAACCCCTATGCCACCACCTGCCATGCTGATGGAGGAACTGGGTGCAGAGATGTGTGTTGGATCTCAAGTCTTCCAAGACCCTCTCCTGTGCATGCTGCTGACCTTCCTCCTGTTCGTCCACAGCTTCAGCATCAATCTTGGCTCCAGTTTACAAGATCTGGCACTTCATTTCAATCCCCGCTTCAATGAGTCTGTCATTGTCTGTAACTCCAAGTGCTCCAATGTGTGGCAGAAAGAGCATCGTGACAACCACTTCTCTTTCTTCAGGGGCTGCACTGTCAAGGTGAGGAGTGTGTGCTGGGTGTTGGGGGGTGTGCATGTGGTGGGGAATCTGGTTAGCAGATTCCCATACCCTCGTTTTCCCAGTCCCATCCAATACTTCATGCTTCCTCACAACAGCCTGTTATCCTCTGGTTTTTGGTCCTGATTATCATTTCCACTCCTCCTTCAAAATCCCAATGCTGCTTCTGGGAACTTTGTGTGAGCCCTGTCTGTCTCAGGCTTTGTAAGTGCTTCCTGACCCCCCTACCTGCCCATCAGGTGAGTGTACCAGGGGCATGTATGAAGTTAAAAGGAGTCTCCAAGGAGCAAGATCTTTCTGCTCTCTACCTTATTTCTCTCCCTAATTCCATCCTGTGTAAACACAGGCTTTAAGGCAACCCAGAGTTTGGAGCAACGTCCAAAAACCTCTCCATCAGCTCTTCTGTCCTCCCTACTCCTGGATCCACGCTGCCAATCTGTCCTCTCTCTTCTCCTGCCAGGGATGCTGTCCTAGTTGCTGTCTCACCCCATCTGATGTCCCAAGTTGTTGACAGGGCTGAATTTAGGAGAAGTCCAGTTTCCATTGCTGTGGAGAGAAAGCTTGTTTCCTCAGGCATGATGGGCTCTTGGGGAGGGGGTAGTGAGTTGATGGCTTTGGAGAACATTCCCTTTGGTTTGCAATGATCAGTGATGCATTCTCGTCCTGTCTGCTTGTGTGTTTATCAGTAAAGTTCCTTTTTCCAGGTCCCAGTGAGCTGCTGAGGGCATTGGGGGGTCAGGTTTAATCTGCCCTGTTCAAAGCAGTACAGTGGCATATACATTCCATGTGTACATGTACATATACATTCCATAAAGACATGTAAAGACATACTTGGGTTTAGCTGCTCTGAGTTTACAATCTCAGTAGGTGAAACAGTCTCAGGAGAGATCCTGTCCCCAAATCATAGTTTGTATACCAGCTTAGACCTTTGATATCAAGTGCTCATTTCCTGAATCACCCTCAGCTCAACCCCCAGCATCTTGATTAAGGTTATAGAGAACAGGTTTGACCCTCTCAGTCAGGTCTTTTGCTTAGATGCTGACCTCTGAATACCCTCCTTGTCCTCAATTCCCTTTCCCAGTTCCTCATTGAAATGCTGACAGACAAATTCCGTGTGAAACTACCAGATGGGCATGAAGTGTGTTTCCCCAACCGGCACAGCTACCGCAAGATCAACTACATGAACATCATGGGAGGCTTCAAGATCACCTCCTTCAAGCTGAGCTGATGGATGCCACTTCCCAGCTCTAATAAAAGACCAAGCCAGTGGAACACTGCTTGCTCCATCTGCTTTGTCTTCTCTGAGGTCTTTGGGTCTGCTTCTGTGTAAGCCACTGTCAAAGCCCAAGGTTTTCCCAGTAACAGAAAAAGAGTCCTTGTTGGATGGAAATAGCTCCCAGATAATGCCAAGTGCTTTCCTGGTCAGAAGAGGATGTGGGGTTGAATGGGTAGTAGATAAACCAAAGCAGGCTGTAGGTGGGGTTCAGGAGGAGGAGGAGGTCACTATATGATTGCTTGGGAAATGGTTGTGTAATCTCTTCACAGTGCTCCATTTCTTCCTGCACCTGAGCTTTTGGGAGGGAGGGATAGAAGAATGGGCAGAAAAGCATGGATGTGATTGATGTGGCATTTTGCACCACAAAAGAGCAACCTAATTAAAAGTTAGGTGATGTGGGGAGGGCAGCACAGGTGTGCCCCCAGCCAGCATTCCTGCCATAGATAAGAGAGTGTCTCCTCCACTTTCCTCTTTACCTCACCTCACTTATCTGCTGGCACATTCCAGTCAGGTTACCCATTACTCTGACATTTCCATAGCAAACCCTACTCAGGGAAAGTGAGGCAGGGGAGGCAGTGAGGTTTGGACTGAATTATGTGGCTCAGCACCTCCAAGTCTGTGTCCCTTGCACAGGACTACAGGCAAGTCCTGATTATTTTATGCTTCTGCTCTAATTGAAAAGTACCTCGCCAGTCTAAAGTGAAACTGATGTGTGACAGAAAATGTCAGGGCACTGTAGGCTGGGGGGGAGGAGAGCAGAGTAGAAAAGGATGTAATGGAGAGCCTGGGAAGGTGGCAGTACCCTTGCCCCTGCCCCTGCTCTCCACTTCCTTGCTGCCCAAGCTGGAGGGACTTGCTGCTGCCTGAATGAACAGGCTGAGGATGTCTGATGTCTGATGGGCTGGACAGGTGTACCTGAGCCAGCTTTGGGAATGGTACTGATCTGCTCCAGGCTGCAAATGAATTGTTGCAGAGCTGGACAGGAAGCTTTTCACCCTCCTGTGTGCTACATGGGCCCAGATGGATAGGATGTTGCTTTATGTGTGCCCCAGAGAGCGGCACAAAGTACCAGGTTTATTAATCCAGGGATCTCAGAGGTGCTGGAACATCCTGCTGAGGGTAAAGAGGACAGGATTTGGTGGCTGGGGCACCAGCAGACGTAGCAAGGAAGACGATAAGGTCACAGCAGCCAAGAGGAGGCACCAGAGAAGTTAGTATCAAAACTGTTTTAATAAGGACAATAATAAGTGCATGGCATACAGAGTGGAGGCAGAAAGGATAATTCCATGGATGTGGGTCTTTGGTCTGGAGCTTGTGTTACAGTGTGGAAAGCAGAGGGTAGAGGGGAGCTCCTCCTGAGAGCCTGGGTCCCCGCCCTGGAAGTGGGGATAAGGCTGATCCTGCTGGGTATCAGTGGCCAGAGCTGGGGACTTCTTGAAGCTGGTGCCTGCCCCAGTTTGGTGCTGCTGGCTGGTGCAAGGCAGCCCCTCAGGGAGGCTGAGGAACATGGGCTTGCTCATAGCCTCGGTGGCCTGACTGTGAGTGGCACTTGCAAGAGCAATATGTGTGCACACCGGAGCTCTTTATTCTGCTCTGAAGAGCTCCCTGCCAAAAGCAGCCAGGTCGTGGCTGAACTGCGTGGGAGCAGAGTCTTGCAGCCATGGTCCAGCATCTCCCCCCGCTGCACACCCCCTCCTGTCCCAGAGAACAAGGGGGGTCCTGTGAGGGTCCCTCTGGTGACCTCAGACCCCGAGCATGCTGGCTCTACACCATGGCACAAAGGCGCTTCTGTGAGGGCCAGTTTGCACGCGGGGCAGCGTGGGGGGCAGCTCATTCCAGGGTGGCTGCGTCGCCCAGGGCCACTTGGTGAGGGACATTCCATCGTCCACACTTACCCCTGGGAAGGGGTGTACTGGGAAGAGGGGTGTGTGCATGGGGAATGGGCAGAGGGGCAAGGATGGAGACACAAAATGCCTGCCACCACCATGAGGATGGTGGCACAAACTGAGTGGCTTCAGAGGAGGAGTCTCCTTGTTCTGAGGCAGGGGAAAAGGAAGGGAGTTTCAGGATCTGAACTGCAGAATTTGGTGACCTGACAACCTGCCTCTGCTTCCAGCCAGCCAAGAAGTTTCTTCCCTCCCTGCTGAGAGGGGTTGGAGTCAGGAAAGAAGCCATCCTGAGTGATGCCCAGCAGCAGGAGGCAAGTGGAAAGACTCCTGAAATTATCTCTGTGCATGCTCTCACCTCCTGAACACTGAGCACACAGCTTTTTGGGAGAAAGGGGAAAAGAGGAACCTTAGGTCTTTGCCTGCCCCTTGGGTCCCCAGCTGACCTCCCCTAGCAGACAGATGTGCTATACTGAAGGGTCTTGCACTAGCTGGAGCTGGGGAGATTCCCATCCCCTACGTGCCAGAGCTATTGGTGGGAATATTTTTGGGAGGGAACCCATGCCAGTGCAGGGAGAGGTTGGGGGCTTCAGTGGGAGGATGGGGTATGTCCGCAGACATGCTGGTGGGGCCAGGCCAAGGGCTGGGAGAGATGGTACTGGGGAGAATGGGATGGGGTAGGAAGGAGTTTGGGGTTTCTTTGGCACATGGGAATGTCTCTTTGGTGTCTAATGGCAGTGAGGCCAGAGAAGGGGCGTGATGCCTGGCACTGCAGTGCTCACTGGCCCTTTGCAGCAGCCTGGCCCAGACCTAGGGAGCCCCCCACGAGATAGGCTCTCCTCCTGCCCCTCTCCGGCCCACCCAGTGTCCCCAGCTTGGCAAAGTGGTCACCCACTGTGTCTGCCGGTGACATTGGCACCTGAGGGTGGGCATGGGGAGGAGGGCAAAGACCCCAGCACCAGTGTCTCTGGTGGGGCCTGTGATGGGAGGGGTGGCCATTCACACCTTGACTTCATCATCCTCTTCCTCCTCCTCATTGGCATACTCGAAGGAACTGCTGTGCCCACCTCGGACACCAGTGTAGCTTTCCTGCCGGCTGGAGAGCTTGGTCTCCTCCTCCTCCTCTCCTTGGTTCCAGCTGGCCTCGGGGGACTGGCTCTCCTTTGTCACTTGTGACCGCCACAAGATGCTGCTGGGGCTCTCCCACAGGGTCTGTGTCCGGGCCTGCCGGGGACCCTCGCCCTTCTCTGAGCTCCGTGGGGTGCTGGTCCCACCGTAATGGCGAGCCAGGACCTGGGTCGCTCGATCAAATTCTCCTGCCTCAATGGTGCAGTCGTTCCAGTGCCCCTGCCACGGGGTCCCTCTGGGCGCTGCCCCCGGCCCCGAAGCCCACACAGAGTCCGCTCCAGCACCTTCGATGGCATGTGCCTCTCCGTTGGCATGGACTGACAGACCTGGCAGTGAGCTGGCCCCTGACAAGTTGCTCTGCCTGGAGTGGTCCCAGAAGCTGGATGTTGACTTGTCCTCTTCGTGGGATGCACCCACTGCTGGAGGGACCCTGTCCTTGGTCCCCTCACCACACAAGAGGTGTGGGCCATCCTCCCCCACCTCATTCCCATTGGTTTCAGAGAAGCTCATCACCTGGAGGAGCTCGCTCATCAGGGAGGGCCCCAGGTCCAGGCGGAAGGACAGTAGGGAGTCTGAGCGATCCAGCTCATCTTCCCCAGGAAAGGTGCTCTCTTGGGGCTTTTCCAAGCGAGGGACACGAGGAATGGTGCAAAACCCGGACTCCAGCCCTGTGAAGCAGAAGGGATGGCTGGTGAGGGGAGGGGATGGCTTTGTGGGAGGAAGCCTACCTTACTTCTGCAGGGACAGGGGACACTGCCGCCACGGTGGTGCAGGTCACGCTCCCGTCAGTGGCACTGGCCTCTAAAGAACAGGCCAGTGTCTCTGTGGACATTTCCAAAGCTCAGAGTACAGCGCAGGGTATCCAGGTGCACTCTGGGCTTGGTAAGATGGCAGCGGGGGCTGAGCCAGACAGGTGGGACCAGGAGATGGCAGCATTGCGTCAGCTTGCCTTTCCCTCTGAGCCAGGCCACCTCCCCTGGCTGCTGCAGGCCCCCCAGATCAACCCCCCCAGACCCAAGACCTTCTGCTCCAGACCTCCCTCCCTGGGGAAAACCTGAGCCACAGCCCAGTGCTGTGAGGCTGGAGAGGAGGCACATAGCTGTCCCATCCTATCCTTTCCACAACCCTTCCCTAAAGGAGACCCTGCTGGCAGGGAGGGTTGTGGGAAGGCTGGAGAAGGGTGGATGGAGTCCTGTGAGGAGCAGCACATGGAGATGTAGAGGTTGGCACTGCCAAGCAAGCGGCTAGAGCACCTGTGTGGAGGTGGGGAAGCCGTGCCATGAGTCTCCTTGACCTTGTAACCTTGGAGTGGGCATTGCTCCACTGTCCCAGCACCCTCTTAGCTTCCTCAGGGAGGCTGCTTATGGTAAAGGTGTAGGGCTGGGGCTAGATGGAGGGCACTGCCTTACAACTACTCCACACAGGCTGCCAGCTGTGTGGGGCTATGGGAGAGGGGGAGAAACAGAGAAACCATCCATGCCCCACTTTGGGGGACACCCTGGGAGGAGACCTTCCAAGGGCAGGAGCAAGGACCATGATTCAGAGCAAGGTTAGGGTTATCTGCTCACAGGGATTATCAGGACTGGGGACTCTTAAATGTTCCATCTCTCCTGAGAGCCTGAAGTCCCTCAGTGGGGAGGAAACTGAGGTATGGAGCAATGGAGAAGGGCTGCAGAGGATGCACAGTACCTGGGTGCCAGCCTCTGCCCTGCGCTTCACTCACCATAGGCCTGGTGCGTTTTGGAGAACCTGTTGGATGCACTTTTGAAGGAGAACTTGCTGGTCAAGCCGCGTCCACCACCACCGTCATACATCCCCTCGTTGAGCTGCGGCAGGGAGATGGCATTTTTGATGATGGGCGAGATGGCCGGGGGGGCGGGCGATGCCCCCGCCTGGCCCCCACTGCCCCGTCTCTTCAGTGGCGTCCGGCGGACGTGCCGCAGCGTCCGGGTGAAGAAGTTGTTGGCTTTGGCTGTGTCAGCCCCTCCGTGGTTGCTAAGGAAGGAGGTGTCCCCAAAGACGTCCCCGCCGCGCCCCACGTGCATGGTGTGCCGGAAGTCCCCCAGTGGTGGGCTGATCATGTCTGGCGTCAGCTCCGACTTCAGTCGCCGCTTGCCATGGGAGCCTGACACCCAGCTGAGCACTGGCAGCTTCCCCAGGCTCATGTTGCACCCTTCACCTCACTCTTGCCTCTGGAAAAGCCCCAAAAATCAGCCCTCAACAGGCCTCCAGCACTGAGGTGATCTGTCACATCCCTGAGCTTCCCATTGCTTCTGCACAGATTCTCTTGGGGTAACAGCTCATGTCACTTTGGCTTCCAGCAGGTTTCCTGCTTTTCTGCACTATGTTGCACTCATGAAATCACTCTCAGGGGGTACTTCCTCAGTGGTGAGGACAGTGGTGGCACTGAGGTGTCCCCAGGGGGTGTCTGGGTCAACCCCGGTTCTGCAGAGGCTGCTGGAAGCTGTGTCTGGCCGTGGGCTTTAGGGGTTAATCCTCTGTCTTCTGCCACTGCTGGGAGAGTGGAAGCCAGTCACAGATGAAGCAGCGGGTGACAATGGGAGCTTGGAGTGGACTGGCAGGGCAAGTGAGTTGGTCCCCTTGTTTCCCACCTAAACAAGGTAAGAGGAACAGTTAAAGCCTTGGAGAGGATTTTCCCAGCCATATTGACTGAACCCCCTGAACTGTCTGGAGAGATTAAAGGCAATGTATAAGACAATGGGGAGGTTGCTACTGGCTGTCCCCCTTGCCCGGCCTTCCTCTTGGGAAGGAAGAATAAGGCTTTCCTCCAAATCACACGTGCTGTCCCTCACCTCTCTGACCTTCCTCAGTGTGCCTCAGTTTCCCCCATCTGCAAAGCAGCTTGGCCAGACCCATGCCACAACACAGGCTGAGGATTTCCCTCCCAGGCAGAACCTCCCAGAGCAGTGCCCTGCCCGGCTGCCCCGGCTCCTGAGGCGAGAAACCTCTCCCTCCTTTTTGCTATTCAGATGAACCCTTGAGGAGAGGGTGAGGCCTGGGGACTGTGTGCTTCTCAGGGAGAAGGAGTGGTGGGACGCAAAAATGCAATATTTGTAAATTGCTTTGTTTGTCCTTCACTGGCTGGGTCCCCAGGTACTGGGCAGACATGCTGGAGAAGCAGGGAGCTGGCAGTGTGGAGAAAGCAGCTGCTTTGCAGGGAGGGGAAACTGAGGCATGGCAAGGGAGGTGATTGCTCAAGGTTGGAGGAGAAGGTGGGATGGGACCCTGCACTCAGGCGGGTCCTGGAGGCACTGAGGAGCAGGTGGGAAGCAGCAGCTGGATGCATGATAGCAGGGCGATGGCTTCCCCAGTCAGTGAGGACACTCAGGTGGGCAGATTCCCCATTGGCATGTGGGCAGGTGGAAGAGAGTGGGTTGGGGAAAAGAGAGGATTTGGATACGGAGCATCTCCAAGTATCAGTGCTCTGGGTAGCCACCTGGGGACATGTCCCTCCCTGGGGTCAGTTCTGGGGCCAGGGGAACAGGATGGAGCTGGGTCCCTCCATCAGGGCTAGTTTGGAGGACAGCATGACAAAGGGTGATGCAGAAGCCTCACATCCCTTGATCTTCATATGCTGGGACCCCCATTGCTGCATGGCTTTGTCTGTCTCCCCCTGTCATGTTGCCTGCCTCTCCCACCTGTCCCTGTGTCACTTCAGAGTATCCAGGCACTGCCAGGGTGGCAAAGGTTCTGGTGAAGGGGAGTCCTGGACATGAAGTAGTTTTCCTGGCTGGCTACACGTGATTTTGCTTTGCCCTGGCCTTGTTTGCTCACCTGGGGCCCCTCTTATCTGCCAGGGGTTAATGCCTGGGGAAGGGAAAACAAACCTCCCTCAGCAGTGCCCAGCACCATTGGCTGCCTCCCGGGGTGGCAGCAGCCGGTGGCAGGCAGGGCAGGTTGGATTCCTGCTGGCCCCCAGCTCCCTGGCTCATGCAGCTCAAGTCTTCATCCTGCTCACAGAGGCCATGCAATGCTGTCTCACAGCCGGGACATGGCAGATGGTAGATTTGGGGTGGGAGGACGACTGGGAAGCTATTTCCTCTCTCTGGCAGAAGCCCACCCATAGCCACTGGGTCAGGGCTCTCCTGGAGTGCAAGGAAGCTACTAGGGTGGTCCCTGCAGCACAATGGGGGTCTTGGGACCACAGGGAGAGAGATGCAATCCCATTTTTGAGCTGTCCCCAGGGTCTCCCAGGAAGGCACACGACCCTGGAAGAGGGGATTAGGTGAGCTACAGCCCTCAAGTTTTCCTTTCCCTCTGCACATTGGAGACCCTGAAAAACACAAAGTGGGGATTCTGCCCTTCAGCCTGTGCTGCACTGACCAGGACTCTGAGGGATGAACTCCCCTACTCCACCCCAGGTCCCCTGTTCAGCAGAGGTGCCCTGCAGACCCTTGCGGGGGACATCACACCTTGGGATGGGGTGGCAAGGGAAGGAGGGATGTGGGAGGAGAGCTTGCTCCCTGTCTGGACAACTATTGAGTGGGGAGCTTGGTGGAGGAAAGAGTTTCTCCTTCCTTGTCCCTTGGTCACCACAGGGAAGCAAGCCAGTACCTGGCCCCTGACTCTACCTGCCTGCTGGCAGGCAACAGGCACTGGGAGGGGAGGGAGGGAGGAAGGGAGGGAGCGAGGCAGCTGGTGCCCAACCCTACCTGGATGGCAGGTTTCTGGCAGGCCTGTTGGGTTTTTTCTCCTTCCAGTCTCCTCTTTTTCCTCCTTTTCTCTGCCCCTGCTATGACTCCCTGAAGACTGTGCCCCTTTGAGCTCTCTCCTTCACCCAACCAGACTCCTCTGTGCCAGGGAAACTCGTGATTCTGCGGGCAAAGGGTGACCTGTGTGCTGTCCTTTCCTCCACTGGGCAAGGGAACGACTCTGCCTGGCCATCTGTCTGTCCAGGTGCCATTGCTTCCATCTGGCAGCCCTCTGTGTTCGCCAATTCTCAGCAGAAAGCCCACAGCCCATCACGACCTCCCCTTCCCCGGCATCCTCTCTCTGGCTCCCTCCTCGCCTCCTCTGGGAAGCCCCCTGCCCTCAAAGACCCACGACCAGCACCTCCTCCTACTTCCAGCCTGGCCTCCCCCATTTCCACCCTGAGTTCAGCTAGTTACCACTGGTTTTCCACTAGCCGGGAATGGCCTGAGCTGTTCTGCTTGCTGGGAAGAGCGGAAACCAGAAAGGGGGGGAAAATAATCCAGATGTCTAGTTGGCTGGAGCTTTTGAAAGCAGCCGCTTCCCTCCTCCTCCTCTCCTTACACCCCCCTCTCCCAAAGGGGACATACTCCAAAAGAGGGTGAGTAATTTGGGGTGGTCTCAACAGTGGGAAGAGCGGGTGGAAATTGTTGTGGATGGCCAGGAAGGCTTTCCCAGCCTTCCCAAGTGCCAAAAAACCTCCCTTTCCCCAAAGGAAGGGAGGCAGAGGTTCCCCTGTTGAGTGACTGCTCTGGGATGGGGAAAGCCAGCAGGGACAGGCTTTTGGGGAAGGGGGAAAGGGGCTTAGCTGGCTGGGCTGGGCCTCTTCCAGCTTCTCTGGAGCCGTGCCGGGCAGTAGGCAGACGCCTAAATCCAACTCCTGTGCTGCTGGCTGCTATATATATCCATAGTGATATCTCTCAGTATAACAAGGATATTTTTCCAAGTAGACGTGCTGGGACTTAGAGGGAGGTCAAGACTATGAAGGTGGGCAGTTTCCAATCATCCCTTTCCTGCCCTCTTACGATAAAGTGCTCCCTTTCTTCCTCCATGCCTCCGAAATCAAGGCGCCACGAGCCTGCAGGGTTTTGAGGGATATCCAGAGCAGAGTTTGGGAAGCCAGTGTCCCACTGCCTTCCCCCATCTGTGGGACCCTCTTCTCACTCCCTTTCTTTCCTGCCTCTTTCCCCTGGCCCGCGTCCCCTCTCCTCACTCCCCGTTTCCTGTTGCATTCCTGCCTTCTTGTCCCTTTCTTTTTTGCCATCCTCCCCCTCTCTATCCCCTTGCCACCCTCCCCCCGCCCCGCTTCTCCCCTCTCCAACCACCCTCTCCACCCTTTTCCTTCTGCTCCCAACACCTCCCCCTCCCCAGCTCTACAGACTGATGAATCAAAATTTTCAGGATTTACCTCTTTCGAACCGGAGTTATTTTTCCCCGTCCTCCGGACGAAAAGTTGCGAGACACTCCCCGTCGGCCCCGTAACTTGCTCCGAGGGCTACTGGTGCTGCGTCCTGGAATGGAGTTGGGGGGAAACGGGAGGCATGTCCCCCCTCCCTTTTCCCACGGCTGTCCCCTCAAGGCTGGCTCTCCCAGGCTGACGCCCTGATGCCACGGGAGAGAGGGAGCGAAGCTGGCGGGGAGGGGACGTGGGAAGGAGGAGGGCGGGCTGCAGCACTGCCGAGCCAATCCTCGACTCGGCAAGAAGACCAGAGAAAATGAGATTTATTCCAACTATCCAGGACAGAAAACTTCAGGAACTTCTCTGCCGCTCCCCTCCTCCTCCCCACTTCCCCAGTGCCATTTCCCGTCTGCCGGCATTTGCTGTCTCCCGCTCCCGGGCGCCCGCTTCAATGGGTTTGGGGGAAGGGGGAAGCCCAGGTTGCTGGCTAACCTGGTTAGGGGAGCCTGGTGGGGCACAAAGGAAAGGGCTTTGACCTCTGTGTGTGTGTGACCCCTCGGGTATCACATAGGGTCGTCTCATCCCATATTGGATAGAAGTCCCCACCAGTGTCTGTGGTGTAGTAGTGCCAGGCAGGACTGGGGTGGGGGGGTGGGTGGTCATTCCAGGACCTGTCGGTAGCATTGTGTTGGGTGTTAGCAGGATAACAGCCTCCCTGAAGGCCACGTGGGCCAGGTTGGCATTTGTTACAGAGTAAAGACAAGTGTCACAGGTTTGGGACAAGCTTCATATCAGTGGCAGTGCGTCAGACGAAGGTGAGGGGGTGGCAATGGATAAATGCAAGGAGGTGCTCTTTGATGGCACCAGGGAGAATTTCTGCCCACACATAGAACACCACATCCCTCTGGCATTTTGCTTCATCCATCCTTGCTGGTCACAGGGCAGAAGACCCTATAAGTGCCTATGAGGGGCAACCTGCTGGTGGGTGCGGATTCACCAGTGCCATCAGTGACCCTCATGGCCTTCAGGCGAGACTCAGTGGCTCTGCTGGGGACCACTTGGCCAAGCACAAGCACTTATTCAGGGCCCTTTGGAGGAGAAGGGAGGTGTCTCTGCTGGTGAAGGCGAGACAAGACTTGTTGGGGTTAAGTAGGGCCTGGCTAAAGGGATGACAAGATGTCTGCAGAGGAGATGTCAAAATGGAGCCTGGCCTCTTGCTGGGCTCAGATGGCTCCTACTGGGGTGCCCAGGCAGCAGCACCTTATTGCTCAAAGGTTTGCTAAGTAGTAGCAGGATTTTGGCACTGTTCTCAGCCTGTCAGCCTCAGGCTCCTCTTCTGTGAAACGGAAGTTGGGTTTTCTGCCTTCTGTAGAAGTCTTCACCATTGGGAATTAAGAGCATACGGACTGTGCATGTTGGTGGTACTTTAGTGGGTCTATGTCTTGGAGGAAGATGGGAGCTGAGCTCTGGTGGGGGGAGCTCTGCCATCAGCAGGGAAAGGAGAAGAAATCATGACCTGCATTCTCCCTGCTTGTCAGAGGTATAGTAGGCATCCCTTCCCCCGGGTCCTGCTCAGAGGAAGCTAATGGGGGCGGTGAGAGAGGCAGGAAAAGACTCTTTATTTGGGTCTCCCCCTCTGCACTGCTGCCAGTGCATCTCCCCCCACCCTGCCTGAGGGGCTCCCCCTCACTCCCCTCACCTCCATCCCCATACCCTTGCAGGAGAGGCGGTGTCAGGAAGCAGAGCCCAGCGACAGCAGCCGTCTCCGCTGGGGAATGCAGAACAAATCTTTTCCAGATGGGACAGGGGCCACGTTCTGCTTCTTGCAGGGCTGCCGGCTCTCCACTCTCTCCTCCTCCTCCTCCTCCTCACTCCTGCTCCAAGCATCTCTGTGCTACAGGCCAGGATGGGCTCCATTTCCAGGAAAGCAGATGGAAATCCCCCATCTTCAGCACTCTTCCCCAAACCTGTGATCTTGTGGCCATGCCAGCCAGGCTCTGATTTTTGTCCTTCTGAGTCTAGCCCTGAAGTGCTTTGGAGACCTCCAGGGTGTGTGCCAGCTCCAGGTCTCCGTACCCATCCTGGCCTCTGGCTGCTTGGTTACACCGATACCCCCTTCTTTCATATACAGCTGCCTGGAACGTGAATCTGTCCAATCCTCCCTCTTGGCCTAGTTATCCACCCTGGCTGGTAAATGAGAAGTGGCTGTGAGCCTGGACAGTGCTGCAGAGCCACTGTACCACTCATGTGTGCCCTGGGCAGGAGCTTATGCCTGGACCCCTCCCAGCCCAGCTACCTTGTTTACCTTCAGTCACCCCAACCTTTCATCCCGTCTGTAACCCTAAGCCCCAGGCAGTAGTACCAGTCTCACCATTACAGTGAGACTGGCCATTGGGTTTATCATGGAGCAGACAAGTGACCCAGCAGCTTTCCTGGATGAGAAGGATTTGCTTTGATTACCACAATATCAAAGACTGGGCTGTGCAAATTGCATCCTCTCGTCTTCCCAGAACTCATCCCTCTGACATGGGGTTGAGGTCTTATGGGTGTGTGAGTGTAATGAGGATGGAGAGAGGAAGGGAGGGATGTGTGGGGGTGGAGGTGGGGCTGAAGTCTCTGCCCCACACCTCCTAGTGCTCAGTCTTTCCTCCTATCTCACTTTGTAGTCCCTTCTGCTTGCAGACCCAATGCCTGAAGGAGGCTGATGCAGGACTCCCCTCCAGTGAAGAAAAATCCCTCTTCTCCCTTTCCCCAGTGCCTGAGGGGAACCGAGGGAAGGCAGTGAGGGCATCCCAGCTTGCAGATGAGGTCAGTGGGAAGGGGGTGACTTGCTCAGTGCACAAGAAGCAGATATCCTGTTGCTGCCCAGGGTCTCTGGCTCATATTTCCTCATTAACTGAGAGCGCTGCTTGTTTGCGGGTGACTTCCAGATGTTTCCATTCTCCTCACAGGGGCCATGAGTGTGCATACCTCGTGGGTATGGGAAATACTGCCAGCAGTGGGGTCAGGGACAGACTCCTGCTACGATGGAGAGGGTGCTCCATAGGGGTCCCTTGTCCCACCACACATCCTGGTATGGCCTCATCCAGCTACCCCCTCACCCTGGTGCTGTCAGGTCCCTCCTCCCTGCTCCCAGCCCGTGGCCCTCAGTGCTGCCTCCAGTCCACGTCTCGCTGCCCTGGGGATGAGCTGAAGGCAAAGCCAGTTTTAGAGTGAATAAGCCAGGGTGGTGGCAGGAGGTGACACCCCGGGGCAAGGGATAGGTGTAAGGCACCCAGCGTCTTGCCAAGAGCATCTCTGGTCTGATGCCAGCTCTGGCTTTGTAGGCACTGGACCCCTCATGCCCTATGGTTTCTTCATCAAGATGACTTCTCTCTGGCAGCATGTGCTGGGCCTGGCTCAGCCCACTTTTCGGACTGTGCTGTGGGTCACCCACACTGTGCCTGCAGCCTTTGAGATAACCAGGGAAAAAGATCAGAGTGGTCTGATTCCCAGCATGCTTGTGCTGCACTGGGGAAGGAAAGTGGGTGGGTTGTCGTGAGCACCACCAGGCAGGCAGCAGCATTGAGTTAGACCCACTCATGCTAGAAGAGGGGTAGACCAAGCTCTGTAAAAGCCCATTTCTAATTTCCTCCACTGATTCCTCCAGCTCCCCTCCCCTGGAGCAGTAGGAGGCTGAAGGAATGGGATTGACCATGTCCTGCTTGTGGGATTTGCAAAGGGGGAATGTGTGCTTTTCCCTGGGGAGCTGGGCTGGGAACTCAAAGTCTCAGGGTTTGCCAAAGCCCAGGAGGAGGTACGGATGAGTTCCCAGGCTTGTTGGCGGATTGCCTCCCTCCCTCTGCCCATCTCCTCCTATCCCAAATGTTTTCGTCTTTCTTCCTCCCCTCAGACTTCCCAGCTTCATCCTGGTATGCTAGTCCTGTTTTCTGGTCAAGGATGTGAGGTGCTGTAGGGGTACTGTGGGTTAGAGGATTGAGGGACAGACCCAGACACAGATCAGAACCCTGATCTATGTTCTCCCTCCGACTTTCCCCTGGGCACAGAGGAGAGGGAAGGGGGGGGGTTGGGACGTGATTGGGAGGGGAGGGAGGATGTTGCATAAACCAGAAGCGATCCAGGAACAGCTGCCTGTGGCCTGGAAACACCTCTGTGATTTCAGGTTCTAGGAAAGGAGATGTAAATATGTATTAATATTTATATTTACGTATGTAGACTACATCTCCCCAGAACACCCCCTTTCCCCCCCACTTGATTCTCCAGTTACTTTTCATAGACCTTGTGAAAGTTTATGCAGGAGGGACTGGGGAGAGGGCTTAGATATCGGTTTGGTGCTTGGAGTAGCAGCTCTGTGTGTGTGGGCATCTGGGGGTCACTTCCCCCCCCCCAATACGTTCCTTTGGCAGGATAAGAAGGGGGAGCACATCTGCAGGAGTTTAAAGCCTTTGCAGGCTGGAGAGAGCTTGTTGTTGGAACTGGGAGAGAGGTTGTTGGGACTGGGAGAGAAAGCGGGAGATGTTGAGGGTAGAAGGGATGCGGTCGGGAAGGAGGAAGCACAGGGAATGGAGGTGAGGAGCAGGAAACAGAAGGCCTCTAGGTGGAAAGACCCTTTTGGAGATGAATTGCGTGAGGAGGTGGGAAAAGGTGTTTTGGGGAAGGGAGGAGCTGGGAGATCTCAAAGGAAGGGAGTAGGTCCCAGGGCTGGTGTGGCATGGGAGAGGGGATGGTCAAGGAACGGGGTATGCATCCATAGAATAGAAGTGGAGCGGGGTGCAGGGATGAGGAAGGGTGAGATGTGTGAAGAGAAGACGTGGGGATATAAGGAATGAGGGCTGGGGCTGAAGAGATAAGTCATCCATGTTGAGAGAGGGGGACTATGCTTGGGGAATATGTCCTGGTCAAAGGGAAGAAGTGAAAACCAGGGGAATGGTTGAATATGAGGCCTGGACAGCTCTTTCATCATAATGATTTTGCCTGTCCATCCAGCCTGTGTATTTTTGGCCCACGGAAGGAAGGGGGTGGGAATGCAGAGGGAGCTAAAAATAGGGGTGTCCCTGCCCATTCCCCAAGGCGGGCATCCGTCTGCCTGCCTGCCTGTGGGGTTGCTGCGGGATCTGGAGGAGGGGAGCAGGTCCAACCTTCTCCCCATGGCGTCTGGCTCTGCTTTTGTTTGTCTCACAGCCCTACAGGGACAGGAAGAGGCTGCTGGGCTGGGGAACAATGGCTCATTCTCTGGGAGTCTGCGCCTGCTGAGGAGCGATAGGGGGGACGTGGGATGGTGGCCAGAAGGCGAGCACAGCCTCCTAGTGCCACTGCTGCAGGAGTTTTTACCTCAGAAGATGATGGGGTCCACTGGTGGGATGCAGGGGGACCTTCCCCAGCCCATTCCTCTTCTCCAGACTCAAAACCACGTTCCTGTGCCTAGTTGGAGAGGGAATGAGAGGCTGACTCTGGTGGATGCACTTTATGGAGGAGACAAGGGAGGCAATACTGGCAACTCAGAGAGCGGTGGGAGCATGTCTCCAACCAGCACTGGGAAATGCACTGTTTTGCAGCCTCTCCTTGAGCCTATGAAATCTGGAGTGCGGTTGGAGCTTGCATCCCCCAGTGGGAATGTCCCCAGCTGGGGTCAGGGAGGTATTTATCTGGGAGCTGTATTGTGCCTCTGTCCTGGCTGTCACTGTGCTCCCCGAGGCAGTGCCAGTACTGCTGGTGGAAGCTCTCTCCATGCCCTGTGCTCCCTGCTGTCTGGGAGACAGCCAAGGGGCATGGATATGTGTGCATGGTGGGGGGTGATAAATTCTTTTATCCCACCTCTTTTTTCTCTAGACCCTCCTTTTGTGTCAGTGTCTCTCCTGGATGTCAGATCTGACAGCTTGGTGCTGGAAATGCCACAGGGAAAGTCTGTCCCCACACTTTTCCAGGCTTTCTAGGGGTGAGAGGAGGTGGTGTTAGCACCTGAGGTAGGGGAGAGGTTAGGACATATTTTGCAAGGGGTGAGCAAGGAGGGCACAGAAGAACTTCCCTGTTTCCAACCCCCTTTTTTCAAGGTCTTGGATACTTGGGCTGAATGCTTGCCAGGGCTCCTCTTGTTTACTCAGCCGGGGAGCTGACACATCCAAGGTCTCTGCTGACTCCACTTTCCCACATGCTGCTGGCGGGCGCATTCCAGGGCAGAGTGGAGATCAGCACAGAGGCATACCAGAGGTTTCCATCTGGGATGCCATCCCCCCTCCCTGCTCTCCCCAGGCATCTGGCACCTCCTGCCAGGATGTGAAGAAAGGGCATCACATCTGGCCAGCTTCCTGGGTCTTTAAAAGCCAGGGCTGGCACAGAGCCCAAGCATGGATGGGGACCCCAGAAACAGGGACCTACCTCTCAAATTGAATGCCTTCAGCAAGGCTCTGTTCTTCTTTCTCCTTCCCTCCACAGATCTCAGTCCTGTTCCCCGTAATGACCCATGGGAGATGTGTGGAGGGGCAGGGGATGCCTGTCTCAACTTAGTCCTCCCTAGAGGGACCTGGGGGAAAGGGGTAACACCCTCCTAGGCAACAGTCCAGCTTTTTCATTTTAGGATGGGCACGTATTCCTGCGGCTGGGTTTAGCAGCACTGGGCTCTGCAGCTGCACACTTCTCCTGCAGGCACCGGCTCTGGTCCGTCCTGGGCAGCAGCCCAGACCTGGTGTGGCTGCCTTTGGTTTTAGGAAGAAAGGCCACAAAGCTTTTAAAAATAAGCATGGCCCTCACCCTGTCATTTAGGGTGGAGGTTTCTGTCCCAGCAATGCTCCCAGCTCTACCAGGGCAGCAGAGATCTTTGCCTCCTCTGACCTCGGGTTGCTGCTGTTAAAGGACCACCATGACCTTTCCTTTTCCCCCACAGGCCGGCCCACAGAGGCCCCTTTACGCCCAGCCCCAGCGTCTGGAAGAAGGGGCCTCGTCTCCCTCCCTGGCTGCCACAGGAAATGCGGAGCCTGGAGGTCAGGGGCCAGCTGGCAGCTCCTCCCGTGGAGGCCAAGCAGCCCAACGCTGGGGCTTGCATCATGTGGCGTCTGCCAGAGAGGAGGGGAGGGAGGCAGAGCCGTGGAAGGCGGAGGGAGAGGGCCAGGCTCTTCCTGTTTATGTGACTACCAGACCCCCAAGAAAGGGAAAGGACTTGGAAAGCTCATTGCTCTTGGACGAGCTCCAGTAAGCAACTGTCTGTGGCTCTTAGCCCAGGGATTGCATCTATGGGGCAGGGTGTGACTTCTTCCCAGGGGAAACAGGCATCCAGCTCCAGGGAGGGCTAGGGTTACATTCGTGGGCATTGAAAACCTCTGGTGTAGAGAGGAGGCTGCAGTTAGCTTCCTGGGAAGTGAGGGACAGCTCCTGTTACACCCCAGGCTTTGATCCTCCTGTGGTTTTCTCTGACTTTTGCTGATGCTGGTCTCTGGGATGGTCTGAAGGGCAAAGAGCCACTCAGGCCAAGACGAGGAGGTAGCTGGGTATTTTAGCTTTGGGACAGAGGAATGGGGAGCTCTGGGAGTGCCAGGCATGGAGGGGTGCCTAGGGGAGGGTTACAAATCGCAGCCTGTTCAGCCACAATGGCTCCAGCACAGATCCCATGCAGCAGACAGAAGGGCTGCAAGACCTCCCACATTATCTAGGGTCACATCCTGCAGAGCATTTGGTGTGGCCATGGTGGTATGTGGAAGAGGAAATGAGATCCAAGATGCTGTGCTCTTGTCTACACCTCTGGCACCTAACTGCTCTGGCTTAGGTCATATCTGTACCAAATTGGTTGTGTCTCAGCTTTGGTTTGTAGTCCCTGGCCCACACTAAGCATGGGTTGAGGGGTGCTCTGTGCCACCTCTGACAGATGTCCTGAAGGACACACCATAAGACAACACTTAGAGGAGCAGAGGGGAGTTATAGCCTTTGCTGTCCCAGAGGTAAGCCCAGGCCTGGCTCAGTGCAGCAGCAATCTCCAGTCAGCTGTAGGATAAGAATAGCTGGGCCCAGTGTAGGTCACAGAATCATAGAATCACAGAATGGTTTGGGTCGGAAGGGACCTTAAAGTTCACCCAATTCCAACCCCCCTGCCATAGGCAGGGACATCTTCCACTAGACCAGGTTGGTCAGAGCCCCATCCAACACTTCCAAGGATGGAGCATCTACTGCTTCTCTGAGCAAGCTGTTCCAGTGTCTCACCACCCTCACAGCAAAGAATTTCTTCCCTAATCTAAATCTGCCCTCTGTCAGTTTGAAGCTATTCCATGAAAAGGCTTGGGAAAGGCCTCAGCAGTCATGAGTAAGGAGCCCTGGCAGGTTTGCGTGGCAGGAACAGGCTCAGCCCTTGGCTCCTCACATCCTTCCCTTTGCAAGGGCTCCAGTTTAAGGCCACACTGACCCAAAGCGTTTGGGCTTTGCCCAACCACCTCCTTCCCCACGGGGTTGGATGGTGCGGTGGTGCCACCCTATGGCCCTGGAGCAGTGTTACAAGTGCTGGTGGCGCTTGGCTGTTCTTTGCCCTCTCCAGAGAGGCTTTGTCCTGTTAGCATGAATTCAGTTCTTTTCTCTGTCCGTGTCCTGGACAGGTTTGCTCTCCAGTCAAGGGGAAGAGGTTCTGGTGTAGTCCTGACTTACTGAAACCCCAGAGAATTCTCAGCATGCCTCCCTCTCTTGCCACTGCATTGCCTTCCAAGGACAGTCAGGTATTCCTGGGACTAGAAAACCACCAAGCTTGGGCTGGTTTCCCAAACCATGAACTACAAGACCAGGTTCACAAGTGAACCAGGATCTGCTCTCTGACAGTGGTTGCTGGAGCTTTGATGTACTGCAGACTGGAAAGCCAACATGTCATCCCCCATGCACCACCAACCCACGCCCTCAAAGCTTCAACTATTGTAGCAGAAGGGAGTTTTTTGGGACTTCATTTATGTTATCTGTTGCTTATGGAGCAAATTTGCTGGTAAGTCTGAAAGAGCAGCAGCTTCCTTCCCTGACACATGAATCCTGTCCCTTTCCTTGGTATGGCACATGTTTAGTCTGAGTGTTGTGGGATGGTATGACCCCTCCTGCCTCTTCTCCATCAGCATCTGGCCAGTCTCAGCCTGACAGTGACTCAGGGAAATATGGCAGCCAAACACCCTGGGGCATGCTTATGTACCAGCCCAGGAGAGGAGCCATACAGGACTTTGATTATCACAGAGAGGAGGAAGGGAAGATGGAAGCGGTGTTTTCTATCTATGCTTCTTCCTTTCCTCCTGTTGAAGCTGCATGAGGGACCAGAATATTTTTGAACTAGGCTGAGCAGGGCTCCCAGCTCAGCAGCTAATCCCTTGGTGGCAGTAACAGAGTCTTAATTCTGAGTGTTTGCAGGATCTTTATTCTCAAGACCTTTTTTCCTGGATAGTGATGAGGTCATGCTGTGATTAATGCTTTGAATGTTGGTTTACATGCAAATCTGCCCCAAAATTTTGTCCTAAAAGGTGGAAAACACTTCTTACTTCATATTTCTGTTTGACGTCCCAGTTTCAAAGGGGGCTCTGTGCAGCACCCAACAGTTGGGTGAGGTTGGTGTGATCACATTGACCTCTGGTGGCTGCAGCCCTGGCGTGCAAGGAGGCACTAAGGAAAACGGGGCGGGTTTGGTGAGCTGCTGGCTGCTGCAGTTGAAATGCCGCTGGGTTTATTGCTTCTCTAGGGTCCAACCCCCATCACCTTGCCTCTTGGACAGTCATTTGTTTTCTTCCCAAAGCAGGTGTGATTTACCCATCTTTGTGTGTACATCCTCAGTCCATGTGGTTCCCCTCCCTGAGAAACAAATTCTGTTTGAACAGAACAAATTCTGCTACACCAGTAGAAAACAAAGGCAGGTCCTTTGTTGAAGAGCTGAATTCACTCCTGGTTTCTAAACAGCGTGGGTCATATCTGGAGAGAGCAGACACTGCTCCCCTGTATTCACTGTAACCTCTGTGTGTTTAGACCCTTCTTACGCAGTGGAGGGCAGACTTTAGTGGTCCTCTTGTGAAGTGTGATGCAGAAGCAGCCAACCAGATTGGATTCACAATGAGCAGTGAGATGGACTCCCAGCTGGCCCATATTCTGAAGACAGAGCGAAAAAAAAGCTGGGACCAATCCAGTAGGAATAATGCTTTAAGAATAAGGCAACAGCTGCTGAGGTGGCAGCCAAGCACGAGACTTCCAGGCTCAGCCCTGCTGAGTTGGAACCCCTTTGCCAGGGCTAGGTGGGCAGCTTTGGAGTAAGAAAGCTCATCCCAGTGACTCTAATCCCATCATTCTGCTCTAATTCAGGTCTTCCTTGCCACCCTGCACACCTCTGATGCCCTAATGAAGACAGAGATATGTTGCCAATACCTTACCAAAAAGATCCCATGTGCTTTTGCCTCCTGTAGCTCCAGGCAATGGGTGTGTTCCTGTGGTGAGGGGGAGGAATGCTGAAGGAAATATTTGCTTGTTTTGCTATCTCCACACACAGATACATGCATTTCCTTCCTGCTATAAATGCCACTGATTTTTTTTGAGGGAGGACCTCATTTCTCCTCCCTTCTGCAGTCACCACTGTGAAGGGAATAAACCACTCTCAGTATGCCACAGCAGTCTTAAGTCTGCTATGAAAAGTGTTGAGGAGAAGACAGTCAAAGTCCTTGCAAAGGTTGTTAATATAAACATTGAGTTTGATGAGTGTCATTAGGAAAAGGGTTTTTTTCCATGTGCATTAACTAATCTGGTGTGAAGCAGCGTATGAGCCAATTAGATCAGGCTGGAGTCGATAATTCTGTTTCACGAGTTCTTTTGCATTTTTGGCATCTGTTTTTGTTCCACACAGGAACAGAAACTGTAGAGAGTTTTTTCACTACACCAAATCATGTTGGGACAGCTATTGCAGGGTGGAAGTTATTATTAGGGGGATTATTTCAAACTTGCTTCCTCCAGCTGACTTGGGAAACCACCCTGGAGACCTTAGCAAACCTTCCCCCTAAAACTTCATTGGAAGCTGTAAGTCTTTGCAAATCACCAGGCTGCAAGAAGAACGGCATATTTTGATTAGGAAAAAAAAAAAAGACCAAGCAAGGAATACATCGCTGAAGATGTTCTGCGTAGCTCACATTATGGACGCTGTGTGGGTAGGCAGTATCACAGTAAAGATATTGTGCTTCCCAAAACCCAGGGTAAGACTTTACAAAGCATCTAAGTTCAGCATCTGTAGCTGCAGCTTGACCTTTATACTGACGGCATTTTAGCCACACAATCAGGAATTTACTGAATTCCTTCTCCGCCCTTCCTAAAGCTGTTTCCAGGAGGGGGCAAACAATGCAGTACTGTGGCATACTCAGCCCTGCTCTGAGAGAACTGGCTCACTCACCTTGGAGGGATCCCACTGATCCCTTAGTGCTATCGGTCAGCCCCACACCGCAAGGTCCTGCAGAAAACCCAAAAGCCTGTCACACTCTGTGGGCCATGCGTGCTAAGTCCTTCCTCTGGTGGTGGAAAGGACATGGGGTTCACCATTTGCTAGCTTGTCGTAGGTTTCCTGTGTGAGCTGATGTGGCTTGGAAAGTTTTACCAGTGTGACTATTTTGGATAGGACTTGAAAAAAAGCAACAAACCCAATCAACAACTCAACAACAAAAACCACACCCAAACACACCAATGACATTCCTGGTATGAACTCAAGTGTGCCAGCACAAAAATGACTGCTACTGGTAAAGCTATTTTGGAACTGTGATACCTGGCTGTGAGCACCTACAGTCTGATGGGACTGTGTATCTCCAACAAATTGGGTTTGTCTTGTACGACTGCAGCTTCCCTAAAAAGGGTGAGCTTTGCATCTCTGTGCCTCCACACCCTGGCCAAAAAACAGGCATGGAACATATTCTTCCTCTCAGGAACTGTCTGTCTGATCTGTTGGGATCACCTACCCAACAGAGCCTTTAGGGGTGGTCTGCTGGCTCCTAGGGTACCTGCTGAGCTCAGAGACTCTCCATGAAGGAGAACAGCTAGTGGAGCTTGTAAGAAAATAAAGGACATTAGTAATTTAGTCAGTCTAAGGACCTGTCCTTATTGAGGTACCATTCAATTATTGAATTATTTATTTTTTCCTGGACTTGGATATCTGAGACCCTTCTGTGGGCAAGCTAGGGTGAAGATATTTCTTCAGCAGTTCTTGACATGGGACCTGCTCTGTCTGATGTCTGAGTGCTCTGAGTCACAAAGCATGGCAGCCATTGCCTGTGGGGTCAGGGTGGGTGGAGGAAGAGGATTTCTTTGTCATTAGCCTTGAGTTTGTCTCTGTCTGCGTGAATGAGAGAAACCAACTCTTGCTTTGGGACTTTTATTAGGATTGGGAAGATCTTATCTTCTATCACCACATAATTCAGGAAATCTTTTCACTAGAGAGGGAGAGAGACTGGAGTTGTTTGTGAGAGAATAACTCGACATGGCCTGAGTCAGAGCAGATTCCCAACGGGCAGCCTTGCTTGTACTTGCTTTTGATCTCTCAGCTGGCTGCTTCTGGTTGGAGGTAAGGGCTGGAGAGAGGAGGTGTGCACTGCTGCTAGTGGTCCTGAGTTAGCATGTGCTCTTTGGGCACAAGCTGTGCAGTACTGGGCTTACAAGGGAGGGGAAGGGGCTGTTGGGACCCCTTGCAGGGGGGGTGAGTCAACAGAAAATTCATGTGCTCAGGGTGTCAACCAGTGCCTGTTGGGATGGATGCCATTCAAGAGCAGTTTGCTGAGAGCCCCACGTGTGTGCGTGTGCCCCGTGTTTGTTCAACACCTTTGTGTATTTTGCAACAAAAAGGCCATGTGCTTCGTGGCATTGCACAGGTACACTCTCAGTTCTCAGGTGGTAGTTTTGCTTGATCTTAGAAAGAACTTAGCAGCACCGGGAAAGGGTCTTGCTAAAGCCTCTCTTCCCTCAAATCACCTTACTGAAGCTGGTCCAGGAGGCCTGTGGGGACCAGAGGGGATGAATCTGCCACTGGCCCTGGAGGAGAAACAAATGAAGAGGTTCAACCTGGGTGCAGCAGGAATCCTTTAGGGAAGGGAGTCCAGTTCATACCTCAAGATTGTTCCAGACACCCCTAACTTTCATTTCTTCACTTATCTGAAGGAGGAAAGATTTTCATGCCAAGGTGGGGTCTAGAAGCTGCACTGTTGGGGTGCTGAGGGCACCTCCCTTTCAGGAGTGTGTTGGCAGGGGCAGGACCAATATAGGGCTCAGCAGTACTCTGGGCTACCCTGTGGGCTGACCCAAAGGCTGGGTGAAATTGGGGAATTCCCACTTCTAATGAGCTTGATATTGTATTGGGAATTTCTTCCATAGAGCCTGCACTATCTGCCCTGGCCACTGAGGTCTGACACAGCTGAGAGTGATAAAATAAGAGTGAGATAGGGTTGCTAGAGAAAATTAAAACCACCTTAGCCTCGAAGGGGGAGGCATATGATGTTAGGACTGGCCCATCGTGTCCAATTTCATCTCTCCAGAGCCGTCTGTCCCAGTGGCATGCACAGATATGAGCAACTGGGTACATGGCAGATTTGGAGGTTACTCTGTGCAAACTCGTTAGGATGCTGTGTGGACACACAAGTCCACTCGGGCCAGAGGAAGGCTTTCCCACATCCCACCCCTGGGAAACTCAGTGCTGGGTCAGGCTGGGGGTTACAAGCCCCTGCATGCCCTGGAGTACATCTCCAACACGCTGCCCCGGGGTGCCTCCACGCCCAGTTCCACCCACGGACACAGCTGAGGACTGGAACCAAAATCTAGCCTGTGGGACCTTTTCTTGCCCTGGATCAGGCTTCTTTCCAGCACCCTCAGTTTTTCCCCTTGCTTGGATCCCCCCTCCATCCAGAGCCAGCCCTACACCTGGGGTGACCTAGCTACAATTTCTGGAGCCCTTTAAGCAAAAAAAGCCCCTCCTTACAAACCTCTTCTCTGCAGGAAGAGCTAGGACGGGGGCTGAGCGTTGCCCAGAGAGCCGGCCATCCTGCCCGGGCACAGCCCCGGCCAAGCTGGTTACCCCCCACTTCCCCCGCCCGTCCGTCGGGAGGTGAGGCCGGGTGAGTTTCGGAAGAGAAGTGGCTAGTGAGCCACGTCCTTCCGGGGAGCAGCTCCATCCCGGGGCTGGGGACCAAGGGGGGTCAGAAGGACGGGACACACGCAGAGAAGAACCCTTCCCCAGCTCGCCCAGGTGAGGAGCGGCCGGAGGCTCTCAGAAACCGGGAGTGGCCGACGGGGATCCGCCCCCGCCCCGCCGGTGAGTGCCCCCGCGACCCTCCGTGGGCAGAGGTAGGCTGTCCATAGCCCAGGGGTTTGCCTGTTCCCTCCAGCCGGCTGGAAGAGGGAGGGTGGCAGGGAGGGAGGGAAGGAGGGTGGGAAAGTGCGGCGGGGTGGGGAGAGCGCTTCAGACACACCTGCCGGGCGGCGAGACGGCGGCGCGGAGCGAGGAGCGGAGCGGGAAGCAGCCCTCCCGACGGCGGGAATGGCAGGTAAGGGGCGAGCCTCCGCCCGGGAGCGGGGTCCAGGGGGCGGCGGAGCCCCACTGTGCCCCCTCTCCCGCGGAGCCAGCGGCTGTCACGCCCATCGGCATCGCCCCAGGGCGTGGGTTTCGCGTGGGCTCGGGCTGGGGGTGGTCGGAGGGATGTTTGCGCCACTTTTCCTCGGCCACCTCCTCAGGAATGGCCTCCGGCTCGGCATTTCTCGAACAGCGCCTTCGGAGTGGCGAAAGGGAAGCGCTGTGTCCCTCCGCCCGCCCCGCCGCGGGAGAGGAGTACTCCGGGCGGGAAGGGGGGGTATCCCGGGAGCGAGGGGGGGGTACTGGCTCCTAGAACCTTCTGCCTGCCCCCACCCCCGCCACCCTCCCGCCTCTCCCTGTCCGCCGAGCCTGCCTGCCGAGAAGCTGGTCGCTGCTTCCAGTTTCTTGGAGAAACACTTTGATAGTGATAAATCTGTAGCCAAGAAGCGGAGTTCAAAACAACGCAACTGTTTTGACAATCTGTGTTGCGTCCTGCCGTTGCGTCCTCCTCCTGCGTACTTGTGTCCGTGTGGCAAGCGATCCTGTCTCAAATGAGAGTTTAGTTTCTGCAAGAAACGCTGTTTTTATTCAACCTTGGACAATCCAGTACTGTATCTGTATTTAGGCTCTTAAGATCTTACATGCTGGAAATGAGACACTTGAGACATTTTTTGTGGAATCAGCAATTCTATTTTCCTGATGTTCTTCATCCACCAGACCCCAAGCCTCCTTTGTTTGTATTTGGAGGATTAACTTCTGCACAGTTCTCTCAGCCATCCTCCTTGCTGTGCTACTTGTCTGTCTGAAATAACATGATATTCTCACCACAAGAAGAGAAAAAATCACAACCCCAAAAGCCAAAGAAAAGGACAAAGACTGAGACATTTCCTTCCCCCATGCAACATGAACCTCTACACCGCCCTGGCGATGTTTGTGTGCCTAGGGTACGAAAGCTGGATTTGATGCCAGCACCAGAGTGGCAGGTGACCTTCATGCTTTGGAGGAGTGATGGCTTCTAAGTCTCAGCAGATCTTTGCTGTGCTTTGCCTTGACAGCTAAAAGGATTTGTGCTGGCCTGTGGAGCAGACTTTATTTCTCAAGTGAAAATAGATAATACTGGTTTTGTTGATCCACAGCTGGGGAGAGAGCTCCTTGCACATACCTGCTCCATCACAGCTTGTAGGATTTAATGGAGCAGGTTCATCACGGCTCTAAGGGGTTTCAGCCCATTGACTTGAGGGTCCCTCTTGTTTTATTTGGTTGGCAGACTGGTTGCCTTGTTGCTATGTATTTTCAGGGCTCCATACTGCTATGTGGAAGATATGTGAAAGACATGCTTATGTGATTCCCCCTTGATTCCAGTACTTGTAGCCAAGCTGCTCTTTGGAATGGTGTCCCTGAGAACTTCAGTTTGGTCCCTGATGCTTGGGACATGCACAGGGCAAATGAATCCCGAGGGATTCATTCCCGAGCCTTTCCAGCCCCACTATGAGAAAGCACGTCCCAGGCTGTGAAAACTCTTGGTCCTGAGAGTTTCCCATTCTCAGGGACGGGGAAAAAGGGATGATGTGTGATGGTTGGAGGGAATTTAAGAATGCTTCAGGGATGAAGATGTCATCTTCCCTGGACTTCCTGCAGTAGAGTTCCTCCCTTAAGGCACCACTTGCCTTCTGTATATCTAAGGCCCGAGGTGGACACTCAAGATCCTGCTGAACCAATTTGTATGTAAAATGTCTTCCAATGTATCTGAGTCCCATTTGCAAGACTAACAAATCATTTGCAGAATCATACCTTGACCCACGTTTTCCCATGCCTACTCACACCTTCTGTGCTCCTCCATCATTTCTTGTCATTTTATCCTTTCCTTTTATCCTTCCAGCCGTGGAGAATGCCCCTTTCAGAGCCTGCAGCCTCTCAGAGCAGGAGGAGGAAGAAGACTCCATCTGGGAGAAGATCGAGAGTGCACGACACCAGCTGACCCGCTCCCTGAACCCAGCAAAGCTCACCCCATACCTGCGCCAGTGCCGCGTGATAGATGAGCAGGATGAGGAGGAGGTGCTGAACTCCTGCCGATTCCCTTGCAAGAGCAACCAGACAGGTGGGGGAAGACACAGACTTGCACTTAGTGTGGCCTGGTTTGTGGGGAACAACCTGTTTTTGATGGACAGTGAAGGCTACCCAGCATGTGGTGGTGGCTTTCTGCTCCCTCCCACTGCTCTGCTAGTTCAGCTTTGTTCTCTGAGATGCTCTGCACCCAGACCTCCCTCTCATCCTCTGTGGGCCTCCCCCTGCATGCACACAGATGAGGGCAGCGCTCTCACCCCACTCTCTCCTCTAGCCATTCCCATTTTTGTGGATGGAAGTAGAACTGGTAGAGATGCTACTTTCATATCATGAAGCTAGGCTATGCTGTTTTCTTTCTGTTTTGCACAGAATTCATCCTAACTCCTTCCCTTTTTCCAGGTTACCTGATGGACATCCTTCGGCGCCGCGGAAAGCGAGGCTATGAAGCCTTCCTGGAATCCTTGGAGTTCTACTACCCAGAGCACTACACACGGCTAACGGGGAGGGAACCAGCCCAGCGCTGCTCTATGATCCTGGGTAGGAGCTGGTCTTCTGTTCTCCCTTCAGTTGCTGCTTGCACGGGGAGGGCCAGAAATCTGTGCAGGTGCATGTGCATGTGCCTGTATAAAAACCAGGTTCATGCTACCGGTGTGTGAGGAGCCCTGACAGCTCTGTGCTCTGCAACTGTCAGGAAGGGGACCACATATACAGGTGTGACGGACTGTGGTGCTGTAAGCCTGGGACAACAATGGCTGCAAACTGACAGGAGAGCTTGGCACCTCTTGGTGGAAGACAGAGTGTTGGGCAAATCTGTTTTTTGGGGTTACCCCTGTTTCAGCAACCAGGAACAGATCCTCCTTTGTCTCCCCCCAGATGAAGAAGGCCCTGAGGGACTAACTCAGTTCCTGATGATGGAGGTGAAGAAGGTGAGGGCTCAACGGAAAGAGCACCTGCTGAAGGAACACCAGCTCCAGGTGAAGAACCAGGCTTTGGAGCAAGAGCAGACCCGGCTGGAGCAGCAGCTGAAGGAGCTTCTCAAGGTGCAGGAGCGTTGCCAGCGGCTTAGAGAAGAGTGGGACTCCAACAGTGTGGAGCTGCTGAGGCTGAAGGATGAGAACTACATGATGGCCATGCGCTATGCTCAGCTCTGCGAGGAGAAGAACATGGCCGTGCTGCGAAGCAGGGACCTGCAGCTGGTGGTATGATCCTGAGGAGCGCAAGGGTTGGCAGTGGGAGGTGGTGGGGGTCTGGCGGCTGAGAAGGATGCGCACGGATGTCCCCACGTGGTGGCTCGTGAGTGTGAAGGAGCTGATGGCAGGAGGGATGTGTGTTGGGGCTCACGCCCCTGCTTTTGATGGGAATGTGCCCTGCAGAGAGGCCGCGTCATGGGCACAGTGCAGGAGGCTCACCACTGCTCTGGGGCAGCTGGAGATACATCACCAGCTCCTGCCACAGCTGGAGGTACGTTAGCTAGAGGAGCCAGAAATAGGGGTGATGCCTTCCCTGGCATCTCTCAGCTTTCAGCCTGGCCACTGGTACCACAAGATGCCCTGTCTGTTCCTGCCTGCACTTGTTGCCCTGTGCTGCCTGCTCTCTCCAGGCGGCACAGGCAGGCAGCTGATTCTGTCAAGCTGTGTGCTTGTATTTACCTTTTCCCTGGGAAAGGGCTTGCGTTTTCCTCTCTCTAGTGAGGATGGTGGCTGTGCAGGCAGCTGCGCTGGGTGCCTGTGTGCTGTCTGGAGCTGCCCAGCCCACCTTGCTGATCTTAGGAGCCTTTTGGCCCAGACTCCATCCCCCCAGCCGCTCCCCACCGCCTCCTCATCTCTCTCATGACGTTTGTAAGACTCATGCCCTGCATAGCTGAAGGAATTCGTGACACTGCACTCCAGCTGCCAAGCTCTCACCTCCAGCAAACATTTGCCCATTTCCTGCCTGGGCAAGGACAGCCCTACCCTGAACCTATTAATAGCTGACGTTTTTCAGTGCTCTGCTGCCTCCTGGCATTCCCCCTACCAGTCTGGGCCTGGACCTCTCACACAGCCTTGTGATTACCTTTCATTCGTTCTGTTCTGCCAGTGCTGGGATCCTCCCTTACCTTTTATCTGGTATTCCTGCCAATGCCAGCTCTCTGGGGCCTCTTGGAGAAGGGAGGTGAATCACTTACTTGTAGGTAACTTGGGCTGAAGAAATCCCCCTGGAAGCAGGGTCGCAGCCTGCCCTCCCCTCCTGACTCTGGGGTTCAGAAATGACTGGTTCCCAAAAGTCATTCTAGATCTTTTATGCAGATTTACAGAAGTAATTCAGTTCCTGAATCCCTCCTTGGCAATTTTGGCAGTGCTTCTCGGTGGCTTTGCCCCATTTCCTCTCAAAGCCTTACTTAGATGTAAAACTCCTGTTCTTTGATCAGTCTAATCAGTTATAGGTCTGTGAGGACCTCTCTTCCTCCTAACAGTAACTGACCTCCACTGTCCCCAGTGACATGTTGATGGAGGAGTGTGAAAGCAGGCCAGGGTGTGAGAATGCCCCTGTGGTACCCTGCAGTCTCTGGCAGCTTGAGCCTCTGTGCTGGTTTAAGAGTCAACCAGCAGGGGAAATGAACTCAAAGGAGAGACCACAAGTCAGAATAACAATTTATTAAAACAACACAGCAAGCACAATCACACAAACAAACAATTGGTCCTAACCCACAAAACCCACATGTACAACCCAGTACCCTGGGGCATGAACAAAGTGGTGTTCCCTGGGCCCCGCTTGAGTCCAAAGTAAAGGGAGAGGGGAAAAACCTGCTGGTGGGAGAGCTGTTGCAGTCTGGTCAGAAGCGGTGATTGAAGTCCAGCTAAGGTTGAGAGCAATGAGATGCAGTCTTCCTCTGGATCCCACGAGTGGTTGCAAAAGTTCTGAAACTCCAGGTTTATATATTCTCCAGTTCAGGCAGAAATGGTCAATCCTTCCCTCAGAGTGGGGAGCTCCATAAAAGGCTCAGAGCGGGGACTTCCATAAAGGGTGTGAGGACAAGAGCATCCTCTTATCTCACAGGCCTCTTAACACCTAGTTTATAGCCTGAGGAGTCAGGCTCTATGGGCGGAGGGTGTGAATAGTCTATTGACAACAGTTTCTGGGTAATGGCATGGAAGGCTATAGAATACACAGTTTTGGGTTATACCCATACCATGATGAACTGATCTCAGCTGTCCTAACTAGGACAGCCTCAAACACTTTCCAGGCCAGAGGTGGCCTCCCCACACTGAATAGCCTCCAGTGGATTTTTCTGCTGTGAATTTGTTTCTCAGCTGCTCTAGGAGCCTTTGAGACACTCACAACTGCGGGCCCTGGCAGCGCGTCAGAGGTCCCATGTCCACACGTAGACTACCATGTCCAAGGTCACTGGGGATGCCCCAGGGTAGCGAGAGAGTTGTTGTACTGCGAGGATCCTGAAACTGTATGTGCTCATGCAAGTACGTTGTTCTCCTTTCCCTGAGGGAAAAGCTTTTTTGTGCAGCTGTGCTGCTAACCCTGGCCCAGCGGTAGGATACTCCTTCACATAGTTGCCCAGCCTTTGCTTTACTCACCTCTAGGCCTGTTTTCTGCCCAGCGCCCTCTCTGCTGCACTCTCCTGCTAAGGCAGAGGTGCAGGGCTGTGTGTGTCAGACCGTATTTCTTCCCTGGGTTACAGGTGGACCAGCTGAAATGCAAAGTCTCCAGTCTAGAGGAGGAGTGCAGCCTGCTGCGGAAACAGGCATCCGCGCCGCCCCAGCGGGAGGCGGAGGAGCAGGGCCACCCCGACACTGTGTCTGAGCTGTGGGCTGAGAACCAGCGCCTCACGGCATCGCTGCAGGAGCTGCAGGGCATGTTGCAGGTACCTGGCAGGGCAGGGCAGGCTCCAGGTTACCTCCTTTCCTGGGCCACCCCCTGTGCTGGTTACATAGGCACTGGAAAGAGGGGGAAATCATTATTTTGGGCTGGCTTGTCCTGTCCTCTGAGCATATTGCTTGGCTGTGGTGGCTGCCATTGCTTCCGGGTCTGGGTAGTGATGGGTCCTTGTTTCCAGCACTGTAACTCTTGGATTTGCTCACAGGTGTGACTTAGTGCCTTGGAGTGCACAGTAGATCAGTGCAGGAGTGATGATGGCAATTGTGCCAATCTGCCAGTCGTTGCCCTGGTCTGGTACTCCCTTGGTGCTTGTGGTGCAGTGACAGTGCCTTCTCACCTTCTAGACACCCGGTGAGGGTCCAGTGCCAGGCTCTGAGCAGATCCTGCTGGATATCCTGGAGCATGACTGGAAGGAAGCCCAAGACGACCGGCAGGATCTCTGTCAGAAACTCAACTCCCTGCAGAATGAGCTGCAGTGGGCTGAAGAGCTGAGGGATAAGGTAGAGCATCCATCACTGCCCCCATCACCATTCCGCATCCTTGAACACCTAACAGGGCCTGGAAGAGAGGGAAGGGAGGGGGTTGTGAAGCCACAGCAGTCACTTTCAGGAGAGCTAATGCTTGCTGCTTGCTGTTACCAGTACCTACAGGAGATGGAAGATCTGCAGCTGAAATACCGGACGTTGCAGAAGGACTGTGATCTCTACAAGCATCGTATGAACACAGTGCTCCTGCAGCTGGAGGAGATCGAAAAAGAGCGGGACCAGGTAAATTGCTTTCCACCTCCCAGCAGGGCATTTGTCTCTGCTCTGGATACCCTTTCCTTCTCCAGTGAATCTTGTCCATCCATGCCAGGGTGGGAGTTCTCTGCCTTTTCTCACTCTAGCTCCTTGCAGGCAATCCAGAGCCGTGATGGGGTACAGCTACAATATTCCCAGAGCCTGATTGAGAAGGACCAGTACCGCAAACGTGTGCGGGCCCTGGAGGAGGAGCGGGATGAACTCCTAAGCAAGCTAAGCCAGGCGGAAGGGCTGAACAGTACGCTGGAGGCACAGCTGCAGCGGTGCCAAGGCAGCCGCATCCTGGGCAAGGTGAGAGTGGCTAGAAAGAAGAGGGAAGAGAGAAGGCAGAGGGGTCAGAACTCATTTCTGGGGGATATAATGGGATGATGGAGTCCCTTCTCTCCCAGATGTGCAGCTCTTCCTACTCCCTCTGCTCCAACCTCAGCAGCACCTGGAGTCTCATAGACAACACTACAACTGGACTCATGGATGCTCTGGGGACTTCTGTTACCCCATTCCCAGGGGACTCAGCTGTTCAGAGCATGGTGAGTGCTTGGCTGTGAGAGGCTGACCCTCAGCATGAAGGCAGCAGAGACCTACTGCTCAGGAGAGGCATTTGGAGTGGGTTCATCACGGGGCTGTGACTTGGTGGAAGGCTGGGCGTGGGATCGTGTGTAAGGCATGAACAGATCTAGGTTGCAAAGCTTTGCTCTCTCAGTCTCTGACAAACTGGCCTATGCTGCAAAGTGTGCAGTGCTCAACCAAGTGGGGAAGAGGGGGAAGGAAAACTCTCTTTGTCCTGTGTGACATGCTAGAAATCAACAGCCTTATGTAATATATTATCCTCCCCAAAATACTGTTTAATCTATGCATGCTTGGGGAGAAATCCAAGCTCTTTTGAATCCTGTAGCAGCATCACATTGTTTTTAAGAGAGTTGGGTTCTTTCCTTTGACTCCTTGAACTATTATCCTAGAGCACCCAAAAATGGGCAGTCCCACAGGTTACTCATACCTCTAGGTGCTCAGTGGCTAGAAGTGAAATATAAGGGCAAGATTGGATATTCTCTTCATCTGCTACTGCTCCCACAGCTTGTACATTGCAAAAAGATGGGGATGCATAGCCATGGATCTCTATCTGAGCTATCTGCTTGGGAAAACAAGGTGCCCCTGGGAGTTTGGAAGGATGTAGGTTATCCCTAAAGATGGATGCGGTATCCAAGGAGCTGTTTGCAACCTGGCCTGATGGGAGGGGAGAGTTGGTGCTGGGTTGATGTTAGCAAGCATCTCTCTTTCACTCTGCCCAAGGATGTGACTCCTGAGAGTGAGAAGGATATCAACCGCCTTTCCACCTTCCCCTTCCCTCCTTGCGTTGGCTCCATCCTCCGTCGGCAGCGGGAAGATAGGTGCATGCCCTACAAAAGGTGATTGCTGGGAGCTACTTGAGTCTGGGTCTCCTCTGTGGGGTTTGTGGGGGCCAGGGAGAGCTGCCTGGCACGGTTAGGAGAGAACCTGGAGTGGGAACTGAGAGTGGGAAGGCTGGCTGGGAGCTGTGTGCTGGCTGTGGGGGTGCTTGTAGGTGGCGAGGGAGTCTGTGGAGGTGGGATTGAGAACAGAATGCAAACAGGCTTTGGAAAAGCTGCGGCCTTACAGATCCACTTTGTGTTTCCTTTGTAGCTTGTCCTGTGGTTCATTTAGCAGCATCGAAGATGGAACAGGTACCAGGGTGGGGGCTTTCCACAAAGGGGTTGGCTAAAAAGAAGTGGTAGCTGTGGGGAGAGAGGTTGGACAACTGACCCTCCCTCACACCTTTGTGCAGCTCAGTGTGAGGGCTCTGCAGTTGTAGCAGGGTGCTATGGACCCACACATCCCCCCATGCCTTGTCAGGCACAGCAGCTGGAAAAGCTGGCTTTTCCTCTACAGAGCGGGTAGCTATGCGTATCAACTCTGTTTTATTCATCGAAAACTATGTTGATGGTGTGGATTTGGGGGAGTAGGTAACAGGAGAGGGAAATGCCCTTGCCCTGGGTTGTTATTGGATATTCCCTTTGTCTGCTACTGCCTGGGTGATGGGTTGCAAATCTTCTGGAGTGAAGCTCCTGATGCTGGCAGGTCCTGTGGTGGGCACTGGTGGCTGATCTCTGGGCACATCCAGGTGGCCCAGGCTGCTGCTGCCTTCTGACCAAAATGCTGACAAAGGGAATGAAGATTTGCTTGTTGGAAAGTCCTTCCCATGAGGATGACTGTTCAAAGCCCCTCTGCAGCCTCAATTTTCCAGTTAGATGCTAGAAAACAGCCAGGAGATGGTGACAGATCCTTGCCACCCTGAGAACATTAGCTCCCTGCAATGTTAGGAGAGGTGATGTGCTTCCTCTCTCCCTTTTGCTCTTTCCTAGGCAGCGGTTTTGCTAGCAACTTGCTTGGGGCCTCCTCCTCTTCTTCCAGCAGCACCTACACCAGGGTGAAGTCTGAGATCTGCTTGTCCACGCTTCCCAGCCACAAGGAGGTCACCAGGAGGTGACTGCTGCTCTCTAACCTAGGCACTCTGTGCCAGCTGCTTGAGGGGGCATTTTGTGGTGTCAGGAGACCATGTCTGGGAGACCCTTCCTTTCTGCCTCTCCCCTTGCCGGCTCTTTCTCACTAGTGAGAGAGGAGAGAAATGAAGACCCTACAGTCCTTGCTTCCTAGCAGGACTTCAATTTCTTGTACTGTCCCATTTGTTATGGCAGGGGTGTGGGGATGTTGCCCTGGGCTGGACATGCATATGTCTAGGTAGGGAAAGGACCATGGGGTCCTTGGCTTCAGTGTTGGAGCTGGTGGGTTGGAAAGGGCTGTGTGGGTCTGTAAGCTCTGTGTGCCCTGGTGATGGGTACACTGTGAATCACGAGCTCTGCACTGCAGTAAATACCCTGTAGCTGGACACAAGGCATGGGGGACTGGTTCTTAGAAAAGGCAGTAAACTTCAGTTGCCAGACTTGGCATTTCTCCTTGCCAGGTCACTGGTGGTACAGCTCACTAGTGTGGGTCACCCCAGCAACCTTTCACCCCAGGAGAAGAGGCTCGGATCAGACATCTCCATCCTTGGAGGGAACAGGACGGGGATTTATGTCCAGTGGGTCAAGCCAGGCTCACGGGTCAAGGATGCAGGACTCAGGGAAGGGTGCCGGCTTATTGAGGTGAGTCTGGGAAGGGCTCACTTCGTGGGTTTGCAAGGCACCTGGGACGTTGTGAGGGGTGTGAAGTGATCCCCAGTGCAAGCTGACCTCTACCCAACTTTAAGTCCACCTCCATTTCTCTTGTTTCCCAGGACTGTTCCCTGCCTAGAGCTTTATACAGCACAAACACCCATCCAGGTCTCATGGCACTCGAGTGTACCTGTGCATATAAAAATGCTGAGACCTTCTGAAACACTTCCTTGAGCTGTGGGTGGGGAGAAACAAAAAGGAGTCACACGATTAAGATGTGTATGTCCCTGGAGTTGTCTTTCACCTTTTAGGTTTTCAGAACAGTTCGCATCCTGCACATGCCCATTGCAAAGCAATCAATTTTGGAGCACGATCTCTCAGACCTTTGTGACCCTCCTGAGCTACAGAGAATAATTGCTCTGAAGAAAACTGGAGGGAAGGAAGGGCATTTGTTTTGCTAAGAATGACACCACTTGAAATACAGCTACACTGCTTGAATTAATATCCCACCTGTAACTGAAAACAAACCAGTGCTCCTGCTCCCACACGCATTCACGCACACGCATTTCCATTCATGGCAGTTCAGCATCCAGACTGGGTAGTGGCCGACACCAGATATTTCAGAGGCAGAAGAGGGAGCCAGAGGCAGACTGAGGATGCCTTGCCCTCAGGTATAGCTTTTCCCAGACCGGTCTCACTCTGTAACATTTCTTGTGTAACCCTGATGGGTGAGGAAGCTTGGGGGAGCCTGCTCTTCCAGACCTTATGATTAACAGCATTGGGTCCTTGCTAGCTGAGGGTGCCATCGCTGAAGGAAGAGGTGCTTTCCCTGGAGAACTGCACACGAGAGGTTGCCTACCTGAGCCTGCTCCACTGGGATGAGCCCTCTAGTCTCATCTTTCAGCTGGACCTGGAAGGTAAGGTGCTAGTAGATGGGTCTCCTTTGAGCCTGAGCTCTCTGCCTCTCCTTCTAGACCCTCCACCCAGCCCTGGAGATAAATCTCAGTTATTCTCTCTCCTCTCCTGTTTGGTCCTAGGCCACCATGTCTGACACGGGTTGGCCATAGCTCCAGTAGCTTTCCCTGTCTGGTGTGACTTGTGCATTCTATGAGTTATGGGATGGAGGTACAGACCTTCTGTCTGTTTGCCTCCTCTGCACCCCCCCACCCCCAATCCGTAGTGTCACAGCTGTGCTGGGGACTGGCCTATCTTACTGATGATGGTTGTCTCCTGTGTCACCATCTGTTTTGTGCTCCAGGATACCAGCCTCTGCGAGAAGCTCTGGAAGAAGGGAAGAAATTTTCTGGAGACTCATTCTACGTTCGCACCAACCTGTCCCTCCTGGAGCCATCAGACCCGTATGCACTGTGTGTAAAGTGTCGGGAGATCCTCCATGTCACAGACACCATGCACAAAGGGCGTCTGGAGTGGTACTGCTCACGCGTTGATCCCTTGACCATGCGGGACCTGGACAAGGGGACAGTGCCCAACTACAGCAGGTAACTAGGGTGAGGAGGAAGGCAGGGGGTACCTGCTCCATTTACCTGTGGTGAACATCCCCTAGCAGTCATGAGGAGTGCAGACTGGCCTCTCGATGGTGTGGGATGCCCAAGCCTTGCATGGGGACCAGTGTGGTAGTGTTTGGGAGCCCTTGAGAGACCGGGAGGTTGAGTGATATGCCTATGGTTCAGCAGGTCTATAGGGCTGGTGAAGAAGATCACAGCAGGCTATGGTCCCTGGGGCCTTTGGAGTTGCTTGAGTGCAAGCTCTCTGTCTTTTCAGGGCTCACCAGCTTTTGAAGATCCAGGAGAAGGGCCAGATGCCTGGGCAGCAGAGAGGCCACAGAAATAACGTAAGCCAAAGAAGCAGGTGATGAGAGCCATGTGTGTGCTCATAGCCATCCCACCACCTCAGCATGCAATCTGCCCCACTCTTATGGTAAAGCAACCCATACAGAGGTGGCAGATGGGTTAGAAGGCAAAGCAGGGGCTTATAGCCCAGGCAGTGTTACTCTTCTGTGGCTGCTTTTCTAGCACTTCCCCACATCTCAGGCTGAACCCAATGGGCAGCAGATCCAAGCCTATACTTTTTGTAAGCGTGCTCCATCCTTTTTGCCAGAGGGTGTTCTGCAGCCAGTTCTGTGTGTGTGTGAAAAGGTCAATGTTCTCAGACTTATTCTCTTCACTTTCTCCTCAGCTAAAGAAACGGGCCTTGGACCAACTGCGCTTGGTGAAATCCAAACCGCAGAGGAGCCCAGAACAGCCCCCTCAGCAGCTGTGGCTGGACCCCTGCTCAGGTGAGCTGTTAGCCCTGCACCTGCCCTGTCATTCTTGGAGACGCAGTTGTGCCCTGTGGGCACTGAAGGGACACTGGCATCTGAGATGCCTCAGTCTTTCTGCCCAGGATCCCTCTTATAACTGGTAATGGAATTTTGAGAAGTTTGTGCATATTTAAAGTCTCTGCCCCTTTCCCCTGGTTTTCTGGGGCTTTCCATTGCTGCTGTCATTCTTGGGGTCATCTAACTTTTTATGGAGAATAAACTGGTGTGTAACTCAAGGGGGAATGGGCAGGGGGTCCACATCTAGGGTATCTGCCCATGAGCAAATGTTGTAAGTGGGGTAGGATCTTTCCTGGCACGTGAGGTGGTTGGTAGGTACCTACATAATTCAAGATGAGGGGGTGGCACAGGAAGAATGGGATGATCTGTAGGCTTGTTCTCACCTTTGGCTTTCTCTTCTTCGCTCCTGTCTGCCAGACCCAGACATGAACCTGAAGCCTTACAGCCTGGTGCGCCCTGTGGTGGTCAAGGCACCCCGTCCTGTGGTGCTGTCACCAAACTGCATTGTACCACGGCTCATCAGGAACCTGCTGGACTTGCCCACCTCTCGCCTGGACTTCCATGTGTGCCCAGCAGGTAGGCACAAATGAGTGGTTGGCACATCCAGGGCTGTTTTAGTAGCCTGTGGCTGAACGAGAGTCTCCTACCTCCAAAGGCTACTTTCCCTTTTTATCTCCTGCCACTTCTTAGCCATACAGTGGGAAGCTAAGATGTTGCCTAAAGATGACAACTCCCTCTTTCCTTCTTGCTCCTCACTTCATTGCTCTCCTTTCCCAGTGTTTAGAGTTCTTCTTTTGCCAACTGCAGGACTGAAAAATGGGTTAGTATATTTTTTGGAGGGGTGATTATGAAGGTATTGAAAAATCTCTGGTTTGCTGAAAAAGCATGGCTCTGAAAATTTTGGCCACTGGGCTTCTTAGCTGAGTGAGTTGGCCATGTATCCTGTCCTGCTGAGCCCTCTGCAGGGTCCCCCTCACATTGCATGGGGACCCACTTTGATGCCTTTACTGCAGATGGGAATTTACACTGAGGGCAAAAACCATCCTCCCCTGCCAGTTTTGCCTGCTTCATAGGAAGGAAAGTAATCTATGAGACCCAAGCCATATCTCTTTTCTTTGCTGCCTCTGTTTTCCTTTGAAGAACTCCTCAGCCAGCTGATCTTCCACAGGAGCCTGCTGCCTGCAAAGGAAACAGGGCTTTGCAGGATCCATGTCTACCTAGGAAGTACTTGTGCCACCAGCCAGAGGTAGCAGAGGATGCCCAGCCAGCCTGGGCCTTGGGATAACTGAAATGTGCTCTGTACCCAGTTCCAAACATGCCTTCTCCTAAATATATTACTTTATTTCTATCTTAGGAATGAGCAGCTGCTAAAAGCCTTATTATATTCCCTGCTTGTGTTTCTGTGGCAGTGTGAGCAGCTGCCTAGAGCAGCATAGTCAGCAGGTAAAGCCCAGCACCTGCTTCAGCCACACTGGGCTGCAGAGCCTGTGGCTCCCAAGCCAGGTGTGCATTGTATCAGCTTCTGTTGTGAGTTACTGCATCTGGCAGTCATTGCTTTGACCATGGTGCAGCTTGCTGTACTGCCAGCTCTGCCTGCAGTTCTCTGTCTTAGCATCACCTCTGCTGCTCTGCTACCTGGCGCTGGCTCGGCTGCTGGGTGCTCTCCCTCTGCCTCTGAGCAGGGGAGGTGGCTCAGGCTGCCACCAGCAAAAGGAGGTTCAACTTGCTCCCCATCTTCCTCCCACTCTCCATGCCCGGATGCACACTCCTCTTACCTCCCCACAGCCGTGCTACTCACTGGAGCCATCTATGAGGCCATGTAGCTCTCAAACCCTGCAGAAAAACTAACTGGCAAAAGAGAGTGGTTATTTTTCTGCCATACATTGTTAGGAGGGTTGGGATGGTGGAGCAGTGGGGAGGAGGGTGGATAATGTCTGTGAGCCAGCTTAGGCTGCTGTGGTGCAACACAAGGTGCTACTCTTGCCATGAAAGGTGTCTTCAGCTGTGATATCTTGTTTGTTCCATACCAGAAAGCTGCAGGAGATCCATGCCAGCGCATAATGTTGTATAATTAGACTTGCTCTCCAGAATCCATAAACACTGGACTCAGTAAGCACCTGCTCAGCAGCAAACGTGCAGGATCAGAGGTAGAAAGTATTGCAAGAGGGAGAAGGGACTGACGTCTCCCTTTTCATATCTCCTCTTGGCTCGCAGAGAAGCTGGCAGGAGGAGATCCCAGCGCTACCCATGCTCAGGAGTACTCTGTGTCTAGAACTGCCCCGCAGGACCCAAGGGAGAGCTGGCAAATCCGCACGATCCGGGAGGCGATGGAGAAGGTGCTGAGCTTTTCGTCTGCAGAGAGAGAGCTAGGATGGGTCACCTCATTCAGATTGGAGAAGAGGAGAATGGGGGAGGAGGGAGAGTTGTGTGGTGATAGAGAAGGAGCTGCTTGCTTGGGGGCTGTGTAATTTGGAGAGTTTTTTAGATCCAGGTGCTGTGGAGTTGTGGAGCAGCAGATATGGACATTTCCTTCCCTGAGTCTCTGATGAGCTCAGATAAAATAAATGGCAAATGAGGATTTGTGGGGGAGGTGGTGGGACATGCCATATGCAGAAATGACCTGCCTGCTCTCACATTCCTCATCTTCACCAAAGTGGCAATAGCTCTGCTCAGGGCAGACAGAGAAGTGTGAGGCTGTGGGTGACAGCAATGACAAAGGGGATGTGAAGATGGGCTGTGGCTGAGAGAGGGGTCCAGTGGGCTCTTGAGTCGGGTTGGCAGTGATGGAATGGGCGACCCTGCTCTTTAATTCTCCCCTTCCCGCTTGATAGTGTCCATAAATCTCACTTTTAATGGAATTAGTATTGGAAAAGCAATGATATTACACAGTATGGGGTTTGATTTAATGTAACTGTCAGGGGCTGGGGTTATTTTTTCTCCATTTAAATCAGTAAATCTATTCAATTTCCCTTCCAGAATAAACACTGCCTGCTACAGCTGGGAGTTCAGGGTGTGAGGGATCTAATTAAAAGTGAAATATACCCCATCGTTATCCATGTCGAGGTCACTGAGAAGAATGTTAGAGGACTCAGGTAAGAAAAGACAGAGTGGCATGGATGAAGGGTATCACGGGACGAGAGATGTCCAGAGGCTTGGCTCTGTTCAGAGGGAGAACAAGGATCAGGTGAGAGCATTTGATATGTGTGTTGGAGTTGGCTGCTATGAGGGGAGTAAAGGCAGGAAAACTGGCTTTTTGTACATGTGAGGGAGTTCCTGGGTGGTTTTGTCACCCCATTTCTCTATGCCAAGGGTAACATTTGTCCCCGTGTTTTCCCCAGGAGCTTGCTGGAGAAGGCGGGCCAGCGGGATTCTGAGGTGCTGAAGGTGTGCCGTGGTGTGGAGCAGGCTCTCCACACTCTGCCGTGCTCCTGGGCCCGTGTGGAGCCCCATGCCTGGACCCATGCTGAGGAGCTGCCTAAGGTTGTTCGTGGATGCATCTTTCAGGAGCAAACCCGCCCGCTGTGGATTGAGGAGGGCAACGACTGAGCTAGGGGTAGCAGAGCGGGTACTGCCAGCTACTGTCCCTAAGAGCTGTTCTCGGAGGTCCCTGCCTCCCTGAGCCCCTCCAGGTAGCATGTTCTTCCCCCTCAAGGGGATGCTGGCAGCAAAGGGCCCCAAGGGTAGCCTTTCTGGTCCCTTGAGGGCCACCAAGAACTGGGAAGTAACATGTACGGCCTCCCCCATCTGAGCCTTCTGTATTTTATCGGAGAAATGTCTTCTGCCATCACGGTGGAAGCCACTTTCCTGGGCTGCTCCTCATTACCTTGGGTTGCCCTTGTCTCTGGTACGTGGTCAGATTGACAGATAGGGAACGCAGGGGAAAAGTGTGGGATCAGGCTGTGTACGAGCATCTCTCACACACATTTGAAGTCCTTCTCCCATCGCCACCGTCTCCCCTGCCCTGTGGCACTGTGTGCTCTGCCTTCCTTCTTCCCCTGTCTACCTCACCTCTGACCCCAGGGCACAGGGAGCGTGGCTTATATGCCTGTGCTTCACTGCGGCTGGAGTGACACTAAGATTGCAACAAACCCTCGTTTTATAGGAGCTGTACTCTTTATTGCTTGTAAATTATTAATGGAGCCTTTTATTGGCAAACCGTGTGTAAAGGAGAATTAAATACCATTCATAATGGAAATGTGTGGCAGGCTGTGGGCTTGTGTGTTACTGGGAAGGTATGGTTGATGCACAATGGAATATTTTTCTTCTCCATTAGGCCTTTAGGGGAAGGAGGGAGCACTGAATTTGCTGTGGTAGGGCAGCAAGAGGTGTGGGTAGAGGACAGGCTAAGTGTGCCACAGACTAAGGCCCCTCTCTTTTCTACTTGCTCCCTGGCATTCAGTCCCTTGCCTCTCCCCAGCGCTGACGTTGGCCAGGTTACTTTAGGAAAGTCAGGGAAAAGCTCACTTGATGTGTCTGGCTGAGTCCCTAGAGGTTCACATCCCTCCATGCCCTGATTAGTGTTAAGTGACGAGCCAGTTACCTCATCCTCCTGAGGGACAACAGGGAGACTGAGCCCAGCCAGGCTGCTAAGAGAAGGGGGGATGGTGCCCCTGAAAGAGGTGGTTCTCACCTTAACATGGGGCCAAGCATGGGTTCAGACTCTGGCAGAGGGAAGACAGAGGGTTTGGGTAGCTGCAGCAGTGCTCATCTATGATTCCTGACCAATTGCCATTATCAGACCCACTGTGGGAAAGGGGTGCCGGGATACCCATGCCGTGGAGAGGTGGTGGTAGGTGGTCTTTCCTGAGGCATGCAAGAAGAAAATGAAATCTGTGGCTCTGTGAGACTTCGTGGGGCGTGTGGTCAGGCAGAGAGCTGGGTCCACTGATTCTGAGGTTAATGGGAGAAGATGGGCAACCAGCACCAGAGTCAAGTCCTCTCTGTGTCCTCCTTGCCTCTGTGATTTGGCACTGCTAGTGCCATGCACTTCTAAAGCTCTGAGCAAAGATTAACTTGCTGATGTTCACGAGTCCCCTGTGAGGTGTTATTTCAGGCTCTAAACCAGTTGCCTGTGTCTTTTATGAGGACGACAGTGAAGGGGGGAGGAAAGAAAATGAAGATTTTAACTTGCAGTCACTAAAATGTAGAGCAAAATCCTAGGTCTGCCCTGGAGCCATGCAACTCTCCTCTCAGGGAAGGGGGAACTGGCATACACATAGCTCCAGATGAAAGCTCCCAAGTGACACCCACTCCGGGGGATGCAGCCTGAGCATCCCAGCACAGCCAGCCCCCTGGGAGGGTACTTGCCCTGCAGGCAAACAAAGTGGGACTCTTGTTGAGCTGATGAGAAGACAAGTCCCAAAACAAGCTCCCATCCATCCTGTCATGGGTTTGGAGATTAGAATTTGCAACTTTGCAGGAAAAAACGTAGTGCTTGAGTATCCAGGGAAAACACTCTGTATGAGGCACTCTGACTCGGGGCTTGAAAATTCCAACTAGCCTTGCTGTCACTTGAGAGCCAGCCCCAGCCCTATAGCCTAGGCTGAAGGTGGTAAAAAGCCAGCCCTCCCATTTTGGGGAGTCAGGCTGTGCTCCCAGCTTAGCACTTGCTGGTGCTCAAAGAAACATGTCCCCCAGCACCTCCCTGGGCCATCAGCTGGAGGGAAAGGGAGGCAAAAGAAGGTTGCTGGGAGGCAGGTTGGCACTGCTCAGTTAGCTGAGCAGCAGGAGGCACTGCCTTGCCTGCTTCCAGGCTTCTTCCAGGCTCTCTCTTTATCCAATTTGTCTTCCCCGAGGCTTTCAAAATCCAGCTTTAATTTGTTCTGGACACAGGTGAGAAGCGGGGCAGAGGGCTCCAAGGCAAACATAAATGCTTTCCCACTGCCCTGCACGCCCCAGACTGCCTTCTTTGTACTTCTAGGGGGGGTGGCTGCCTGCTTGGAGGAATGAGTCATGGGTTAGGTAACAGGCAGAATGCAATTAGCAGCCCTGGGCACCAATTACCAGCTGTAACAGCCTTGTGCAAGCCTCTGTAAAGAGTCACCAAGAACACTATTTTTCCCTCCAGGGAGGGAATCGGCATGGCAGCATGTGTGTCACCCTGGGAAGTCACCAGCCCTGTCCATGCTGGCCCCCTGTCCCAGCAGAGCTTTCTGGCACCATGCTCTGTACAAGGTAGCTTTGAATTATATTTGTAACATCTTCTGGGGACATCGCTAAGGCTCCTCTGCCTCTGTCCCATCTTTCCCTCCCAGATGATCTCCTAAGCCAGGCTGGGAAGTGCTGCAGGATGCCTGGGAGCCATGGAAGTTACCTTTGCAACTGCCTGGGGCTGCTGGAGTGTGGCAGGAACACTCAGGGAGGTTAATTTCTGGTTCAGGAGCAGTGGCTAGCTGTGGGAGCAATCCCAGTATTGAGCATAGAGGCAGTGGATCAGTCACACCAGGTTCACATCCCTGCAGTAATGTAAGGCCTGAAGGTGAATGACTCCCCCTCCCTGCCCCATGTAAGCATCACTATTCAAAGGAATCTAAAAATAAAACCTGCGGGGATCCTCCAAAGGGATATGGGAGATGCTCTGGAGCTGTTCTTGCTTCAGGGGAAGGCTAGAGAGAGACTTGGAGAAATACAGTGGGGGAGGGAACTGGATTCAGTGGTTTCTTCCTTACAAAAGAAAAAGGTTGTACCCAGGGACAAGGCTAGGGTGAAAGTGTGTGTCTGAGACCTGGGGAAACTGAGCACATGGTTTTAGCCCTGTGGGGCAATCTTCCCTGTGTGCCTGGAAAGTGTCTACGTCTGGACACACAGTGGGAGCGTGGAACAGAGGGACCCTGATCCCTGCCCTGCCCCTGTTTTCTAAGGTCCTATGGTCTGACATGTGCACAGGGAGGGGGTGCCCTTTTCCACATGGAGCCATTCTGCACCCCCACCATTTCTCCTGGGCCCCCTTCTTATTACTTTTTATTTTTATTTTTTTAGTACGCTGAGATTGGATGCCCACAGCTTGCAGCTCCCTGAGGAGGTGCTCTGATTTTGGCAGCTTATGTAGAGCACTACCATCCTGCTGTCCCCCCACAGAGAAGCTGGGGTGGGGGTAAGGATATCATCCCCCTCCTGGGCTGGTTGTCTCTCTGTACCCCCCTGGCTGCTCTGTAGAGTGGCCTACAGGTAGTGTGAAGGGGACCTGCATGGTCATCATCAACCCCATATCAAACTGAACCAGCAACAGAATGCAGCAATCCCCTCTGTGGTGGTCTTTGTCTTGGGAGGAGCTCTCATACCTTTTGAGGGTCTCTAATATCCCTATCCCTTGTTGGCAACCAGATGGCTGGGAGTGAGGGTGACACAGGGGAGATGCACACCTGTGTCCGATGGCGCAGGGGGGCAGTGAGGAAGGAGCTGGAGGTAACATTTTGCTGCTGTGCCTATGGGTCTCTGGGGTTTTCCAAAGAGAGGAGACACCCCCCTTCCTTGCCCAGGAAAGGGGAAAAGGAAGCTTCATCATGGACAACACAAGAGCCACAAAGGACAAGTTGCTGAGCTCAGCCCTGCTACAGCAGCAAGGACTTGGGTGGGATATAAACTCAGCCGTGAGGCTGAGCCCCATCCCTGGAAGTGTTCAAGGCCAGGTTGGATAGGGCTCTGAGCAACCTGGACTAGTGGAAAGTGTTCCTGTCCATGGCAGTGGGCTTGTAGCTGAATGATCTTTAAGGTCACTTCCAACCCAGACCATTCTATGATTCTATGATTGAAAGGGAGGCAGCAGGCTCTCCGTCACACTATCTGATGTACCTGTTCCTGTGAATGTCACTGGTTCTGCAGTCACCTGGGCAGCAGAATGTCCTTGGGCATCCTGTGGGAATGTGAGATGGAGTGGAGGGCAGGGGTTGTGTGGCTGGAGGCAGAGGAAATAGGACCTTCAAGATCAGAGAGTATCTGGATCATGGTTTGGGAGATGGGTGTCAGAAGTGGGGTTCACACCCCAACTTGAGACTCTGGGGCATGGGGGGCTGGGGGGAGGCAGAAGGAGACACACTGTCCTGCTTTGGGGAGGCAGGCTGGGATTAAAGGGCAGGGGCAGCAATTCAGACCTGTGTCCAGAGGAAAAGTTTAGGGCTGAGGGAGTTCCTGGGGTAAAAAACGTTCTTCCCAAGAACAATACAGGACCCTGCACCTTACCTTCACCAGAGCCCACATCAGTGCCACCGTCCCCTCCTCCTTCAGGAGCAATGGGCTGAGCAGGGCTGCAGAAATCGGGCTGGACTGAAACAGAGGAGCGGGGAAAACAGTCAAGCAACAGGTTTGTCCTCCCAGATCTGTTCTTTGTCACCTCGGAGGTGTCCCAGACTGTGGGGGACACCAGGTGAGACGTCTGGTGAGACAAACCCGCTGTCAGACCCAGGGCTCCCCGCTCTCCATCCTTCCCTCCGCTCCATCCTCTTCCTCCCCTGGGGCTGGCGCCCCGCCCCGTGCCCGGAGGCGGGACCGGGGCTGGCAGGGAGCAAGAGCTGCGGGAGAGAGCAGGTGGAGAGACAGTCCAGCCGCACGCTGGACCCCCGGCCCCGTTCCTTCAGCCCTGCGTCCGCCGCTCGCCTGCCGCCCAAGCCCCTGCCTCGGATTGCTGGGCTGGTGTCTGCTGGGGAACTGATGCCTTCGGTCCAGACTTCCCGCCGATGGCTCTGATCTCCTTTGCCGGCTCCTCAACACCCAGCCTAGGACCCTCGGTCTCTCTGTTGGGAGCGGGGATGCCCACTTTCCTCCTGGCAGGCTGTGCTAGCCACGTGCCAGTCGCCTCGGAGTATTTTCCCATCATGTGTTCCTTGCCTCACTGGGTCATTGAGCCCTCTGTAGTCTGTGAAAATTCCCCCTGCTTGACCTGTATCCTCCAGGTCTGCTGCCTCTTTGGCTTCCTGGTCTTCACCCCCCTTATTCCTTGACCACACCCTGCTCAGACCTTGCTCTTGGCTGATCCTGCTGTGTCGGAGGCTTTGAGAAGAGCGGACAGCTTCACGTGGAGGTACAGGGAGAGTTTGTCCTTGTTCAGCAGGATATCGACTGCAGTGGGAACAGTTTGGGAGCCATGGGCCGTCGGCTCATCCGTGGTCTCTCTGGAGCCGCAATCTTCCTTGCCAGTGTGGCTCTCCTTTCCGTGCGGCACCGTGGGGCTCAGGAAACAGCTCGGTATCCAAGGCTCAGGGAAGGGATGTTGGAGAAGCCAGAGCAACGAAGTAAAGTGAGCGCAGAGAAAGCTGGTGGCAGGGGGCAGAAGGACCTCAAAGTCCATTCTCTGGAGGGATACAGGACTGAGAGAAGCCTAACACTTGGAGACATTTTCATAGCTGTGAAGACAACCAAGAGATTTCACCAGAGCAGGATGGAGCTGCTTCTGGACACATGGATATCGCAGACCAGTGAGCAGGTGAGCGTCTGGATTCGAACTGGAGAGAAGGTGTTTGGTAATGGGGCAGGGATGGAGTGTCAGGGTAGGGGTATAAAAGCCAAAGGAAGGGGAGGATGGCACTGTAGTCCCACTCAGTACTTTGCCTCATTTTCTGTAATTCTCACTTCTTTTCACATTGAAAGGGGGATGCTACCCAGCAAAATGTTTCACTGGTAGCTGCTTCATGGGAAAGGCTGGCAGAGAGGCCGCACCAGACTGAGTGCACTGACCATTCTGGGGCTGCATGAAAGGGTGGTTTTCTACCTCCTAGTGCCATGAGTTTGCTAGGTTTGGAGCTGATTTGCTCTCCTGGCCCTTCATCAGGATGCTTGCACTGCACCTGGGCACTTGTTGCCCTGGGAAAGTGGAGTGCAGTGGGCACGAGAACAAGGTAGAAGGACCTGGAAGACCTCCTGGAGTCAACCCTGTTCACTCCCCGGCACATCAGTGTAATCCATTCCTGTCTTTCAGGATGCTTTTAGGTGCATGATCTTGAAGTGATGAGGGTGTATATTTGTTTTTTAAAATATTTCTTTTAACTTGGAGGTCTGATGTTTCCAGCCTTTGCTAAAACCGGGTTTGAAGCGTTTCCTTCCTGTTAGAGGAGCTGATGTGGGGCACCACATTAGTGGTGCTGTGCAGACTGGCTTGCTGGTAGGCAGGAGCACTCCACAGAGCCCGTGTGCTTTTCTCCCTCCCTCACAGAGCTGCTCCTCAAGAAAAAAGAAATCCTGTGGCTGCCCTGAGGGGTGATTTTTTTTGCCTCTGCCTGTGTGTGATGGGTGCCTAGAAGGCACTTTCAGGCCTCAGTGAGGAAGGGGGATGGGGGCGGAGGTAACTGGGTAGGAGAGCGCTTGAAGCAATGCAGGGTTTTCTGGGTAAGGGTGGTTTTCCACTTCATGGCGCTGCAACTGTCTGGTCTGCTGCGGTCGTCACAGGAAGCCGTGTCCTATTTTGAGCACGCTTCCTCTCCTGTCTGCATGTTCCTCTCAGCATCTGAGGTGCCCTGCTTCCTCCTCCAGAAGCACTTCTCTCTATCCAACCTCAGCCCAGCAACTCTTTGGAGAAACCAAACCCAACCACGTGGCTGCACTGGCATTAAGATATTGTTACTGGGGCCTTTGGAGTGGGTTTTTAAGGGACAGTTTCTTTCCTCATGTGTTTGACAAACCTGGCCATTCTGCTGATGACAGGAATTAGATGCTAGCTCCCCATATTCATCTGACCCTCTCTGTTTGGTATGTAAGTGATGTCCAAACCTGGGAAGAGGTGTTGAATTTTCCATGCTGCTGCCAGCCTCTGGTAAACCTTCACAGACTGAGCAGGAAAATAGGAAGGAAGGATAGAGAGGGAGCAGCACTCATTTTTAAACCATGTTTTTTCAGTGTTACCAATTTTTGTTGTAAGCTCAGTGTTTTCCTTCCCCTCCTCAATTTTCCATGTTTTTATTCTGCTCTTTTTACTAAATGGCTTTGAGAGAAGGGGAATGGGAGCAGGAAGAGAGATAAAGAGAAGTACATGAAAGTCAAAACCCCCCTTTTTTTTTTAATATATTCCTGCTTGAGGGGTTTTTTGAAATTTAGGGGAAAAGGTTAGTTTTGAAAATTTTACAATACAGAAAACCTCACTTAGCAAGAAAAAAAAAGTTTTCAGTTTGCAAAGTTCATGTAACTGTTGTGGGGAAAGGGATAGCACACCAGACCTATTATTGAGTTCTTATGGAGAGGTGTAGGTTTTAGGAGCCAATATTGGAGAGATCCAGGTCTAAGAAGTCCTGACAGACAAAGATTGCCTCCTCCTAAAGCTGACCCAGCATCTTTCTGTCTCACTTGCCCTTACTCAAGGCGGGAGACCAATTCAGTGAGTCCTTCTCCATCAGTGGCCAGCAGGGAAATTTTAGCAGCTGGCCGTGTTGCTGATGCCCGTCCTGGCTTCAGAGCTCATTACCTACGTGGTGTCCTCCTGGAGGAAGCAACCCAGACCTCATAGGTCGGGCTTAGGTGACGGTAACAGGAGGCAGGAACAGCTGTGGTTTTTATCACTAGGACAGACTGTATGGGAGCCAAATTAAAAGTCCTCTATGTTGGACTCTGTTGGGGTAGACACTGAGAGAGAGACATTTTCTCTGAAACTTCACTGCTCAAAGAGAAGATGTGCAGTTGGTGAGAGATGGGGAAGTGTGAGATGGGCACTCTTTGCTGGACCATGCTCTGCCTCTTGAGAACTGATCCATGACAAAGTCCCCACAGGAGGTTGACATGAAAGTCATTTTAGCAAAAGACCTTTTCCTCAGCAAAAGTTTAATTTAAATAGAAGTGTTGTTTTTGATGATTGTTTAGGCTGGACAGAATCTTGGAGTCACTTACGTTCTTGGCCCCCGTAGTTTTGGTGGAGGTATGTCTATCTTTCTGGCCTGAAATGGCATTTTGTTTGGTAATGTAAACCAATTCTAGCAACTCCCCCTCTTTTAGAAGCCCACGTATCCAGCCAAATGAAATGAAACCTTTGAATGACCCATCCTGAACTGGCTTTTAGATTTTCAGTGTTGTGAATGCATTGTAGATTTTGAGTCTGTACTCTGGGCAGGACACGACAGTCACCCTGCTGAGGTATTTGCGTTTTGGAGGGGGATTCTTCACAGGCAAGGGATACCCTGTGAGCCTGGGAGATCAACCTGGCCTTGGATTGTCAGGTTCCACATCTTTTTTTCCTTTTCCTATTTTTTCCTTGCTAGCCTGCTTCCCCAGTTTGGGGTCAGGAGATCTCAGAGCATAGTATTTATCCATTGAATGGGCTCTTATGTTCATGAAGAGCTGCCAGGCAAAGCTGTTTGACACAGTGGCTCCATATCACTGCTTGCACTGCTGTTGAGCAGACATCATTTCCCAGCCAGACACCTTGTCCACTCCAGAATGGAGGGACACTTTCTGTACTTCATCTCTTCTCAGACCCAGATTGGCTGTCTTGCTGTAGCACTGACAGCTGTCCTGGCCCAGTCTGTGTGCAGAGGCACCACGACTGGAGATCCTGCGTGGCCCTGTAGATGATCTTATGAAGAACAGGAGAGTGGATATGAAGGGGAGGCTACTCCTGTCTAGCCCATTTGCCTGCAGGGGCACAAGTGACATTAGGTGTTTTTCTGCTCCCACGTCCCCAGCAGGTGGAGTAGGTCTGGCGAGAGACCTTCTAAATCTCTTCGAGACTCCATTAGTATGGACAACAGTGACTGGTGTCTCCTTGAGAAGGAACTGCATAACTGGGCCAAATGGTCTCCAGGCAGGGCTGTTTTCTCTCTCTTCCATCCCAGCCATCGTGTGTGGCTTTGCTGAGGGACACATGGTGGTGGTCACTTGGATGCTGGCAGCAGCTGCTGTTCCAGGTTGCCCACTCTCAGGGGTGTGAGGGATGGAGAGACAAGGATGGAGGCAACTGCCTGATCTATTGTGATCTTCTTTAGCATTTCTAGAGTACTGTAGCCAGGTTTGCCATGGAGATCAGTTTGGAAGAGCCAGAAAAATCAGATTTGCCAAGTCCCCACACTTATAACTCCCTTTTTCAAGTTATTTTGGACAGTCTAGTGTTGCTCGTGGTGACAGTGTACCTTCATCATTGGGTTCCCAAAGAAACATGTTGGGTGTCTGTAAAAAGACGTTTTCCATCTTGCATCAAGAGAAAAGTAGGAATCTCAGAATATTTTCAGAATTATAAAATTTGGGAAAAGATGCAGATTGTTATTTTAAGTCAATCAGATGTGATGTTTGGTAGACACATGATTTCTGGTTGGTTTTATATCTGTAAGCAAGTAATTTCCAGCAACAATATTTCTTGGGGTTTTTTGAAAATGTCAGAAAGTTTCAACAGTTTTTTTTCTTAAGATGAAATATTTGTCATAGTGGAAATTTCTGACACTGACATGCTGGCAAGGGAAATCCCATGACACTGACAATCCCTGCCTTGCCTGAAGGTTGTGATATAGTCCCCTGATCCAGAGCAACTCTTTTACCTGAAACTTAGCTAATTGCTTCTTGTCCCATGATTATCTTGAAAGTGATTTTAACTAAGAGATTTTACTGGTGGGGGAGGTAGGAATGTGTGCATGTTCCATTGCTGCAGCTCAGCTGTGGGAGAGTAGTTCACCAAGCCACTATGGCACATACATCTGAGACCATGAAACCATCCTGGTGCCTCTGCTTGAGCCAGGTGATCTCTGAGCGTCCTTCATTGCCTTCTTTTCACGTACGGAACATTTCTCTTGCTGTGTCCTCTTGATAGGGATGTATCTCCCAAATGCTGAGTGGGTGTGGGGAGATGTAGAGACTCTTGTCTCCTTGCCAGAGCCTTTGGGAGAAATGATGGCTCCTGGGGCTGTTGTCTGCCTGCCTTGTTCCCTTTGTCCCTGTGCAGGTGCTGTGTTTAACCAGCCTGTGGGCAGCTGGTGGGGAGACTGTTTACCGCTCGCGACTCCTTTTTGATTTCATGAAAGCTCATTTTCTGCCTGAGGAAAGCTTTTTTCCACTGGCCTTGATCCTCGCCAGGCCCTGAAGAGGGGGAGATGTGCCACATAATGGCAGCGAGGGGGGTTAGAGAAGCCTGGGGGTGGAGGAAGAGGAGGAGGAGGGGCAGAAAGTGGCGGGGGGCTGTGTGCACTTAACACACAGACAGATGTTCTCCTTTTAATCCAAGCATCATTTAACCACAATGCTTTAATTTTTCTACCACTGACACCTAAGCCAGGGCTCCTCACCCCCTCACTCAGTGTCATGGGCCCCCCGTTCCCAAGGCAGTGGGATGGGGGCAGAAGTGAAGCCAAAAAAGCGCTGATGATTGTGCTGTGCAGGAAGGGGGAGCATAGCCCTCCTTCTGTTCAACTGCTGTTTCAACTGCTGCCTGGGAGCGGGCTACAGCAGCAGAGGATGGGGTCGGAGTAACCATATCGTGTGTGTCCAGCTGTGGGAGAAAGGAGTGGGCATCCAGGAGCAGCACCAGTCCATTCCTGAGAGTAACCTCTTTTCCTTGTTTTCTCAGACCTACGTCTTCACTGATGAAGAAGATGATGCCTTGAAAAGGAGAATGGGTAATGATCTATCCTATAATACCACATTTCCACCCTGCTTTCAGCCTCTGAACGGCCACAGCTTTGAGAAGGGGTCTGGCATGAAGGCTGGCTCTCCTGCACCATCACTGCCCATTGAAATATGTCCCTTGCCTTTCCTGTGGGAGGACCTCAAGCTGTGGTGGTGATGATTTGGTGTATTTGTCTTGCCCCAGGAGAGGCAACTGGAGGCAGGGTGCTGCCTGCCTTAAAGCATCTGTGGGTAGAAGCTGCCCATGACAGAGCCCCTCAACCTCTACATCATGGTTGGCAGCGAGCAGGGTGGAAGTGCGGATGACAGGTCTTCTAGTCTTGGCCAAATTACTTGGCTTTGTCCAGGTTTCATCTCCTGGTGGGGGAAAGCTGGAACCCATGTCACCATGGACTGGGGTGCCTGTTGGGAGGCCATGAGGAGGCTGGCTGTGAACAAACCCCTTCCTTCCTGCTCAGATGTCCTTGTGACTGCTTTCCGTTGTGACAGTGCTTTCCCTCTTCTGGCAGGTGACCATGTGATCTTCACCAACTGCTCTGCCGAGCACAGCCACCTGGCCCTCTCCTGCAAGATGGCAGCTGAGTTTGACGCCTTTCTGGTCAGCGGCCGGAGGTGAGGCAGAGCTGGCGTGGGAAGCTCTTGCTTCCCTGAGAGCAAGAGGCACCCTCCTTGCCACAAACCTCTTGTGTTTTCCTATCTTCCCCAGCTGGTTTTGCCATTTGGATGATGACAACTACCTGAACCCTCAGGCCCTCCTGAAGCTCTTGTCCTCTTACTCTGAGACGTGGGATGTTTACCTGGGGAAACCCAGCCTGAACCGACCCATCCGGGCCTCCGAAACACTGCCAAACAACCAGACGGTACAGCCTTTGGTGGTGGTGCAGGGGCCAGTGGGTTGTTTTGGTGCTCTGGCTCATGGGCTGTAGACACACTGCAAGGAGAGACAGGTCCAAGAGCAATGGGCAACAGCTGAACAGCTGAACAGCAAAACTCGCCAGTCTTGTCTGAACATGGTTGTAGGTGTTGACTAAATTTGATCAACCTAGGGGAAGAGTCTCACATTGCTGCTCTACCTTTGGCTGCCTGTCTGACAGCAGATAAGCCTGCCTTGGGCTGCCCATGTGTTGATACCAGCAGGAGCTTGGCCGTTCCAATTATGAGGAGGTCAGAATAAATGCTGTACTGCTTCTGGGCAGCAGGCAGGGGTCTGGGATGACAATAGGGCCATGTTTGTCCTGGCATCAAAGCCAGGTTTCCAACATTACCATCTCTGGGAGTATAGTATCGTCTGAGCCTCTGCCATTGATTTTCTCTGGTGTTTCTCTCCAGAAATCTGTGCGCTTCTGGTTTGCCACAGGAGGGGCTGGGTTCTGCATCAGCCGCAAGCTGGCAAGCAAGATGGTGCCGTGGGCCAGGTGAGCTGCGCAGCTGGTGAGCATGGGAGCCATCGGGGACGAGCAACATGGCTGCACATTAATTCCTGGCAGTGTCAGATCTAGATTTGTACATGTAGTGTTTGCAAAGATGCAGAGTGCCACATCCTACACATCTGAAAGCATGTGGGACTGGAAGAAGGATGTAGTGGGTAGGTCTGCCCCTTGACTGAAAACAGGCAAGAGCAGGCACAGCAGCAAACATGATCATAGGATGATATGCATCCCTTTCCCCCTCTCCTTTAAGCTCTTGGTTACTCCCCACATTCTTTCCCATCCCTTTCAGCTTCCTCTGACTCTTTTCCTAAGTGCTTTCCCTGTCTGCCTATCTCCTCTCCCCTTCATCTGCCTCTTTGCTTAAGCTCCCTTCTAAGCTAATTTTCTGTTCCCTCACCCCAAACCCTCTTCAGCTTCTTAGAGTAGCCATTGTCATTTCCTCAGCTTGATGCATGGAGAACAGAGGTACGTCCCATGGTATTGTGTTAGTGCAGCCTACAAGAAGATGATGTATTCCATGATACCCTAGGTTATGTCACAGGCTGTATGCACATATACTGGTAGGCATTGGCTTTGCCAACTGTAACCAGATCTAAGCATACCCAGAAAGACAGATCTGATCCACACCAGGTGGCTGGTTCAGATGAAGCCTGTGATACACATTTTATGGTAGGAGGAGGATGATCTGTGATCTAGTGTAAAATGAAAGTGGCACAGAGGATAATGCCTAACCTGGCAAAAAGTCTGCCACTGCTTTTTTAAAATGCTTAGAACACATTTGAACTAGCTGAGCGTTGTTGTAGTAGGCAGTGCTTCATGCTGCGTAACTGATTCCAGTTACAGAGGCCTTAAAATTGGGTATAGCCTATCATCAAAGGATGGCCAAGCGTGTGGTGTTACATTACAGTGGAGCCATGGATGGCTTATGCAAGCTGCAAAACTCTTTCTTCTTTCTCCTGGTCCTGGCTGTGTGCTCCCACCGTTTCTGAGCCCTCAGGGGCTCAGCGCCGCTCACCAAACAGGAAGAGAAGTGACTCTTTGAAGTCTGTCAGTTCTCTGCATCAGCTCACTGAGGAGCTGGTACATATCAGGGACAGCACCTGACAATTCGTGGGACAGCATGGCTGCGAATTCTCAAAGAGCAAACACATTCCTGAATCTTTGCAGATGGAACTCAGGGATTTCTTACCTAATTCCAGGATTTACTCTGGTTTTCAGTCATCTCTCACTCAAGTGGATGCCTATATCTGCCCCTACCATTTTCCTAACCCACACAATCCTTCTCTCTTCCAGTGGCAGGAACTTCCTGACCACTTCAGAGCTCATCCGCCTGCCGGATGACTGCACCGTGGGTTACATCATTGAGTGCAAAGTTGGTGGGCAGCTGCTGCCCAATGCGCTCTTCCACTCCCACCTGGAGAACCTGCAGCTCATCCCCACCTCTCAGCTCATCCAGCAGGTGAGGAGGGGAAATGGAGCAAGAGGGAGGTGTGTGAGGAAGGCGAAGTGGAGGGGAGCTTACAGGCACATTGCTCCATTGATGGCACTGATGTGCATTGCATCAATCATCTGCTCTTCTGGGGAGGCTTTCCTGACAAACGCTCCTTTGAAATGGAGCAGATGTTACCTGCAGCACAGTTGCCAGGCACAGTGTCCTGGGATCAGTGGTGGGGAGCACAAGTATGGGGAGTGATGGAAGGATTGAGGGCATCCCCGGAAGAATGTGTCACAAGGACAAGCAGAAATGATGATTGACTTGGAAAGAGACTTTGACACGGCACCATGTCTGCCTTGTGTGGGGGTGTAGGGGGCTTGGAGAGGCAAAGGACTAGCAGGGTCCTCCATGGGGAGGAAGACAGGAGAGATATGCAAGGCAGAGGCCAAACCAGCAGAGAAAGAACCAGAACGGGACCTTCTGTCACCCAAAGCAAGTTCCTTGCTCTTCAACTCATCTCTACTCCCTGCTCATTTCTCACCACCACTTTGTAGGTCACCCTCAGCTACGGTGTCTTTGAGAACAAACTCAATGTTATTGAGCTCAGCGGCCCCTTCTCTCCACAAGAGGATCCCTCAAGGTATGGGGCATGTGGTGTGAGCCCTCAGACAATAGGTTGGGAAGGGGAGGGCAGCCAAGTAGCATGCAGGAGGCAGAGAGTGAGGGACAGAAACCTTACAGTCACATGGCTTATTGGGTGAGGTGCACACCAGCAGTAAGCTGTTTGTGAACGCTTACAAACTTTGCAAATCTTTTTGGATGAGTGGGAGGAAAAGGAGCGTTCAAAACATTTTATTTGGACAATATCTAATCCAAAAGTATTGCAGTTTTTCACATTTTGAGGCTGAACAAGCTAACCTTTACCTCAGGGACAGGAACACAAATGTTCTTTTAAACTCAGGAAAGGAAATTCTGCTTGCTGTTTCATTTTATGCTTTGCTGAGAAAACTGAAGGGAAAAAAGAAAAAGGTTCACTTTGGGCTGACTGCAAACAAAACTGTTCTTTGATTTACCTTCTCCTCTTTGAGTGAACAAACCTAAAGTTGTTATTTGCAGAGCATGGATAGGAAGATCCTGGCTGGAGATAGCAGGGGTGGGAAGCAGCTGGGTTGATGAAAAGAGCATCAACAGAACCATGTAGCAGGGACTGGTGCAGTACCTATCTCCCTGCCTGTGATCAGGGTGAGCTGTGGGCTTGGGCTCCATGGGCCAGAGCTGGATTTGGGTATCAGAGGGAGGCTTGTCTGCTTAGCTTTGCTGAGAAAAGACATCTTGAAGCGAACAACCAGTCCTGTGGGGCAGGTTGGGCACCTGATGTGGAATGGGATGTGAGCAAAAGGTCTTCCATTTTACAGCTGTGTGCTGGTGTAAAAACTTCTACCTGACCTTATTTTGCTTTCTCCCCAGCAGGTTTCGATCACTCCACTGTCATCTCTATCCCGACACCTCCTGGTGCCTGCAGCCTGTTGGCTGGTGATGCCTGAGCCTCAGCTACAGTTGGTCCTAGTGATACCTATGCACCTTGTAGGGGATGGGACAGTGAAGAAGCTTGGTGTCCTCAATTTTGCCTTTTCTACAGTGGTCGTGGGGCTCTGTGATGGCTTTTTTGGTCCTTGCTCAATACTGGTGACACAGGACAAGAGACAGGATCTGTCCCAAAGATGGATAACACGGGCTGGACACATGGATGAGCTTCCCATCTGTGCTGGGATACATATAAGGGATGGGAGCAGTATGCCTTCTGAGCAGATGGAGGACTGAAAGATGAGGACTTGCTGCTCTGTGCTGTGGCTGCATCTCATTGACTAGAAAGTCCCTGGGTGTGTGTAACCAGTGCACAGCTGAGGGTGGCTGGCAGCATGTCATCGCTCCGGACTCTGAGCAGGGCCTCTTACTCCACATCTGCTTGTGCTTTCCCTACTTGCAGCCACTGCCCTGCTGAGTCTCTGCCTAGTCAAGGTCTATAGAAATGGAATGTGACCATTTCTGTCTTGAATGAATCCTGGAGAAGCGTGGTCCTTGCTCAGCACAGGGGAGATGGACAGGAAGTACAAAGAATCAGGAATCCCTTGCTCTGCTGGGACAAGAGAGGAAGAATGAAAGGGAGCCAGGAGAAGACTGATGGAGATGAGGATAGTTCCCGGATTGAACACTGAGGGTCTGATCCTGTATGGTGCTGCATTATTCCTCTCTTTTTACCTTCTTGATGTGGGGTCAGGATAATCTCTTGCTCTAATTACCAACCTGTCGTCTGAGATTAGACTCCAGCTCCTATCTGTGAGAGGAGACATAAAGGATTAGAACTGGCTGAAAGAGAGGAGAAAGGAAGAGATGGAGAAGGAGCTCTCAGGAGCGGATTAGGGGTTACAGCTTTATAATCTTTTCTGTCCCCGACTAAAAAAATTAAGTCATGAAGGAATGGAAACAGCAAGGCAAAGAGCTTTTTATCTCTGCGTTTCTTTACTCTAGAGGCTAATAGGAGCTTTCTGCCTACCTGCTGTCCCTGCCGAGTGCAACAGGGAGAAGGAGAGGCCCCAAATAGGTTACAAGCTTTCTGGCATGTTTGTGAAGAGTCCTATACTCAATAGAGAGCCTGGCGTGAAACCTGGGCAGTGCTGCTTGCTGGGGAATGAACTTTGGCATCATTTTGTCCTTATACACACAGTTAAACCGCCGGGGGAGAGCATTGCAGGGAAAGCTAGAAGGCAAACAGACTGTTTTAAATGGCAGGTGGTGCCACAAACAGGTATTTCTCTTTAAAGAGCATTTCAAAACAGACTGCTGGGATCTGTGAGAGGTCCTGTAATCTCCAGATGAAAGGACAAATGCCCTTTCTCCAAAGAGCTGCTCAGCTTTGATGCTGCTGATGTGACTAAGCCTGCTGCTGGTGGGCTGGAAGAGCCAAAGGCAACTGTCACTGTGGCTTTGCTGTTTTGAAAACTGGCCACTCTGTCACCTCCTTCCCCCCCACGCACCAGCATCTCCTACACAGCATACATGAGGTTTAAAGGAATGGCATCAGAAAGACGTTCCACCTCTGCAAAGGGGATCTAGAAAGGAACGAGCACTTTAATGTCAAGAGAAGCAGAGGGCAGCAGCCTGTAGAGCTGTTTTCCAGCCTGGTCATTCTTACTGGCATATAATCAGCTTGTGTAGCGGCAGAGACCCCTGCTTTCTTCTGTTGCACAACATGCCTTTGAACTGGAAATTCGTCCTGAGCAGGGACAGGGGCCAGCTGATGCCAGTGGCCATTCCTTGAGTTGTGCAAAGCACTTGGCTCACACAGCTGAGCTCACCAAGGAACCATGCGACACAAAACAGACACACAGCTATTGGAAGAGAGATGCAGCATAAAGAAGTCCTGCCCCACAGGGCAAGCAGTTGGGTTTGAAGAAGATGAAATACACTTTCATGAGAAGAAATCAGTCTTCAAGAGAAATCTACACTACTTGGATATATCCTTTTTCCCCATTCAGACTTTCAGCTGATGTTAATAGAGACTTTGAGTTAAAAAGCCAGTCCTATCTGTAGATGTCCTGGTGACAGTCAGAGCAAAATGCGATTCATGTGAGGAAACTGGTATAGCAGCTTCACTTCCCTGGGGAAAAGCAAAGCAGAGAAACTGAAAGCTTGCTTTAGATCCTGGCCTCAGCTGGTCTGAATTGACCTGGTGTCTTTTGCATGTCTGAAGATCAGATGTTTAATGGGTTGAGTCCTTGAGTGGCTGCATGGGGACCAAGACTGGGCTTCGTTGCTGGAGCAGTTAAGTGTCACTTTTGTGGAAAATGTTTTGTCTTATAAGAAAACAGAACAGATGAGATGTCTGGGGCAGGGCATCTCTTGGGCTGTAGGGAAGCGAATGATAGAAAAATCCTGTTATGCCAGTGACGACAATATGCTGGAAAGAAAATAGCTTCTCAGAGTCGACAAAAGAAACCAGGTTTTCTCTACGAACAGAGAGACAGCTTAACGGGACATTCACCACATGAAATCTGATCAATGTTAAAACATGAGTTAAAATTAGTTTCAGGAATGGTTCCTGCCCCTGGGGCTTGCTGTCAGATGCTATAGTTTTACAGTCTCATTTTCCTTGTTTATTAAAATGTTTAGCTGCTTGGGAAAATGAGAAACAATCTCATGTGAAACTTTTCAGGGGACTGTCTTTTTTTATTCTCTTTCATGATTTTCTGATGTAACAAAGATTCTGGAGAGGTTCCACTGGGTCTATTAAATTTCTATTTTTTTCTTCTCTCTTCTTTTTTTAATATCTCTACCTTTCTCTAGCTCACTCTTCCTTTTCTTATTGCAGGAAAAAAAAAAAAAACCACAAAAAACTCTCCAAAGAATGAAAAGGAATAGAGACGTGGTCTTTATATTTTACTGGTAAAAATGGGGTCAAAGTCAAAGGTGTTGGCATGACCCTGCTGTTGTACAACATTAAGTGTAGTTCAAGGTTTCAAGTACAGAGACCTCTGCCTGCCCAACACCATAGCAACCAACACTATTAATGATGTTTAAACTGTATACTGAAAATTCAGAAAAAGGAGAAGGAGGGGAAAAAAAAGCAGTTACAGTATTTGAAATGTAAAATATTAAGTGAGGCTTTCATGTTAACAATATCTTTTCTTCACTTTCCCCTTAGCGTGAAGAATTTTTATAAGAAAACCCCTATTTGACAGTGCAAAAAAAATGCTAATGACTATCCTTTCTTTAGGGGGAAAAGAGAAGTTAGTTGAAATAGGTGGGAAACTGCAGTTGTTGCTAAAGACTTGAAGGGGAGAGAGAAGAATAGCAACACTAGACAATGCTTCTGTCTCTGGTGCCAACTCCTCTTAACAGCTCTGCTGCCGCAGAAAAACAGATTTTTAAGCCATTGTGGGATTTACCCAACTTGTACCCAGACTGCAGCCTTCAGCTCTCTCCCCAGGCTTCTTGCTAAAGAAGCAGCCTTCAAAAGACAAGCAGTTTATTAGACAGAAGCCAAAAGATGAGAAATAGGAAGAAAGGAGATTGGAAGGAAAGAAACCACTAAGCAGGGCCTTGGAGGAGAGCATGGGAATTTCAGCTGTGCATCGAAAATGGTGTTTGGGAGCTGCCCAGCAAGAACAGGAAAAGGGGTGTTGCCTGCCCCCACCCCTCCCCGCTGCCCCCAGCTCTGGATGCTTTTTTTGTGATCAGGACAACTGCAGCTCACCAGTGCCACTGAAGATGCAAGCCTGTGAGTCAGTTCACCTTGGAAGGGGTGGTTTGGTTGGCCCTGAACCTCTTTTTTTTTTTTCTTTTAATAACACTCCAGATAAGTCAATGCCTTTTCATCAATGTTATACTCAATTCCTTACAGCAGATTTAGCTTCTTAATTTCGATACTTCTATCCTTGCTTACAATGCAGGCTTTTCAGGCAGTCCAGGGTGGGGTCAGCAGCTCCTTTCATTAATTTAATTTATTTCTTTTGTCTTCAGTCTCTGAAATTGAGATTGACAGCTGGCTCTACACACTTCTGTGATGGATGCAAAGCTGAGGGAGGGTGGGTGACTGCTCCATTCAGTTATTGCATGGTCACAAAGAGGCATGGACCATCCTTATGTTCTTCCTGGAGGAACCTGCTAGCAGTTGGTGCCAGAGATGGAATCTCATGCTAACTGGGACTTTCTTCTGTACCAAATCATGCTCATAATATGGCTCCACTGAAGAGGATGCAAGTGTTACCACAGAAATAAACAAGACCAGGAAGAAGAGCACCATCATAAATGTACAAGTAATTGTGCCTGTTCTCACCAGCTCATGCAGGAATTTTTCCTGTAGACTTTCTACACAAATACCTGGGAGGTTAAAGGAGTGCAGAGCTGAGCTGTTGTTGCTCAGATGGCATTGCCTCTTTAAGGCTGTCCCCTATAGGCCTGAGATTTTTGTCACTTCCTGCTTGATCCAGCTTGGACTCCAAGAAAGCTGAGAACTCCTCTCTCTCCCTATTTGAACTGTATGTGATTAATTACAGACCCCGAGAATGGGCTCCTTGCCTGTATCTTGTGTTTAAATTGCCTTCCAGCATTTTGCAAGGCTAAGGAGCATCTTCAGATTTTACATCTGACTGTGCCTTGATCAAGCCTCCCTTGGTTTTGTTGGGAGCTGCATCTGATCCATAGTGAACTTCAGGAACAAATTAAACTGTGTGCTTTGTACGTGGATTTGCTGGCCCTGACCCTTCTGATGCTGCTTGAAAAGAAGACAGTGTTGATTTTAGCAGTGTAGGAAAAAGAAACAGGACAATTGGATGGGGAGAGATGCTGCTATTCTGAAACTCTGCTTTTGCCATCCCACCCCCAGAAGTGGGGCACAAAGAGAATCTGCAGCTGGTGCCTTTGGCCATGGTGTATCAGATGGAGGATATGCCATGAAATACCCAGCAATTGCACTGGCAGGGAATCCAGCAGCTCTGGTTATGAGCCAAGGCCAGCTTGTACTTCGTGCTGGACAGGGTGCCTACCCTGAATTACTTACAAACAGAGATAGGATGGGGAAGGAGGGGAGGGCTTACATGATCCATGAGACAGTATTGTCATGTCTAAGCAGGAAGAACAAGATGGTCTTTGGGCCACGGAGGGGCAGAATTCAGGAGCAGAGTTCCCTCTTCACCCAGAAATACCGTGAAGTGACAGATCTGAAAGATATTTGATATAAGCACGTGGGAAGGAAGAGATGAAGAAAGTGGTTTGATAAGAGAAAGAGCCAGAACAAAATCTACATCCTCTTCATGGCTGTGCTGGCAAATAATGAATGTTGGCCTGATGACCAGTACCTTGGGGCTTAGGGGTTCAACAGAAATAGAGGAAAGCTGGAAAGAAAAATGCAAGTACCATCTTCACCTACCCACACACTTAATGCTGGCTTGTAGCTTCTCACTCATGGCTCCCCCAGTAGCATAGGAGGAGGCATGGGGCTTGGAAAGAGCATCAGCCTCTATTCTGTGCTGCGTGTCTTCTGCCTGAGCATATCACACGTAAGTCAGCTTTCATGAACACCCAGAGAAGCAACAGAATGGGGCAATGAGCAGAATGGATGTGCTGAGAAGAGTCTTCCCCTTCCACAGTGCCCCAGCTTTCCCACATCACCATCAGCTTTGGCTGGAGTAAGGCTGACTGCAGAAGCTGGCCAAGCTCTCTCCACTTGTGATGGTGTTTTTCCTACTTTGCAGGGGAGATCTCTCCTTCTGGGCTCTCAGACAAACCTGTTTCCCAAAAGTGTGATGTGGGGTGCAGACAGACAAGGTCTTGGTGCAGCTGGTAGAGAGAGAGGGACCCTCCCATGCCCCCCTCCCTTTACCCTGTCATATTCAGCTAGTGTTGGACAGTGTCTGTTTTTAGCAAAAGTCGCAGATTCAACAGCTGAGCTGATTTTCCAAAGGGACATATAAAACAAACAGCCTGCCATCTGCTCTATTGTCCTGGAATAGCGGCTTGGAGGATGGGGTAGAGGGAAGGAGGAGAATGAGGGGAATGAGAAATGGAGGTGAGGGAGAGGGTTGGAAGGAGTGGGAGCAGAAGAGAGGAAGAGGCAGAAAGGGGAGGCAGGGAGGTCAGGCAGGGAGGGGAGGGTGAAAGTGAAGGTGGAGGTGGAGGCTGAGAGAAGGGTGATACAGAAGGATATAAAGAAAAAGGGAAGCTGTGTGAAAGTGGGAATTTGGTAAGGGGAGAGGACTAGAGGCAGGCATGGGGGCAAACATGGCTGGCTTGGGATCACCCTGGCTGGATTTCTATCAGCACTGTGAGCCACAGGGGCAGGCACTTTCAGCACCCCTGTCCTTGCTGAGCCAGAGTGTGACTGCAAAAGAGAAAAACTGGACTTAGTGGCCTGGATAATCACTCCCCTTCCTCCCACACAACCCTGCCTGCTTGCCTGCTGCACACCCCCACCTCTGCGCTGGCTTTTATTGAGTGCCGCAGGGCAGGGATTGAACTCCAGGTTTGGCAGCAGAGTAAATAACGGCAACACTGGCCTCTCTGGCCCGGGAGGAGGAGGGATGGTTTTAATCAAAGGTAAATAACAGTCAGTATTGTCTGACCCTTAATCCAATTTCCTAGAACTGGAGAATTAAGTTCCAACTTAGACACATGGCAGTGGCCCACTGGAGAGGAATGGCTACTCAGCAAGCCAGCTGCTGGGCGCAGGACAGCCAAGGAGAACAGAACTGGGGGAGATGCCACAAGGCAGGTAATGTATCCTGGCTGACCTGGGACTGTGCTGTTCTCTTCTGACTCTTTCTGGTTTATTCTCCTTGCTTCAGTCATCCCAAAAGATGGGGCTGCCTTGCTGACAGGTAGCACATCCCCATAAATGTGGACCCAGTTGATTAAAAGCTCCCTGATTTGCTCTGTTGATAAGAGGGTTGGAACCCAACTGATGCCCTGCATCTGCATCCCTGAAGGTCATTTTGCCTTTCACGGTGACCTGGAGAATGGTGCTTATGAAGCATTTGCTGTTATATGGTCATGGAAAGAATCACTGTCAGTTTCTGCTACATGTTAAATGTAAGCAAGATTTCAGTGTTGGAAAGAAGTGTTTGTGTTGTTGTTATTCTGGTAGCACAAGCATCTGTGTGACTAAAGAGTGTGTGCTCTGACTTGGTCACATATTAGAATCACAGAGAGTTAACACGGTGGTGTTACTGAGATATGAGGAGGTTGTCTAATCCTGCAGCAGGGCCAGTCTCCTTATACCACTTCTGTCAGATGTTTTTCCAACTGACTCTTAAAACATGTTGTTCTGGTCCAGACTGTTAGTGTCAGATTGGAAAATTAGGTTGCTGGTAGCAAAGCACTGGTACCAGGTTGATCTTGGAAAGACAGGTTTATTCTGCAACTGTATCCCAACACCATTTGTAGATGCCCATTGAGCAGCTCTGTCAGGGTCCTTGACACTGCTGTGGGGCAGCTGATTTGCAATTCTCTGGAACAAAAATGGCCTAGTGAGGCTAGGACGTGTTTAGAAAGAGGCAGATACACATACTAGAGCTGAGGAGGCCAGCTCCATTCCAGCCCTTTCATCTTGCAAAATGACTTGGCAGTCCACAGCAGGGGCTTGAACTGCAGTGGGGACAGAGCAGCTGTCCACCCTGTGGGTGGACCATGGTTTTAAGACCTCTTTTCAGACTAAGCCTTTTGTAACCATGGAGTGAAACCTCCTCACCAAAAGCTCCCTTGGTGGTGGACGTGGCCCAACACACGCAGCACTTGAGTGACTGCCAATTTCTGATCATGTAATCTGGACGGATCAGGTGCAGGTAGTATAGCTGTGAGTCCATCCTCCCATCTCAATCTCTGCTCTTTCGGTGTGGATGCTGAGAGCCTGGGATCCAGCAGGAAAAAGGACAGAGAGCACCCAGACACACCCAGGGCAACACAGGCTAGGAGTGCTGAGAGCCTATCCCGAGGAGGAGGGAGGTTTGTCCTTCACAGAGAGGTGAAGACTATGTCCAATCCTTACATTTTACTACTGGTCATCCTGTCCTACCCTTAGAAAATGCAGCCCCACGGCTGAAATTACTGGCAGGAGAGAGGAATGGGAAAAATATCTTTTATATCTATTTATATCTAGTTGACTGTGTGTTTCTTTTTCCCCTGCTCAGCCCACTCCGGGAAGCACACTGCTTTTGTAACTGCCTGGGGTCCCTGGAGTGGCCCCTGCCCTCTGTGACGGGAAAGAGCAGGAGGAGGAGAGGGGGCCGGGGCTGGAGGCGGCGGGCTCTGGTCAGCACCCTGGACAGGGACGAGCCCCCCGCCCCTGCCTGCCCTTGCCTTGCCTTTCTCTGCCTTGCCTTGTATTTTTTTCTCTTGCCTTGCCTTCCCTTCGTCATGGTCCAGGCTGGTGGGCAGCCTCCTGGTATGTCACGACCCCGCTTTGCCTTGCAACCTGTACCAGCTCATTTTTGCTCTTGCTTAAGAGCGAATACACTGTGCTGTGGCTGTGTACGCAGCTGCTCTGAAGCTGTGGCTTAGATCTGGGTTATTTTTGCAGATAAATCCTCTTTTCTATCAGATTTGACATCAGGCAATCCCTCCAGATCCCTCCGTTTCTCCCTGTCTGACTTCCCCCTTCCCTTCCCTGTTCTGTATTCTCTTTCCTTGCATCTGTGATCTCCTCTCTATGTGCCTCTCTCCTTTTCTTTCTCTATAGCCTCTCTCTGTGAATATCATTTCATCTGCTCACTTTCTGCTGCTCTGCATTTCCACATTGCCCTTTGTGTCTCTGCTGCCCTCAAATGGATGCATTTTTCTGCTTTCCTTTTTATATCTCTTTTTCTCATTTCCTCTCCTGGTTGTTTCTCTGTGGTTATTTCCACAGTGCTCCGAGTTTCTCAGAGAGCCCTCTCTGCCCTAAAGTGCTGCATGTTGAGATCAGGTGCAAAATACCTAGTGTGTTCTTGTTTTTTGGGACCCCGCTACTGGAGCTTGGCATTTTCTACAGGGGACTTAACTGTTTCACATATTGCCCCTTGCCTTCCAGCAGATCTGAGGAGGAACTTCCAGGGTGGTAGAAGCAGAAAACAATCACAGAGAAGGAATTAAAGCTGCAGGCAGTCTGGCAGACAGTGGGAGTCACTGGCTAATGGATGGGTGGATTGGATAGGGCTCTGATAAAAAGCATTTCCCATATGTCAGAAGAATGCTGGCCTTTGTTTTCCACGTGATCTGTGCCCACACAGAACAACCAGCCTGGGAATGGGGCAGAAGACCATAGAGACCTTGAGGGAAAGAAGCTTGCAGAGAGTTGTAGTCAGGGCTTATTCCAGAAATTCAGTGTGGATATCTGTCTCTCAGCTCTTCTCCTGAGAGAAGATTTGATGGCATAGGAATCATCGCAGACTTCTTTCCCTGGGAGCTCTGCAAACCCTGAGATGTCCCCGAAGCAGTTCTTCAACACCACTGCAGGACACCGATAAAGTGTATTGACTTATTTGGTAGGAGCTGGTATGTAGTGGGTGAGAAAACAGGCTGAGGGCTTCTGTGCTACTTGGAAGTGATCCAGTTTGGGATAATGGGATCTCAATTTCAGTTGCAGAAAATAATTTTCATTTACAGGAGCCCAGGGAACTCCCAGCCTGACACCACTTTGGTTGGGATTTAGCCAGGGGACCATGGAGAATGGGATTGATGCCAACATCTTAGGGATCTGAATTTGTCTGGTGAGGAGAAAGGAAGGAGGTCTTGGCTGCCTTTCTCTTTCTTTTGGTGCTTTTTTACAGGAGGCCTTGTGGCAGGGACAGGCCCATACAGTGACAGATAAATGGACTGCAGCAGATGGAGATTGAGTAGATGGGTCTGGAAAAATAGCAGTTGTGTTCCACCTTGCTTGCTCAACAAGCTATGGCATGGCATCCAGAAGAGCTCACAAAGTATTTGGAAGAGGCGATGGATTTTCTGTCAAACTGCAGTTGTCCTCTGTAAAGTGACATTTACATTTTTGCCAGACAAAATTTTTCTGGCCTGCAATTCTTCCAGCACTTTGGGTTAATAGGAGCAGTAGTTGGCTCCTCATTGTCTGTGGCTCGACATTTAGATGATGGTCAGAGAGGGAGAGAGGGCAGTGGTTTCAGCAGTGCTTAATGAAAAGCTGAAAGAAAAGAAAATTTTTACTCCTCCTTGGATGCTGTCATCTTATTTTTTCCATTACTTTAACAAAGACCAGGGAAGAATGATATCCACTCATAGCTTTCTCCCTGGCAGGGAGCTGCCATGCATGGCATTTCAAGACCACAAGCAGTCCCAGTGAGGGTGGCAACACTATGTGTTAGTCCCATGCTGAAGTCTTTTGATGGACTGCATGTGTAAGCAATTTCAATGTCTTCTTCCAGTGCAAGGCACAGCACTGTTACACTTGATGAGGCTGTGGGACACCTTTTATCTCCTTTAAAAAACCTCCTTCCACTGCATATGATTTTTTTTCTGCCACTGTTTTGTAATATTTATAAAGGGTAGTTCCTGATGGAAGTACTTGCAGGGCTCAGCTTCCTCCCCCATGACGTGTGGGAGGAAGTTTCTCCTCAGGGACTCTCCTTCAGGGCTCATCTGGGACTCCTTTCTGCTCTGTCAGGCCCACTCATACTGGCGTGTTCAGCACCTCACTGCATCTCTCCCTCCTAGGCCCCCAAATACCTCAACACACACCACAGTCCCCAGCCCAAGCCATTTCCCAGGATAACCAGTTTCCATTACCTCTTTCCAACTAACAGTTGCCCTGAACAGTAAATAGACCTGGTATTCAGCATTTCTGCAGCACTGGAACTTGGAAGGAGCCCGAAGAGAGCACTGCTAATTAGCTGACAGATTATCATTTTATCTGTCAGGTCAGTGTGATCCCTGCTTGAATGACTTAAGATACCAAAGTGCAAAGTGACCAGCTCCACAGAGGGACCTGAACTTCTTAGATTGTAATCTTGCTCTCTCCTTTTCTCTTCTTCTGATAGCAATTGAAGGTCACCTCTGTAGTTCTGGAACCCAGAGATAGCATGTCTGGTTTTCTGCTGGTGTAAATCAGCGTAGATCCACAGGGACTTCAGATCCCCACTCTCTATGCACAGTCTTGGGACATTTCTTAGTGTAACTTGGGAAGCCACTGGTAGGTCCAAACCTAGTTGTCCTGAGTCCAGGCAGAATGATTCCAGTGTTCCCTGCCAGTTTTACCGTGGAAGACTGGGATAGTCAAAACTCTGGGAGATATCTAGGGGAGTTCTGCAGGAAAATTTTGGGTAAAGAATAAAGGCATGTACATCCCAGTATGAAGGAAGCTCCCAGCCACCTGGAACAGGTAAATGACCAGGATGTTTTGCCCCAGCTCTGTGGACACTCATTTACAGGGTCAGCCGTCTGAATGCCACCAAGCCTAAAGGGAGAGAGCGTGCTCCTTCTCTGCCCCTTTCACCACACCTCTGATTTTCTTGCCTCTTGGAGCTAAGATGCAGGGGATGGACTTTTCCTCCCATGAAATTGGGATCATACCCAAAAAGCCACTGGGAGTATCTGCCACATCTCTGCCGTAACACTCAAATGTAATCATGGTGGTTACATTCGTGGTGGTTCAGAGTGGTCACTGACTTACAGCTGTTTCTGTCCCTGCTTCCCCATCGTGCTGGCTCCTCTGGGGCTGTGACGCTGCACTGGGAGGGCTCCCTGCTGCTCGTGGGCAGCTGCTGGAGTAGTGCCCACCACGGCGGGGTTGTTGGGGCGTGGCAGGGGTAAGCGGAGACCCAACTTTCCAGAGGTACTGGGGGTGTGCAAGGCTCGGACAGTCCAAATAGTCCGGAAATGGGGCCAGCAGAGGGCACTCCGATACCACTGCTCACTCACCAGACTGAGCCTTCAGATGGGGAACAGGGCTGCCCCCAAAACCCTACAGCCCTTGTGGGCTTTGCCCTGACTGAAGGAGGCAACGAGGGTGAAGCGTAGCAGCCTTGCAGCGCTGTTTTCATCACTGCAGGAGGGGCAAGGAGAAAATGGGTAAGGAGCAATGCAAGGGAGAGATGTCCCATGAATCTCCCATGCCTGTCTCCATCAGCCCACAGCAGTCCCATCACTCAGACACAGACATAGTTGGTAGATACAGTACAAACAGCCTAGGGTTTTCCTGCCTAAGGCGATGGGACAGCTGAGGAAAGGCACTGCCTTCCATTCCTTGGAAGGACTGCTAAACCGCAGGCTCAACAGTAGGACCCATCAGTCCCCTTCCTTTCCCAGCTGCCTATCCTGGTGACATCCCTGCCACTGTGGTAGACCAGCTCTAGGCACATTCCAGCCATCCCTATCTTCCAGACAGTGTCACCAGGACTGACTCGCAGGCAGAGAATGGTCAAGGCTGGCCCTTTGGCAGATTAGAGCATTGCCCTTAATGGAGAAGACAGGAGCCATTTCAGCACTGCTGCTCATGGCATTGGATGGCCACAGCATTGGAGAGGGACCTGGTGAAGCCTGATGGGGTTGAGACATCCTTGTGAGAGGTGCCTGGCAGCAGAATCTTCTGGAGAAGTGTTTTGTGCGGGTCACAGTGCAGCAAAACCAGGCTTGCTGGCAAACCTCGCAGGAAGTCGAGGATCACTGTGGTGTGCCCTCTCCTGTCTCCTTATCACCTGGAAGCAGCTCAAGGAGTGCCATATGCTAGTGCAGAAGGTATCACTAGAGCTGCGCTCACAGCAGAAGTGAGCAGGATGGTGCCTTGCAGTCATCTCTGGGCTGCAGCCACAAAATCAGAGGTGCCTAAATTGGCCTCCTGTTTCTGCCTGAGGTCTGGACACCTTCCCCATCATAAAGTTAGTATGACAGCTACATGGGAAACTGGGATTCCCTGGAGCTCTTGGGGAATAAGGGTCTCCCTGGCTCCTCTGCAGAGATGGCAGGAGCAGAGCACCTTCCTACGTGCTCTGAGAGCCTGAGTGCCTCGTGGTTTTGCTGCAATAAATCTGGAGCAGCTATAAATCTGGAGCAGCTGGCTTAAGTTCCTCCAGGGTTCAGAAGAAAACACATCCACCCTGATGTGTTTTGTTTGCCCACTCACTGTGTTTCTAATTGGAATGTCTGTAGCTTGAGAAATTGCTTTTTAGACTACAGTACCCACAGTCCTTCGCTGGCAGCTCGGCACAGCCTTTTAGGGCAAAGCAAAACCCAGATCTGAAGTGGGGCTTTTCTTACTGGACACATGCAGTCAGCTGGAGGTCTTCAGTCAAGCCTGGCTGACCAGCAGGTGCACTTACTTGGTTCACTGCAAAACGACTGGTGAGATAAGTGAGTGAGAAATGTGCTGTGGTTCCCCACCTTCTCTCAGAGGCCATTTCCAGACCCTGATCCTAGCAAGCAGGTTCTCCTGAGTTTATTTCTTCTCCATTTCTGCACAGTCCCACCCAGAATTTTTTCTAAATGAACCCTGAAGTCCAGTTTGAGAAAACTCGCAAGGCAGAAACAACAAGCATAATGAACCATATTTAAAATGATATTTTTTCTGCCTTTGGAGTTTGGTTAATTTATAATCTATAAAAGTCTCTGCATAATTGTATCTTGATTAAAATGGTATAATTAGGCGCTCTGGATCTCTTTCCCCTTTCCCTAAGATTATTTCTGTCTAATTGCTTTAATCTGTGTTTTCATGCACCCACTAGAAAATCAAAGCATGCTCCCATGAGGATGCGGGTGAGAGTGAATAAAGCTGACGACTCATTAAGTGCAGCAGAGAGAGGAAACTGCATCTAAATCACCACTACATTAACGAGGTAAAATAAAAAATCAAAACCAAATAAATAACAAAGAGATAGAGGATTTAAAAAAAAAAGGCAAACAAACAAACAAAAACAAAACCACAACTAAACAACCTGACATAGATTTTAACATTAATTAAGAACATATTGAATAGCAAATTGTCTGTCCTTAAAGCCAACTTCCTCCATTGTTGAAGGAGAGCAAAAGGTCTGGGAATTTTAATTCTCCAAGTCTGAAGGTGGTTTGTGGAGGGGGCAACTTGTGCAGAATAGAGCCCTGCTAGGGACAGAACAAAGTTCACTGATCAGAGATAGGAAGACGTGGGTAGGAAAGGCATCAGTCCAATACAGCAGTTTAATAACAGAGCACCACAATTAGCCTCAATTTTAGTGAGAACCGGATTAGACTCCAGGGAGACCACCGTCTGGACTCATGCAAAAAGTAATGATTGACTGACTGCTTTGCTAGGGAAGCTTGACAAATCCCTCAAGAGTTGACCAAGTATCCTATCCTCTGTCCTAAGACCAGAACAGCTTCACCTCTACCTTCTAAGTGATTTTCTATTTTATTATCAATGATGTTCAGGTACAGACTCTGCCAGCTAGCACCAGTAACCTACAAACAGGTCACTTACTTTTGTCCAAGTGAGAAATCAGGAAAACAAGACATCTAAAAAAAGATTCTGACTATGTGTATGGTCTATTAACATCTGCTTTAGTCTCCTGAGGAGAAGGCCAAGGTAGTGCTGTCCTCTGGCCTCCTATTGCAGGGGAAACTAACTGTGCCATTTGCTATTTGCTTAGCTCGAGTGCAAATTCCCACCCATTGCAGTGCAGAGAGGCTGATTTGTGCCCCAGATGTGAGTGGAGAACTTTGTCACCAAGCTGTGCATGGCACTGTTTATTTTCAGCAGTACTGAGCCATCCAAACAAGACACTGTACTGACCAACCCCTCTCTTCTGGGATCTGGAGCTCTGCACTGTGTGGCACAGAGGTGGTCCCTGGCAGGGTTGGTGATCCAGCTGCCCAGGACATGGGTGCACATAATGATTTCCTTCATGGCAGCTGACAGGAAGATACTGAAAAAGAAAAGAGGATCAGCTGCTTTCAGCCCTTGAGTTCAAGAAGAGCCTAATCTAATTAAGTGGAGACCACTATCAAATTACCAGCTCTCTTTTAACGTAGCCATTTTAAGTGGTTTGGTGTATTTATAGTAGGCAAGTTAGAGAGGGCTTTTCTCTCTTGAGGTTATGCTTGTGTGTAAGGGAGAGATGTATAACATTAAGACTCCTGCTTTGACTTATTTCTCATCCTCAGCCTAGAAAACATTTTGCTCAAGGTTTAAGACATCAAAATCTGCTCCCAGCCAGCCTCTTCTTATGCCTGTGATTGGAATGTTTGTCTGACCTGTTCCCGAACATTGCCCCAAGCCAGCAGCAGGGAAGTTTCCTTTTGGGATTAAGCTTTCCTTAAAGCAAATCCTTGTGCATCTATCTCGGGTCAGTTGGCAGCCTCAAAAGGGCAAGAGGAGGGGCTGGCTTGCTATGGTCAGAAATCAGCAGCCTTTTTCTGCTGAACTTTGACAGGAGTGGGATGCACCTGTCACCAGTTGTTAGGGAGTGAGTGGAGAGGCTCTTGGCTCCACAGCCCGGCGTGCATTGCTGGTTGATGGAGTGGCCCCAATTTTTCTTCCCCTGATTAGTGACTCTGGCAGCCTGCAGCCCTCTCTGTTACTCTCCCTATAATTCTATCTCTGGGGGAGCTTCCGTGTAGCAGGATCTGTGTCAGATGATCCCCCAGGCTCACAGGAGGGAGAAGATGGGAAGTGCTCGTTAGGAGTTGTTTCCATGCATAACAACAGTAATAATCCTTAGCCCTTTATCTAAAGCTTTTACGAATGTTAATTCATTAACCTCTTGAAATCACCCTCTGAGGTGAGGATTGTTATCCACAGGATTGGACAGATGGAAGAAGCTGAGATGTGGAGTGCCCAGCCTGAGGCTGTGGGACAAGTCAGTCAGTGCCACCAGGTTCTCCTTTGCCCTCCAAGAACTTGTCTCTTCTCTTTTGTGAGGGGTGGCCTGGCTTCTACAGGTCACCCTGTGTCTGACAAAAGGAAACCTGGCTGGCAATGTTTGCTGTTTGACTCTGGCTGCAGAAGAGCCTTTCAAGAGGAACTGGGGCACTGGGCCTTGTCCATCTGTGCCACCACGGACTGTCACCATGGGAGGGCTTGACCTGCACTGCACATAGGCCATGGCACTGCCCTTTCTCCAGGTGCTGAGGCCCCTGGTGTTTTTCTGTGTCTGTCAGGTCACTACCTATATTATTGCTTGTAAGCAGAGAGGAAAAAGGAAGGAGGGGAGAGAGAGGCATAGAGAAAGGGAACAAGGCAGAAGGCTTAGAAGTAAGAGGACTTTTTATCTCCTTCACCATCCCCATCTCCCTTCCAACTGGGATTTCTTCTACTCTTAATGAAGCGTCTCATTCCTGATGTGAAAGATTAAAAACCAAGAGATTAAAAGATTACACAAAGTGGATGAGATGGACTTTGCTGCCTCCCTCCCTCTTGCTGGGACAGACCACTGGGAAACCTCTCTCTCCTGCTTTTTTGGTCTTCCTTCCCCTCCCTTCCCCTCCCACGCCTTCATCTTTGCAGATCAAAAGGCCCTTGCCTTCTGATAGTTTTAGCCGTGCTGGCCACCTTCGAGGCCACTCTCTGATGCTTGCTCAGGGGCAGGTGGAGAGAAAGGATATGTGTGAGCCTGGGGGAGCCACTGACACAATGCCTCAGCTGTCCATCTTCAGTAACTCTAGCATTTCTTCTCTGAGGAATCCTCCTTTCCCAGGCAAGTAATTTTTGCTGGAGAGCTCTGAGATAAGGCAGGAAAAAGGTCCAAGGCATCTTGAACCCATTTTGATGAAGGTACCACCCATGGTGATGTGAAGGCCCCCTTGGGAGGTGTGTGGAAAAAAGCAGATCAAACTGGTGTCGGGTTTCCTTGGCTACTCCTCTTGCAGAGCAGGTGCCAGCATAGGTGAGGGACCCCCTGAGTAGATCTTCAGCTCTGACAAAGAGATTTTTTCACCAGCAAGTCTGATATTTGCTCCTGTTCACTCCTGAGGTGTTGGGGATGTAGAGACCAATATGTTTGTTGCACTTTGAGTTGGTCCCTCTGTTCTCTGTTCTTTTGCCTCCAGAGTGCCTTCTGCTAATGGGGCCTTTGAGGGCTTGAACTGTCCCACTGTAGTTCCAGATCAGGTCTGGAAAAATCCAACACCTTTCTGTCCTTTGATTTTGTTGCTCCATCCTTGCCTGAGTTCACTGTTACTCTTCTTGATGGCACGAGAACCAACAGAGTTAGAACTAAGTCTGGCTCCCCCTGAGCAATGTCTACAATATCCACATCCAAGAGAGGGAAGAAGGTCAATTCCGGGCCAGGAGGTGCTACCTTGTCCCAGGAGAACCTTCTGTCTGTAGCATGCTCACCTCTCAGCCTGACAGAGACAGCAGCACACAGCCCTTGCCCTCTCCTCTACATCCACAGCTATAAGAGGAGAACCTGGAATCACTTCCACCCTGGAATCTGTAAGCAGCTTTGTGTCCAGTGCACTCGTGGCATGTTATTTCCAAATATGCTGCCCCTTGTATTGAAAAATGGGCCCCTCTCCATTTGGCAAAGATCAAGGCGTTGGCATAACAGTGCAGGAATTGTTCATGCTATGTGTGCCTCCGCAGTCCTTGCTGTCTCTCACAGCCACTGCAACATGCATTTACGCATGTAGAAGGAGCCTCATGTCTTTATTCCTGACAAATGTCTGTCCCTGGAAAACAATCCCTTCCCTCCCTCCTCCTGGAGTCCCAAAGCCAAGCTGGGAGGCTGGGAGCACACGAGCAGGGAAGGAAATCTGCCAACTTCGTCTTTCTCCCTGTCGCTCCCTCTTTAGCTGCCTGTGAGCGAGGTTGCAGTAAAATAATGAAATAAAAGCCAAGGACCAGAGAAAGCTGATTCATCCACAGCCCAGGGCCAGCGGCCGGCTCCAAGCAGAGCTGTAAAATCAATCTGTCACTGCTCACCGCAGTATAGATCAGTGGAGAGATTCTGACTGCAACGAGGGCAGAGCCCAGCCTTCTCCCTCAGCCCATTTTCCCTAGCCGTGGGACCCAGTTGTACTCTAGTGGGAGACAGGCAGATGGGCAGGGGAAGAGGTAGAGAGGGAGAAAGGCTGACTCGCCAGCTCTGTGAGCTGGAAGTGCTCCCAGTGAGACTCCCTTCCCTGGCAGCACACAATAAAGGCAGTGCAGGCAGACTGTGTGGCTGCCTTCCCTGCCTGACTCTTCCTCGTATGGGTAAATGGCACAAGAGCCAGGTGATGAGTGAGGGGGTGAATGGCTGTCTGCACTCCCAGTGCCTGCTCCCTACAGGTACCAAAGGTCCACGTTGAACATTACCTCTGATATTTCCCAGGTTGGGTACAGAGGGTTAAAAAATTGGTTTTGTCATCACTTTTGTAGCTCCCAGATTCTGGGCTATTCTGGGACTTAACAGCTCCCTGGCATATGTTGGAATAACACTAGGGAATTACTCTAATAAGGTCAGCTCCCTTGTTCACCCCTAACAGCATCTCCAGTCTTAGAGGATGTAGCAGCCCAACAGAGCAGCAGCTGAGCAGAAAGGTGTAAACCAAAGTGGGTTTGGGGGCTATTTCCTTCCCCAGTAAGGGGGCAGAGTGGTAAGGCATGACTGAAGGTGGTGTGGTCTCAGAGACATAGGTACAAAAGAATTAGAAGGTGATTATTTTTCTGTATGCCTGGACATAGGGAATGAGGCACCTCTGCAGCTGACTGAAAGTATCTATGACGTCCTTAGGAGGTTTTTTTTTCTCTCTTAGTGATTTTTTTTTTTTTTTTGTGAAGGAAAAAACAACAGAGTCTTTCCAGGGCTTTTGGCAAGGACAGAGCCTCTGCAAAGCAAACACGAGGGTGAGCCCCTAGATCATCTGTAATGGGACAAATAAGCACGGGGGGACTGGCTTTGAATCAGATCAAGGACCCAGATGTCCCACACCACTGGTAATGTGGTGTTTGCTTCTGCTTGTCTCTTGGGGCACTTCTATTCTGCTGGAGTTAAGTGTTGTTCCTGGGTCAGTGGGAGTATGAGCAAGTACCATTTGACCCCCACAGGCTCTGGTGGGGGATCCAGCCCCAACACTTCTGAGTCCTGAAGGGATGTGGGCCAGCAGGAGAGCCTCTGGGAGACTCATCACGAACAGACTGCAAGATGATCCTGGAGGAACTCAAGCAGGAACAAATCCTGCATTAATTTGGAGTTGGAAACCTTTTCTCCTACTTCAACACCCTCCAAAATTAGATAATGTCTGTCCTTGGAGGAAGTAGAGGGATATGGAACAAGTCTCTGTTCCTTTAGCTTTTAGCTTTAAAAGAGCTTGGAGGAAAAACCCCACAGTCATAACTCCCCAAAGTGATAAAGGTAAGGAAACTAGAGCCTATAGTTTCCAAGACAAGCTTCCTTCTCCTCTGATTCCAGGAGGAGTGACTAGTGCTGGCATTTAATCCACCGGGAACAGACATCTACAGATGGTCCAGGGAATACCCAGGCGTGTCCTCAGCTCTGCACATCTGTCTTTCTGAGGAGCCTGTGTGTGTGTCTGTGTGTGTGTGTGTTTTCCCACTTGGGGTTGCAGGTTTGGAGTACAAGAGGGCACAAGCTTCCTATGTGTCAAATAGCACTGATGACTATGTGCGTTTGTACCCGGTGGACCAGCTTGTTTCTTTGTGTGTGTATGACGCCTGGAGTTAGTTTTGTAGATGGGTCCTTTGCACTTGCCTGTATTTTGAGGGAGGCAACTCATCCCCATAGGGCTATTTATTGTTTTCCTCCCCATGTACAGTGTTTGTGGGTTTGGTGTCCTGTCCATGAGTCTACTGTATGCAAGTCAGAAGGCTAGGAGCAGTCCTCTCCTTACGGGGATTGGATTTACATGAGATTATTTATCTTCCAACAGAGAAAAAAATGCACAGGGCAGTCAAAGGAACTCACCTTTCTTCTGTAGAGCTGCAGGAGTGAGGGAGATGGGGCAATTACATTGTTCTGTATCTTAATATTAACTAGCAGGATGGAGAGGTAGGCCACAGGTGAGTTCCTTTAGATGCAACGGGCACCATGATGAATAGAATAGAATAGAATAGAATAGAATAGAATAGAATAGAATAGAATAGAATAGAATATCCTGAGTTAGAAGGGATCCACAAGAAACATTGAATCTAGTTCCTGGCTCTGCATAAAACAACTCCCAAAATCACACCATGTGCCTGAGAGTATTGCCCAAATGCTTCTTGAACTCTGTGAGGCTTGGTGCCATGACCACTTCCCTAGGGAGCCTGTTCCAGTGCCTGACCACCATATGGATGAAAAACTTTTTCCTAATATCCAACCTAAATCTCCCCTGATGCAGCTAAATGTCATTAATAAAACACATTTAATAACAGTGCTGCTTGCAGTGGGGTGTGTGTGTCAGATTAGTTTCTCTTTAGTTTTTAGACTGCATGAAGAAAGTAATTAGTTCCTCATTAGAGGTTTTATGTGTTTGTATATCTGTACCTGTGTGCACGTGAGGGCTATGGGTGGTAGGGCTAGGTGTCTATTTACTTAAAAGCTGTTGCAAGCATGTTTGATATTTATGCTGAGAGGAATGTCTTCATCCAGCTGTTGCTTTTGTGTATGTTTGTGTGAGGCAGGGTTGCAGATGGTGTCTGTTCAGGTGGAAGTGGAGGTTTCAGAGCAACCTCTATGAATGCCCATGTGAAGAATGTGGTCAGCCGGCACAGGAACATATGGGTTTGAATTGGACATTAATAAATGCAGATGCTGGGGCAGGCTTCTAACATCAAGGTGGCCAGAGGCCAGAACAGCTTCTGAGCAGGATGCAAATAGTCTCACAGTACTCAGATGGACCTCGAGACATTTGTGAGCAAGACTGTATAATGTGGTTGCCCAGAATAGCAGTAGACTGGATTACACATCCCAGGAAGCCAGCTCCCATCCAATGTTCCCAAGTTTTTTCAGCTGTTGAATGTGTACATGTGTCTGAGTTGAGAAAGGCAATCCCTCCACTGCTGTGCTGAGTGAGAGAGATGCATCATGTTCTTCCCATTGTGGTCTTGCATGTCTGTGCAGGGATTATTTATGTGTGTTATGTGTGCTTCTGCTTTTTGTGAAGGGACTGGGGAGTAATTTCTTAAGAGTCACTTTGTGTTTGGTAAAGTGGTTTCCTAGCAGGTTTGCCCGTGTGCAGTATTTGGGGGCCAAGATGTGGTTGATTCCCCAGCACTGGTGCACATGGATGCTTGTTTCTGACTGTGAGCAAGATATCCATTGGTGATGGCACGTGTGGGGAGAGGGAGGTGGAAGGTCTTCCTGTAAGCTGTTGCATGTACATAAGGGTATATGGCTCTGGGTGGTTTCCGAGGAGCTGTTGCATTTCTGTGGTGGTGATTTGAGAAGGTGTATGAAAGACAGTCTACACAGAGCAGTCACACGCGTGTGTTTACGTATGGATGAAACGTTTCTCCCACCTCCTGTTATATTTTTACTTGTCAATTTTTTTAGCAAATACCTCGGGGGCATGTATCAAGGTGTAGTTTCCCACAGCTGTTGCCATACCTCTGTCAGTAGGTATATGGCTGTTGCATGCATATATATGTGTGTGTGTGTGTGTGTGTGTAGCTCCCCAGGAGCTGTTGCTTGTAACTGTGTGGTTTCTAGAAGTTGTTGTATTTTCATGTGGATGACCTGATCCTAAGAAGCTGTAGCCTCTGTGTGTGTGTGTGTGATTCCCCAACAGCTGTTGCTTCCTGGGAAGCTGTTGTATGTTGTGTGTAGCTCTTAAGCAGCTGTTGTAGGGAAACTGGGTATGTGTGCGTGTGCGTGTGCGTGTGCGCGTGTGTGTGTGCAGTTCCCCAGCAGCTGTTGCATGCGTGTGCTCATGTCTCCGGTGGAGGCCCACCCCTTTCCGCCTGCACCGGAGCAGTGGCTGTGCAGACGAGGAGAGCTAGGAACTGACTCCATGGGAGAGGGTCCTTCTGCTGTCAGAACCTTCCCAGCTGGGAGAAGCAGTGCTGCCGGCTCTGGTCCCAGAGCCCTATCAGCCGAGCCTGTGGTGAATTAATCACTTGCGTTTTAAATGCCAATACAGCCCTTTCTGCCTTCTTCCCCCAGTGATGCGGATGCGGCGAAGGCAGCAAATCCTCCGGCTGTGCGTGCCCTCCCCGGACTGCTGCTCCATCCCCGCCTGTCGTGCTCGCGCGTGTGCACGGCTGGGAGCGCTGCCTAGGTGCGGCCAGGAATGAGACAGCTGTGGGGCACGGAACAGTACAGCTCCAAGGGGTGACACAAGTGGGGGATACCCCCCCCTCCACACACACATCTGCAGGGCTGCAAGTTGCTTGAAGACAGGGGTCTTTTGTGCCTCCGCTTCATCTCTGTCATGCCCCATATGGAAGCAGGGAGCAATCGCCCCTCCAGAAGCAGGTACGTGCATGTGTATGTGTGACACGTTTTTGTGTGCAGTCCTTGTGCAGCTGCCTCGGGTGTCCTCGGCTCCTGGCTGTCATCTGTGTTGCCTCTCGAAGAAGCGGCTGAGATTGGAAAGGGGGGAGAAGGGCAGGATGCATGGATTGCCCTTTTCCTCCAGCTCGTGCACGCACTCCCTGGGGGGTGGATGTCTCTGATCTGAGGATGAAGGCGAGGGGTGAGTGGAAGGGAGATGGGGAAGTGGTCCGGGGGGGCGGGGAGGGGGGAGATTATGCCTACATGGGGTGATGGGAGGGAGGGAGAGAGGCTTGGAGACAGGTTTGTCTCCCTTTCAGTGTGTGTGGGTGTGTGAGTGTGTGCACTTGCTTATGATCAGGATGCTGAATAGGTTCAGGGCTTGCTGCACACAGCTGGGTTTGACCCATCTGCATCTATTCAGACCTTGCAAGAAGAGGGGACTTGTGTATATGTGCATATATATGTGTGTGTGTGTGTGTGTCTTTGTGTGTGTATACATATATACATATAGGTATAGCTATAGGTAAATGTATATACCCCCCACATACATGCATGTGCAGATAGATACACAAATAGACCTCTGTGTATATTGTCTGCAGTTATGGGATGAGAAGGAGACAGCCTCATCCCACAGCCCCCTGCCTCTTTGCAAACTTTGTTGGGGAGCCTTTGCGGGCAGTGATGTGTGTGTCTGTGTGACTGTCCGTGTGTGGTGTGTGAATATTCGCCTGGTTTGCATAAAGGGGAGTGAGTAAATCTCTGCTCTTACACTGCTCTGCTGGGAGGCTGACTGGCTGCAGAAAAGTCATTGCGTGGTGTCTGTCGGGTGTGTGAATGTGTCTGTGGTGGTGGTGGGAGCTGGGTGTTTACGTAGGGGCCCAGGACAGCTACTCGAATGCATATATAAGTGTATATGTATTGCCTGCAGGGTGTCTGCGTGCCCATTTATTCCACCAGAGAAAGCATGCCCACATTTTTATGCATAAGGATCTTCCTGCTTTGGGGCATGGGATGGGGGGAGGAGAAGCTGAATGAATGAATGGGAGCAAAAGGAGGGGGAAGGAGGAGGGGGAGGGGTGGGGAGAGACACGAACAGACGCATCCTATTCTCATCCCAGGACAGGCAGGAGTGTACAGCTCCTGCTGTTCCCATTCCAGAGCTTGGATCTGGCTGGGGAAAGGCAGCATAAATCTGCTAATGCTGCAGCAGGCAGCATATTCGTGAGCTGCTGTGCGTAATGCCGTCTCATGTGTGTGTGCTGGTGTGCCCCCCACCTCTGCACGCATGCATTGCGAGCACACGCGTGTGTATTCCATGTGTGTGTGTGCACGGGGGCGGGGGTGGCTGTGCATAAACAACATGCTCGCAAACATCCTCGCAAGCACCCAGGGAAGGAGGTGTCGATGGGGAGGAGAGCATCGCTCCTGCGCTGCGGGCGCGTACATCCTGCAGCCGTGCACAGCTCGTGGTCCAGTGGCACCAACTCTGGGCTCATGCAAGCACAGTGGGTCCACACAAAGGGGGTGCGCACGTGCAGGCCAGACTTAGGAGCTACTCCCCTTCCTTTTCACTAAAGTCTGGAGAGCAGGACCCTTTTCTCCACTCTGGAGGTAGGGAGCTATAAACCAAGGTGTGGAGCAGGGAGAGGATTGCTGAAATTGCAGGGGGGTAAAGATTACGTAGGGAGTGGGGAGAAGGAGGGGGGTCCATCTCCCTGGAGGGGGCCAAGGGGACTAGGAAACCTGGTTGCATTGCATGCTGCGAGCCAAGGAATTTGTCATGCACTGGGAACTTGGAGGGAGTGGGAGCGTGTGTAATGTGGGGGAGCTGGGATGGAGGGGGAGAAAGGAGGCTGTGTTGAGGTATGAGGGGATTTCTGGTGAGCCTTACCTCCCCACACCCGCCCTCCCGGGTCCCCACACATCCCATCACTCCTGGGTCCCGAGAAGCGCAGCCTGACAGCATCGCTAATGTAATATTCAAAAGAAGCCTCATTTGCATGGAACATGCATTATTAATATATTTAAATACAGCCCCCCTCTCGCCTCCCCCCTCTGTGCAGACGGTACTAGCAGCAGTGAGGAAGCTGCAGGGAGTGGAGGGGTGCCGATGCAGTGCCAGGGGTGAGAAGCAGCTACTTTAATCCTACTGAATTCTCCAACCCAGAAACCCACCCCCACTCCCAACCCCTTCCCCACCTACCACCCTCCTCACCCCATTATTTTCCTTTGGGGGGTGGTTGGGTTTCAGGGCACCCAACCCACAAGCATGCAGATTTGTAGGTATGAAGCAAGCTGCCTTAATTTCTCTTCCCCCCCCATCAAAAACTACGACACCAAGGGAAGAACTGTGGATGTGTGGCCTTTCCCTCTCTTCATCCAGCTCCAAGAAAAGTGTGTATTTGGGAATATGCTGTCTGATCTGCTGCATCGGTGCAAAGCTAAGCTGTGGAGCAGAAGCCACTTCGAGGGTAGAGGGAGTGTTTGGGAAAGGGGGGCATTGGGAGGTGTAGTTTTTGCGGGAGGGGGGCAGCTTGCGTTTAAAATCGGAAAGGTGAAAATCACAGGGAAGGCAGAAGGGAGGGAAGCATAGCTGTGATGATTCCTGTGATGTTCTTACCTGGGTCATGTTAGAAGCCAGATGCAGCTCCAGGCAGAGTGCAGCTGCCTCATCTGACCCTGCTGAAGAGTGGTGGAGAGCACTGCCCACCTGGGAAAAAAGTTAGTGGTCACATCAAGGCCTGTTGAAACCTTCCAGTGCCATTATCAGTTGTGTCAGAAAATATCAGCACATTTGCTGCAGGAGAGAGACCTGGCTGCTCTCTCCTTCATCCCAAATACAATGGTTTTTTTCCCTTGGTCCCGTGCGTGGGCCTGGGCTAAGTTGTTTCTTTTATTAGTGTGAGGTAGGGCAGAGGACATGCAGGGAACACCTGTGTCCTCACACTCTTGTGAACTGATGAGGGGTGCCCTGCTCTGGTAAAGGGATGTGATGACCATAAAAAACACTTGCAGTCCTCGCCCATGCCTGGGCACCAGAGTAGGACAGAGCAGCTTAGGTGCAGAGCAAATATGCTCCATCAAAATATCCCCTTTTTCTGGGAACAGGGGAGCTTTTGCTTTTCTCCTCCATGGAAGAGCAGAGCTTCCTGAACAGTGATGGATCCCCGGGCTGCCGGCAGCTATGGGGAAGGCTGGAGTTTCCTTGATAGCTTTGCAGGTTCTGCCAGTGGGTATTGTCCAGGCTGGTCCTGATGCTGTTACAGTGGGTGCTTGAGCAGTTCTGAAGGGGGAGAGCTCAGTGTACCCCAGTGCCTTTCCATGTGGGAAGAGGAGTGAAGGAGAGCATGGAGAGAGCTACTGAACACATGGGAGCCACTTCCCTCACCAGGGAGGAGGGTTGAAATCCTTTTTATGGGCTGGAAGAGGAGGGTGCAAAGCTCAGGGAGCAGACAAAGGGGCTGTGACCCACCTCCAGCCCTTTCTCTGTGCTGGGTCAGGATGGGTTTCTCACAGCTGTGAACCAGATGAATGCTGTATTTAAAGCCCCAAATGAGTCAAACTTGGCACTTCGGAGGTGACAATGACTGTGGGACTGCTGTTGTGTTTGCTTCAGCAGTGAGATGGTCTGGCAGCAGCTACAGCTTCACTTTATCAGAGCTGCATTTGTGCCCTGGCTTTCCTGTGCTCCCCAGCTGGTGCCTTTCTTTGCCATTCCTTGACCTCCTCTTTAAGGTCTCCTGGGTACCTCAGGGGTACCTAGTCATTGCCTGAAATGAACTGTTTTCCTCACCGAATAATTTTCTGTCACTGAGGAGAAATGACCTCATTTTCTCAACACTCATAAGCCAAAAGGAAACCCAGTTCCAGCTGACCAGCTGAGGTACAGAAGGAGGGAAGGGCAGTTGTCACTCTTTCCATGGTATTTAAGAGGTGGGAAACCAGGTACCAGGAGTCAGGTTGAGATGAATGACAATGGATTTCATCCCCAGATGTTGTTTCTTGCAGGGGAGTCTTTAAAGGTTCCTGGGCAGCACTGTTTTGGGTAGTCTCAGTAGCTACAAGGTGCCTTATAGCAGTCAGTCTGATAGCAGAGAGATGGAGCAAATACAGTTGTGAGGAAGGATCATCAGTGACATGACACAGGGAGGGAGTCACAAAGTAGGAGGAGGGATCCCTAGCTCTGCCACAAGGACCCTGTGGGGAGTCCCTTTCTTCCCCTCTGTGCTCCTCAGCTCTCACCTCACTTCTGAATAGTTTTGGTGACAAGGTAATCACCATGGAAGGTGCTGTAGATATGAAGACTCTGCCTCAGTATGATGTATGTGATACCAGTTGTCTTAAAGCAAGGTGTCATATGTTTGTATTCATTCTTTCCATGGCTCATGGGCTCAATCTGTAGACCAGATGGGTCAGAACTGCCTGTGTATTTTTAGGTTACTATGAGACTCCATGAGCTGTCTTTCCTCTGGGAGCGTTGGTTTATGCATGAGAACACGTATGTTTGTGAACAGGAAAGCACCATTTTGTGCTAGACTTGATCTGTCCTGTCCTTTTGTATGCACAGATCGTGTGTGCTTGCCCAAAGTCTGTGTGCACATGTATGTCATTCCTGCCTCATCTGTATTATCCATGTGTTCCCGTGTGCACTTGTGTATGTGCCTGTGCGTGATGCAGGTAATTGTATGTGGGTTTATTCGTGGAGTGAACAGGTGTGTATATGTGTGTGTATTCACCGTTCCATCTCTTGGGCTTGATGTCTTTTCTTGAGTATATCAGTGTGTTTGTAGTTGTGCTCCTTGTTCAGCTGCAGGATATCTGTCCTTCCTGCCCATGTATCTTCTTCTCCCCATCCCTCATGAATCTGCTTCTTCCTCTCCCTGGGGAGATAGCCTTGAGTTGTATTACCTGGTGCCACATACATGAGGTGAGCTAGCTTTCCTGACATCCATGTACTCAAGTACATCCAGAAATATCAAGCCTTGAAGCACAAGGGAGACCAAATTCATGTTTTCCCAAGGCTTTAGTGAGACCAGTCTGGAAAACCTGGCATTCAAACCTGAGTGCTATACTAGCTGAAGGAGGGTGACAAACTGGAGGGAATTCAGAGAAAAGCAATGAAAGTTATGAAAGGGCTGAAAGTACTTATTTATGAAGAGACAATAAAAGAACAAAATATGTAGAACTTGACTAAATGATGATAAGTAACAGTTAAGATATATTTGAGGACTGTAAACACCAAGGAAAGGAAGACATTTTTTAAGATGGAAAAAAAGGGGCAAAGTCAGAGGTATGGGATGAAGCTGAGAGACGAGGAGAATATTTGTCTGTCTCTTAGGGATACATGCAAGCTTCCTGTTGTGAGTGCTCAGACCAACTATGAAATAGTGTGGCGGGTTTATGGAGACACAACTGCTTGTTGCAAGGAAACGTGGTGGTGAAAAGGGGTGAAAGGAACAAGCTAGGCTCTGCCAATGGTGGAAGTGGAGTGATCTACAAGGCCTCTTCTTTATATGCAGCATTACCAGGGAAATTTTGAGACGTTTGATTGTCTTTCACCTTTTATTGATTCTCTATCTCATGGCTGGGAAGAACCTGTGGACACTGTTGTTGAGGGAGCAGAGAAGTGATTCAGGAGGAATGAGCAAACAGAGTCTGATGAAGGTGGAGGACATTATTCCCCTCCATCTCTCCACCTCTGGCTCGAGAGATAGTCTAGGAAGCAGTCTTGTAGGAAGTGCCTGTGGGTGAAAAGGGGCTTTGCTACAACAAATTTTTAGGACAGTACAGACTGTACCTCTCAAAGCAAGGGGTTGACAGTGGGGTCAGAAGGATCAGACTTCCCTCCTCTAAATTCCTAGTCACAGATGGTCCAGAATTGGGACAACAAGGTCAGAAGGATTAATACCCCTCCTTTTTTTCCTCATTGCAGTCATAGGCCAGGAAAATTGAGTGAGATCATAATAAAAGGATTAGTGTGGAGAGGCTGCCATGAATAGTGTGATAGACAGGTCATGGAAATAGAAGGGAATTCAAGGGGGTTAGACCTGTTACAGATGGTTTGCTGAAAAAGCTCTGTGTTTATCAACAGGCAAAGGGGATTTGGTCTTAGAAAAGTCTGGAATGAGGCATCAAGTGGGCTAGGGCTCAAGCAGAGATGTTATTCCTAGCAAGGATCTGTATGGAATGACTGGTTTAAATGACCTCAGACCTCCTTCAAGCTTTAGGTCGAAGGAAAACAAATCCTTCTTGGAATGGGTTCCGTGGTTTGCTCCCTTGTCTGTCCATCTCCAAAACGATGTAATGCACCAAAATGATGCTGTTACTCAGAGCTACTCTTTGTCCATGACTTATGGGTCAGTCTGGCTTTGGAAAGCCACAGGAATATCAAAAGGACTCTACTGAGCCAGGTCTGAGATCCTTCCAGTGCAGTATCTCCAACTGTGGGTTGAAGAGGGAAGGGCATACAGACAGGACAACCATGTAACTTCCTCTGAACACTCTTTCAGCCTCCAGTGATGTGTGTCTGAGGGGCCTGGTGCTAGCAGATTTGTTGTACACTTCATAGTTGTCAATGGATTTGTTTCTTCCCTGAATTTTTCCAGCTAATTTTTGGAATTGGGTAAAGTTAGGGTCCTCAGAATCTCATGGTAGGAACTTCTGCAGCATAAACATGCAATTTGTCTTGAACCTCTAACTTTCTGATTTAATTTCCTGACCCTTGATTTTTGAGTGGGAACATACAGTTAACACCTCTCTCCTCTACTCTTCCTGTGTCATCTGTGGTTTTATAGACCTGTCTCACTTTATGGTCTCTGCTGTCTCTTTTCCAGCATCCCTTCACCTTTCATCTTTCTGCATCTGTCAGCTGCCTCTTTCTTGGCTACAGTGGTGTAGCTTTTAGAACAGGACATGGGGCATTCCTAGGTGGGAAGCACATCACAGCAATGAGTTGCACCCAGGTTCCCACGCAGGGGAAAACGTTTCAGTCAGCTGCACTGGCATGGGGTAGGAGGAGATAAAGAAGCTGGGCAAAAATTCTGAAACCAGTTGAGGGTGCCCTTGGCCATCAAGGCAGAACTGGGCAGGCTCTTAGGAGGCTTGAAAAAGAGGAAGGGGATCTTCCATGATCTTCCCAGGCACAGAGGTGATGCTGACAGTTTGTTAGTTTCCAGGGTTCTCCTTTCTACCCTTTATAAAGATGGGTACAATGTTTCCCTTTTTTCTAGTCACCTGGGACTTCATCTTAGTGCCATGAATTTTCAAATGTCATGGAGAGTAGCTTGGCAACTATATCAGCCAATTCCTTCAGGACTCTGGGATGCATCTTGTCAGGCTTCACAGACTTATGTGTGTTCGGGGGTCATGAACCTGAACTTTACTTACAGTGGGAGGCACTTTGCTTCCCCAGTCCCCATCCTGCTGTCCATCCACTCAAGAGGTGTGGGAAGAGATGTTGCAATTGAAGACTGAGACAAAAAAGGGTGTTGAGTACCTCAGCCTTCTCCTCATTTGTTGTTACCATTTTTCCAGCATTGTTTATCATTGTTTATCTCTAACCTTCCTTTTCTGGTTAACATACCTGTAAAAGATAAATGAAAATGCACATCAGCCATCTTGTGAGTGGTCTTCAAACTGAATAGGTTCAGAAAGAGAAAACAGGCTCATGCCAAGGAGTAAAAGGCCCTGGTGGGGTGCAACAAATATTGGAGGGTACAGGGAAAGAAGAAGGTGCCCTCAGTAGTCCTTATGACATTTCCTGCAAAGGAAAACTGTTCTGAGTAACCTTCGAACTAGTGGCTGTACAGGATTGAGGGAAGTGGTGGGAAGTCTCTTCACATGCACTCAAATGTGACCTGGGCGAGGACAGGCCACAGAGAGAGTGAGGGACAGCACTGACAAGAAGGGGAGGAGATGAGGGGAGAGGTCTGGTGTGAAGGAAGGGTTAAGGGGTGAAGGCAGAAAGGCCTGAACAACATCAGACAGAGAGATAGTAATGACGAGCTCTGTAGCAGGCACTTATAATGTGAGATTTCAGTCAAGTCCCCCATTGTGAGCCTCTCACAGAGCAAGGAGCTCTTCCCCAGTCCCAGTACCCTGCTCCCAGCCTGGTCACACTATGGGAATGTGCTGCTGCCTTGCTCTTCTTTACAGACCAAGGAAAGTGGTGGGACACGTTATATAACATTGTATGCGTACAAAGCTTTTCCACCAATACTCAAGTGTGGAGATGGCGAGGGAGAAGTTATTTTTTCTTCCTCCCCTCTCACTTTCAGTCCTTTCTTTTGTTTTGCTTCCTCCCCCATGCTGGCTGTAACCTTTCTTCCCATCTCTGTCTGCTCACCTAGCACCAGCTGCATCCTCTGTCTCTGTTTGTTTTCCTTTAATCCACGCAATGGATCAGTGACAGACCCTCACTGTAATTTTTTAAATCAAAGCCCTTTATCTTGAATTGAGCAAGGTCAGGGGAAGCTTCTTAAGGCATCTTTTTATTTTCTATCTCTGCCTCAGAGCAACTTAAAGGATGGCTCAACAGGATTAGTAGAAAGCGCAAGATTGGACAAATGGATTTGGCAGGGGCTGGCTGGTGGGCCTGGGGGAGTGGGAGCTTGCTGTGCTGCAAAGTGGAAGAGCTGGGCTTTGCTCAGGGCCTCCATCTTTGCCTGCTGCGCCTCTGGGCATGTGAAGGCAGCTGGGCTGATGCTGAGTGCAGTCCTGGGAGAGAGCAGCCTGGCCTGAGGCACTGCTCTGCACTAAGCAAGGATACTTAGCACTGGTCTGGTGCTCCAGGGCCCAGGCACAGGGATATCACCCTGTGCTTCAGGGATGGTTGCCCTCAGTGCAAGCCCTTCTGCAAAGCCTGGAGGGACACACTGATCACAGTGGAGGTATGTACAGCTGGAATAGAACAGGTCAGGCCTCAGGAACAAGCCAGGATGCCATTCCATGCTGTTGCAGGTCCCCAAGGCAAGCTTCTCTCTTCACCCCCAGCCTGCTGACTGCTGCTGGGGGTGTGAATTAGCAGTCCAGAGGTCCTGTCATTAGGCTCTGCTTCCTTGGCTTGGCTTTTTCTGCTTCCCTCCTCCCCTGTTTTGTCTTATGGTTTTGAAGTTCATGTATTAGAAGGAAGTGTCAGGCTTGCAATCTCTCCTTGCACAGCTGACGCACAGTGCATCCCTGACCAGTTTGTGCCCTTTGCTCCCCCAGCCCCTCGGTGCTGCTGGCAGCATCAGTCTTCCCCTCCTCTACCCAGGGTGTCTTCTCCCCAGGGAACAGCTGCCTCTGCCTGGGCTGGGAGAGGGTTTGTGCCAGGCTGCCCCTTCACCTGTGATGACCAAGCTGATTTGACCAGCTACCCGTGCAGCCAGCCACCAGCCTGTCCCACAAAGGACTTGTCCCTTTCCTACCACATGGTCAATCTGCATCAAGTGGGAGCCCCCATCCATTTGTTCTTTGGTCCCACAAGTGACTGCTTCTCTCCTTCACCTGAACTCCCTCTGTCCTGTCCTGTATTCTCAGCGTACTGGGACTCAGTGGTCAGAAAGGAGATTCAAGAGGAGCATCTTTCCCAGCTGCAGTCAGTTCCTACAGCCTGTTCCCCATCAGACAGGCAGCCCCTCCTTACATGCAGTGTTCAAGTGCATACACCCATTGTGTTATCCTATGTGAATGCATACAGCAGCGTGAATTGAGCATGTAAGGGAACAGAGATTCACATAACCTTGCCCTTGCTTCCCCAAGCCTACCAGAAAGATGGGATGGCTGGATTAGCCAGAGACGTGACTGCTCCTTCGCAGTGAAAGAATTTCCCTTACAGGACTTGCCACACTGTAGTCTTCCCATTAGCAACCCCTCTTCTCCCAAGCAGATGAATGGTCTCTCTGGGATCTCATTTCCTTTCCATCGTCCTCCTGTCCCAGCCTAACCGTACGCCGCAGGGTTTGTCTCCAGTCTGGGGCACCCCAGCTCCTCAGCATGTGCTGCCAATGGGGGAAGCTCATGCTGTTTCTGCACAGAAGAGGATTTGCATGCATGGTGGGGGAGAGACAGCCTGGCCTGTTTATTCCTAATGCTCCATATTATCTCCATTAATAATGCCACCTCTGCCTCACATGCTAATTAAAGCTCAAGATTGTTAATGTAATAGGGAATTTGGGCAGAGACCACACAAGACTGGCTGGATTAAGTTAACCTTATGGACTGTTAATGGATCTCCTGGAGGGGCATTTCTGCCTAATGAGAATCCAGCTTGAATGGTAATCAGGGGCTCACTCTCTGCATGCCTGGTGGGGCCTGGAAAGCTAGCGGAGCTGCAGGGCAGGATGCAGGAAAGGCATTGGCAGGAGCTGCTCATGAAGCCGAAGAGGGCTGGAGGGAAAGACCTCAATGTGAGGGAAGAACTGGGGTGAATAAAGTAGCAGTGCTGTGGTGCTGCACAGCGGAGAGCCCCAAACAGGCTTTGAGACTGGCTCTGTGCTTTTTGTGGCAGGCATTTAAATACCACAACAAAGGGCTATTTTTCTGTTTGTGATTGCCAGCAGTGAAAAGGTCACACAAACTGCGTTAGCCATGAGCAGGACTCCTCTCTAGGGAAAAAAACTCAGCAAGATCCTGACCTGTCTCCTGGACACCTGCACTGTGGGTCATGACTGCTGCTACACAGTGGGTCTGAGAACCAGAGTTTCCCAGTCTGTCTCGTTGTACAGTGTGGAGAAAACATCAGGGAAGGGATCTGGCACTGAGCACTCTTATGTGTAGGGTGAAAGGCTGGGTTCAGAAGAAACCTGGAGACAAATTAAAGGGGTCAAAATAGAGCTTAGAGGCTAGGCTTTCAGTGTCTGGATTGGGTGAAATTTGGTGATACCACAGATCCAGGACTGCAGCTGAGGAAAAACAGATGATGTTTAAGTGTTAGGCTGCATTTCAAGGAAAAACTGTATATTCCTGGGCCTGGATGAAACTGGGTCTTGCTGGGAGCCCATGAAGCCTTCCAGGGAAGGTGTGCATATTTTCACAAATGGCTCCTGTGTACTAGTTTTGTTCTCCAGAGGGAATAGGTGTGAAGTGGAATATAGGGCAAAAGCAAAGCCTGAAATGGAGGCCAGTTGTTCACATTTCAGTTTGGGGAGTTGAGTAATTTAGATCAGCCCCAGAACAAACAAGTAGAGGTGTTTGGGAGGAAGGTAGTGATTTGGAGAACTGGTTAAAGGAATAAAGAAATATCTTTGGGGTTTTCATCTTGCTCAAGTCCCACTGCCCCAGGAAGTGCTCCAACTGGGCAGAATCCATGCTTTGGAACCTAGCCTGAAAATTGCTCAGTACATGCAGGATCTGGCCAAAGGTCTAGCCTTCTTATGGGACCAATGACAGAGCAGCTAAGACATGTTGCTTTGGCTCCAGAGGGGTGAGTTTGAGCTGTGCTGACTGCACTTCATGCACAACATTTCTTACACCAACCCCAGCTGTGGGTGATTCTGGCTGGGGAGCTGAGAGTCAGGCAGGTATCGCTGCAGCTCCAGCAACCTCTCTCTATTACAGCTATAGGGACTGTTCTCTCCTAACTCTCTTACCTTGAGTTGCCTTACCTGAGGTGTGTCAGCTTAAGATGGCCCATGGCTTCGATGCAAGATATGAGTGGTTTGTAGTGCTTGGGGGGCTTGGGGTGAAAGTTTGTGGCTTTGGGTGAAGGTCCGTGAGCTTGTGATGCTGTACCTGGGAGTTGAAAAAAGATGACAAAGGACATGGAAAGGGAATAAATCCAGTTATGGTTACCCAGTGAGGTTTTTTTTCCACTTTCTGGCTCTTGGTACTGGAAAATACCAGGGAACTGCAAAGAAAGGAGTTCCCTCGCTGTATGGTGTGTGGGAGTTGGTTCCCAGGGCAGAGCATGCCGCTGCCAGTCAGCAAGGGGACCTGAGGGAAGGCGAGAAAGGAAAAGCAGAGATCAGGAGGAGATGCAGTGCAGGAGCCAGACGGACTGTTCCACCCAGAGAGGAGATCCCATCCCTGCAAACCTGTATGCTCCCAGGGGTGCATGCAGCACATGCACACTTTCCAAAGTTTTGTGCTGTTGCACAGCGTTGCTTTCAAAAGGATGCTCACTCTGCATGTGTGCAGTAACACACTGGTGTCACACAAATGAGTAAATGCTGCCATACACACAAGGCAACCCACAGAGGACACACTGCTCCCTACGACATCTCACAAATGCACCGCTGTTTTCAGCAAAGGGCAGATTCACGCACACAGGCGCTGTTCACCCTGCAGTACAGCACTTGATGCACACATGTACACATGCACATCCTAGACACTGATGCCTGGTGTCCACTGCCCACAGTAGGCACATGCACAACACCAACACACAGATGCTCACCACAGGCCACACATTCCTGCACACCTATGTGGACACATGGCACCATATTGTCCATGTTACCCCCTTTCAGTACTATCTCAGGCAGATGGACTCACTCAGGGATACACTGACAGACACCTGTATGTTTGTATCTTCCAGATCTCCCTGCATGCCAGCACAAAACTGGAATGTGAAGGTGAGGCAAAACACATCCCTTTGAGATGAGCAACATGAATACCACACTAATGCACACATACAAACTTACATATGCATATCACTCAGGTCCTGTTTGCCATGCTTTTGCAATCCCTTTTCCTTTGTTTAGCCAGTCATGGTACTTCTTCCATGCCTCTGAAGCACAGGAGCAGATGGTTTGGAGGTTAGTTTAGGATGGTGGTTACTTTTTCCACTAGTGGCTCTCTTCAGCTGCTTAGGTCAGTGTTAAGTGTCTCAGAGATGAAGATCCTCCTTGCCTATCCATGCCCAACACCTCTGTGTTACTTCTCAGCCACTATTAGAATTTCTGAGTCCAAATGCCTCTTTGAATTGCTCTCATGATCATACTTTAACCCAAGTAGCATTTCAGGCCATAGTGACTTTTCCAGGTTTGGCAGCATCTGTTAGGTTTGACCAAATGAGGCAACTCCACCTCCATTCTGCTCTGTACACATGCCTTACTGAGACCCAAAAAAATCTCTCTTGTCCCCTTTCAGCATGAATTATTCATCTCCTGTAATGCACAATGGATGTTTGTGGGAAGCGGCACGCAGGTACAATTGAGCACAGTGCCGAGGAACCGATGTTCCTAGCAAGCTGAAATTGCCTGGGTGCACGGGCCAGGTTTGGCTGAGAGAGAGAGGAAATTTTTACTCCTTTAAAGCGCTTCAGAAAAGTGAATGGTGGTGGCAGCAGTGGAGGCAGAGGGGAGGAGGGGGTGTTTTGGGAGGGTCAAGGTGGTGGTAGAGGCTTCTCCACATGTTTCTTCTGGATCCTCTCATGCTGCTGCATGAACATGTATGCTGTGCATGCATGGGAAGGTGGGAGTGCTCTGGGGGAAGGTGAGAAGTAAGTGGCTTTTGGTTGTGGAGAGTCGGCATGCCTGAGCAACGGTGGGGAAGGTGTAGTCGCATGCTGAGGGTGTTTGGTGAAGGACTATGGAAGCAGGGTGCTGGAAGCACGCAATATGTCTGAGGGCAGGGAGCCCCTAGAAGAGACTATTGCAGTGTATGCTCCACTGACCTACACTGAGGTGTATTCATATGTGCTCAAAGCCCATGCCTGTCCAATAACACAGGACAAGAGCTTTTGAGACTCCTTCCATATTTCCTCCATGTGGCTGGGGCTAGATCCAACTGCAACAATCCCTGCATTGCCTGTGTCCAAGCCATGCCTTCGTGTCTGTGAGCTCTTCCTTTTGTATCTGTGCCACCACTGCTGCAGTGATCCCAGGACAGCTATGGAGCCCTGCACCACATACCTGCTGTTGCATGCACACCCAGCTGCTCTTCCCCCCTGGAAACCCCATGCTTTCCCATGCCTCTCCACTTTCCCAGGAGCACACGGGTACACTTGCTTGTCCTGATGTTGAACCCTGGTTGTTGTCCGTCACCGCTAGCAGCATCGTGCTGTGACATTACCAAGCTTGTTAAACAAGCCTGGCAGAGTGCTCGCTGTGCTGTCCCTGGTGCCAGGCCAATCTCCCCTCATTCCCTTGCTCCTTCTTACCGACGTTGTGTATCTCCCTGTCTTTCCTCAGGCCTGGGGGAAGCTGGTGCCTTCCTGGCCAAATCTCTGCTTCCCATACAGGTCTATGTGCATCTTCACTATGCTTAGGTTTTGCAGTCACATCCCCTGATGTCCCTATCAGCCATCTTCAGAGCACTCGGGACAGGTGGGACTGCGCACTCTTCTTTGCATGCAAATTATGCACACCTAACACCAGAACAGAGGGTAGGAGAAGGGATAAGTGTGGATGCTTTTCCGGGATTTCTACTTCAGAGACTTCACCCCCATGAGCTGCAACATGTGTCAGTGGACAGATACATAGGAGACTGTAGAATGGGCAGAATTAGAGAAAGTGCAAAAAAGGGAAAATCTCAGAGATGGAGGCAGTTAAAACAGAGTTGTTGTGGCAGCAGTGCGTGTGTGCATATGCACCCGCGCAGTTGCACAGAATACAGCTGTCTCCAAAGTTAGTTCCACCTTCCTAATTTTCAAGAACATCCTGTCTTTGATTTTTTTTGGGTGAATGATGCTGACTCTCTGTGCTTCATGTGTAGTTTGTGTTTGTCTGCTTGTGTTGGATGTTGATGAGTATTTGTGTTTTCCATGTGACAGAATATGTCTGGTGTTTGCTGGGGCTAGCGTTTAAGATCCAGAAGGATGCTATGCCACTGTGTGGGCTGAGTTTAGGTAGGTAACAGTATCTGGTATGATCAGTTTGTATGCTGCAGGCAATTCATAAGTAGACTATATTTCTGTGATATGCAGCCAGTGGTGCTTGCTTATGTTCCTGAGTGTGTGAGGATGTTTTATGTGCTCTCATTTTCTCATAAATGTGTGTGTTGTGATTTGCTGGTGCACTGATATAGATGTGTGTGTGTGTACATGACACTTTATGTTCATGGTCTTTGTTATGAGAGTGGGCTTATTAAATGTTGTGTGTTTGTGCAGTGATAGTTACGTATAAGGAGTCAGGAGTTTGTGTGTGGTAGATATGTTTGGGTATTCAGTGTGTATTTGTGCAGGGATCGCTATTTGCTGTGCCGTGTAAAAATGTTTTTTGCTGTGTACTCATACGAGTGGTGGAACAGGCTGGGTGGAGCTGATGTGGTTGTGTGATGGTTGTCTGAAATATCACATATGCATCTTAATAGAGATGTGCAACCTTGTAGGTGCAGGATGAATGTGAAGAAGGAAAGCACCTCATCCTTTAGAGGGACTCTGAATTTTTAGAGGTTGTACATAAGGTGGTGCATGGCAGTGTGAAAAGACCAGTGAGTGTGAATGTGTGTGCATGTGTGCGTGTGTGTGTACAGTGTGTATGTTCTGAGTGTGAACAGCATCCTTGCAGGGGGGCGTGTCTGGGTGATGTGAGCAGGGCTGGGAGGTGGCGTGTCTGTGTGCGTGCAGCCGTGTGTGTAGGCACACTTCACCTTCTCCTGGTGCGGCTCCGTCAGCACCTTACCCTGTGTTGGGTCAGGTGCTCTCTCCTTTTTGTGTGCAGTGGGACAACCAGGCTCTTAGGATACCGGCCAACGTCTTCCCATCCTTTAAGTCTCCTTCCATCTGGCTGTCTGTCTGCTCTGCTGCCTGTGTCCAGTTGTCTGTTCCCCTAATCACTGATACGCCCTGACTAGCTCACACCCCACACTGCCTGTGGACTCAGCAGCTGTGCATCTCTCTGTCCCTCCCACACGCACACACATTCACACACACACACACACCCTGGATCTTCATCTGTGGCATATTCAGTTGCCATTGGAAACCTAAGAAAGAAGTGAATCTACCCTCCAAGTCTTAAGCTGGTGGTTTTTTTCCTTTTTTTTTTCCCTCCCCTTTCCTCCTCTCCTCACAGAAGGCAAAGTCGTTCGCAATGAATCCATGGCAGCTTCGATCGAGCAGTGAGCTGGAGCACCTACTCACAGGCCACTCCTTGATGTGACTGAACAGAGACCTTGCCCAGCACTCGCCGAGGAGAGCAGAGCCCTGGATTTACCTCCCGCGCACCCGGGCACCCCCAGTGCAGGCACCGTGAGGTAAGCCAACCTCAGCACCTCTGCCTGCGCCTCTCTTCATCCCTCCCTCTCTCCCTCTTGTTGCTTGTTCCCCAGAGGTGTGAGGGAGGGGAAGGGCAGGGGTTTCTGCTATGCTGTGAACAAAATCTAGGTTTTCATCAGCACCCTCCCCACAATTGAGAGCTGCTCCCTCCCCCCTGAGCCCCTTTTTTTGTGGCCCTGCAGGCGTGTGCGGGGAGGGGTTGTTTGCAGAGCAGCCGAGGGAAGCGCTGCAGGTCCCCTGCACGCAGTCCTGAGTGCATTCCGCCCCTTTCCCATCCCTCCCTTGGCACACACCTGTCTGCTCTTCTTCATTCGTCATTTTCCTCCACCTCCCCTATTTCTCGGGAGAAGGGGCAGCCGGGCTGACTCTGCTGCAGCCTGGCCAGCAGCATGGCTGGGCTCTGCAGCCCTGGCCTGGGTCCCCTCAGGGATGCAGCTTGCAGCAGAGCAGGAGTGGGCATCATGCTACTGGGAGTGGGGCATGCAGGGGAGAATTCCCCCTCCCTCCGCATCTCATGGATATTTTGGGTATTCCAGTTATACTGGCCTCCATTTCCTAGCCAGGTACCTCCTCTGAATACACACCCCAGCGTGGCATAGCTTTTGGGGTGATGGGCACGCTCTTTATCACTGCTTGTGTGCTGTCCCCTGGTGCTCCTTCCCAGCTGGAAGGGATGTTTTCCTACTGGAGACAGTGCGTTTCATAAGCTGGGAACGCCGTGTGCCCTGCACAGGCAGTGAAGGGGCCCTGTGCTGAGCCTGACCCATTTTGGGGCGCAAAGCTCTTGGGAGCACCTGAAAGGGCCTCCTGCTGCCCGGGGCTGCCCTCAGTGCCCCTTTCCTCAGCTCCTCTGCAGGGAAGGCAGGAAGATCAGCTGCACTATTTCCATGCCATGTCTCCATGCTGCTGGAGATGCTGCGGTGTGGGAATGGGAAGGGAGTGGGAGCAGCTGTTTCTCCCATTGCCTGGGCAGGCCCAGACGTGCTGCCAGTCCTCGAGGAGCACGAACGTGCCTGGAGATGCCTTTCCCCAGAATAGATCCTAAAGAAACGAGCTGCTGACAAGGCAGCGGGCAACCTCAGAGGAGTGGATTTTAGAGGGGAGGTTTGGGAGTTTGCAACCAGCCAGGCTGTGCTTTCAGGTTCTGCATAGAGTCTAGAAGAAACCAGGGTTTTCTGAGTCAGATTTTGGGGGCTATTGTGTTTCTCTGAGGGGAAGAAACTGGCAGGGTCTGTGTTGCTGTGCAGCCCTGGCAGTGGTACTGGTGTGGTGTCCCCCGAAGGAGGTGATGTGTTGCTCTCCTCCTGCCCAGGCCCCACTTGGTGATGCTGGCAAGGAAGGTGTCTTCCAGGGCATGTCCCAGTGCACCTCCCTGCTGCCACCACAGGACCCTG